>NC_135507.1:99766915-100066915 GCF_052857255.1 Amblyomma americanum | reverse complement strand
AACATTGAAGGCCGCTCTCTTCTGCAAATTCTTCGACCATACCTGCAACTGTTTGCAGAGCTTCCTCCTTCTGCGCCAAGGATCCCTGCGTAGCCCATATGGTGATGTCGTCCGCGTAGAAGGGGAAGCCGATATCTTCGCTGGTTAAGAGCTTTTTGGCTGAGCATTCCTATGTTGAACAGCACAGGAGAGGCTAGAAAGCCCTACGGCGTGCCTTTGTTGGGCGTGGGTACCGTGGGTGACCGGATCTGTCCAATTCCTATGGTGGCTGTGCGATCCCAGAGGCCTTTCACGTAGTTGAAGATTTTAAGGCGAAAACATTTATATATAGGCTCATGACTCGCCAGCTGGGACGTTCGCAGGTAGTGCCACACTATAGCTGTCAAGCTGATAACGTCATCGAAATAAAACAATCAAAAGCAAAAATAATGAAAAAAGAATGAAAAAATAAAGTAGAAACTAAAAATAAAAACAAAAAATTTAAAATAGAGAATAAAAAGCAGACTTTGACCCAGCTGATTTTCATTAAGTCCAATAAAGAAATTTTAAGATTCACAAACAATTGTGTAGTCTTTATTCAACATCTTCACCACATATCAGCGGCACAAGCAGCAACACGTCCGCTCGCGCCGACGATCCCAGCCGAACAGCCTTTTGCCCTCTCCTGCGTGTGAGCAGGCTCTCGCACTGCGACGCTGGCGCCCTTTCTCGTTAGTTAAGGTAACTAACAAGGGAATGTGCTCCTCCTCGAGGCGAGGCTGCTGCTGCACGGTGCATCGCGGGAAAGTCTACACAGGGGACTGCAGGGCAGATCCCCGCAACCTTTTCGGGCTTCCCTAAGTGGAGGAGATGTCTGTCTACCTCGAGTGTTTCTGTTGTAGTTTGGATGATTTGTTGTTTTTGCATAAGCATCTTTTATGTTTTTAACTCAATCTTCAATTGTTGTGATGTCCCTATGTGGCGGTTTAATATTCCTGAATTTATCGCAGTCCGTTATTTTTGTTGAGGCTCATGCGGGCCAATATGCAGTGGCTTAAGTTTTTGTGAAAATTTGGTCTGGGCAGGTGTCTGTGCTAACACTGTTCTCTATTCTGGTGGGGGACATGATGTCCGCCATTAGGCAAAGGTCCAGGTGCTCAGCCGCTTTCAACAGGTTGGTTCCCTTCGGGGTGTCCTTGTGGTAGACCCATGCCTGGGTACATCGTTTAAGTCCCACATAATAATTAGGGTGCTCTTTCCTGCTATACGTGTCCATTCAAGTAAAATTGGCTATAAATCTTGCGTGTTGCTTGGAGCACTGTAGAGGTTTAGAATGAACACGCTTTGCTTTCTTCTTTTTTGAGAGACAATCTCGATGAGGACTTGATCTATTTTACGGAAGTGGAGATCATGCGATTTTACTGTTACTATGGGTGCCACTAGTGTAGCTACTGTAGGTGGCGTACGGTGTGTTTCTCGTTTCTTGGAGGCAAATGGCGTCGGGGTTCCTCTGCCAGACTGCTAAATGGTCTGGCTGCCAATTAGGGGAGGAGGCCATCAGTGTTGCTTGTCGATGATTCGCAGTCGCTGACATCTGTCTCGCCAGCGTATCGTCGTGGGGCGGAAGCAACAGTTTTACTGCCAGACTTCTAGATGGTCTGGCTACCAATTAGGGGAGGAGACCATCAGCGTTGCTTGTCGATGATTCGCAGTCGCTGAGATCTGTCTCGCCAGCGTATCTTCGTTGGGCGGAAGCGACAATTCCACTGCCCGACTTCTAGATGGCCTGGCTACCAATTAGGGGAGGCGACCATCAGCGTTGCTTGTCGATGATTCGCAGTCGCTGAGATCTGTCTTGCCAGCGTATCTTCGTTGGGCGGAAGCGACAATTCCACTGCCAGACTTCTAGATGGTCTGGCTGCCAATTAGGGGAGGAGGCCATCAGTGTTGCTTGTCGATGATTCTCAGTCGCTGAGATCTGTCTCGCCAGCGTATCTTCGTTGGGCGGAAGCGACAATTCCACTGCCCGACTTCTAGATGGCCTGGCTACCAATTAGGGGAGGCGACCATCAGCGTTGCTTGTCGATGATTCGCAGTCGCTGAGATCTGTCTTGCCAGCGTATCTTCGTTGGGCGGAAGCGACAATTCCACTGCCAGACTTCTAGATGGTCTGGCTGCCAATTAGGGGAGGAGGCCATCAGTGTTGCTTGTCGATGATTCGCAGTCGCTGAGATCTGTCTCCTCAGCGGATCTTCATTGGGCGGAAGCGACAATTCCACTGCCCGACTTCTAGATGGCCTGGCTACCAATTAGGGGAGGCGACCATCAGCGTTGCTTGTCGATGATTCGCAGTCGCTGAGATCTGTCTTGCCAGCGTATCTTCGTTGGGCGGAAGCGACAATTCCACTGCCCGACTTCTAGATGGCCTGGCTACCAATTAGGGGAGGCGACCATCAGCGTTGCTTGTCGATGATTCGCAGTCGCTGAGATCTGTCTTGCCAGCGTATCTTCGTTGGGCGGAAGCGACAATTCCACTGCCAGACTTCTAGATGGTCTGGCTGCCAATTAGGGGAGGAGGCCATCAGTGTTGCTTGTCGATGATTCGCAGTCGCTGAGATCTGTCTCGCCAGCGTATCTTCGTTGGGCGGAAGCGACAATTCCACTGCCCGACTTCTAGATGGCCTGGCTACCAATTAGGGGAGGCGACCATCAGCGTTGCTTGTCGATGATTCGCAGTCGCTGAGATCTGTCTTGCCAGCGTATCTTCGTTGGGCGGAAGCGACAATTCCACTGCCAGACTTCTAGATGGCCTGGCTACCAATTAGGGGAGGCGACCATCAGCGTTGCTTGTCGATGATTCGCAGTCGCTGAGATCTGTCTTGCCAGCGTATCTTCGTTGGGCGGAAGCGACAATTCCACTGCCAGACTTCTAGATGGTCTGGCTGCCAATTAGGGGAGGAGGCCATCAGTGTTGCTTGTCGATGATTCGCAGTCGCTGAGATCTGTCTCGCCAGCGTATCTTCGTTGGGCGGAAGCGACAATTCCACTGCCCGACTTCTAGATGGCCTGGCTACCAATTAGGGGAGGCGACCATCAGCGTTGCTTGTCGATGATTCGCAGTCGCTGAGATCTGTCTTGCCAGCGTATCTTCGTTGGGCGGAAGCGACAATTCCACTGCCAGACTTCTAGATGGTCTGGCTGCCAATTAGGGGAGGAGGCCATCAGTGTTGCTTGTCGATGATTCGCAGTCGCTGAGATCTGTCTCGCCAGCGTATCTTCGTTGGGCGGAAGCGACAGTTCCACTGCCAGACTTCTAGATGGTCTGGCTGCTAATTAGGGGAGGAGACCATCAGCCTTCCTTGTCGATGACTCGCAGTCGCTGAGACCTGTCTCGCCAGTGTATCTTCGTTGGGCGGAAGCGACAGTCCCACTGCTAGACTTCTAGATGGTCTGGCTGCCAATTAGGGGAGGAGACCATCAGCGTTGCTTGTCGATGATTCGCAGTCGCTGAGATCTGTCTCCTCAGCGGATCTTCATTGGGCCTTATAGCGTGAGTCGTCGGTGATCCCCCTGCGCTTTCGCATCTCCCGAGTTATTCGGAATTTCGAGTTAAATTCTTCTTGGACTGCCGCAGATTGAGCCAGCGTGGCTGTCTGTTGTGCTTGGAGTTGGGTCAGTTGTGTCATTGCCTGTTGCATTTGATTAATAATCTGCTTAATGTGACTAAGAATGTTTTGTGTGCTTTCCAGAATTTCAAGTGCGGGTATTGATGCTACCGGTTCTTGCTGTTGCGTTTGGATTACACTGGCCTGTTGGGGGGGGGGGGGGGGGGGGTGGGGGGGTGAGGCGGGGTTGTTAAGTTGTTCTCCGGTGCTGATTTTGGCTTTACTGGCACTACCATTTTCGAGGGCCCAGGGGCAGTTTTTTCTGCCGCACTAGCAAGAGCTGTTGTAGTTTGTGTTCAACTCTGTTAAGGCGTTTCTGTTGTCCGGATACGTTGATTTTTAGTTGTCTATTTTCCTCCTCAATCCTTGCGCAATCCTGACATGGGCCATAACCATAACCCTTTTGTCGCTTGGCTTCGGGTGGCTAGGCGTCGACGCTCGGAAGGATGGTGGCCTCTTGTGCGTTTGCTGCTTGCGGTGACTCCTTTGTTGAGGACCGATAGAGACCGGCACACCCGGACTTTTGGGGTTGGATCTTCCCCTGGATCCGGTCCTGGATCTCGACCGGGACTGTGGTCCGGGCGTCCCTTGCAGCTGCCGCTCCTATTCCTCCGTCGCTAGCCAGCGGTACTCCACCGTGTTGAACTGTTGATCTTTCCTGCTTATGTGTTGCATTGAAGGCTTTTGTTGTTGTTTGTTGTCCTTTTGGACGGCGTTGTGGCTGGGTCCGATGACTGTCTTGAGGCGTTGCTGCAGGCCCTGTCGCCCGTTGGATGGTTTCCCTGGCAGGCCACGCACAGGGCTTCGCAGGCGTGGTTTTCCTCCGGGTCATGAGGTCCGCAGTTGCGGGACACTTTGATGTTTGGGGTTGGACACACGTCTGCTTTGTGGCCCGTTTTGAGACATACTTGGCAAATCTGCTGGGTCGGTCTCTATGGGTAGCACGCCGTCTCACCTCCGTAGTAGATTACGTAACGGGGAAGGATGGGGCCCAGGAATGCTAGTATTGCCGTGCGAGACCTTCCGAGCATGCATGCTAGAACGATCGCTACCCCCTGGGTGCGCTGTCGAAAGTTGGCTAGGAGTTCTTCTGAAGGAGTGTTTGGGTCCACTCCATGAATAACTCCTCTGATGACGTCTCAGGCGCCGCCACATAGACGTTGACTGCATTAGTCTTGCCTACCAAGCACAGACTCGTGATGTGTCATACAGCATCCACGGTCTCTTCATAGGGAGTGCTGACTGTGATGATGTTTTATCCTGTGCGTGGTCTCATAATAAAGTGGTCGCATGACGTTAGGTTCTTGCAGGATGCCACGATTACTTTTGAAAACTGGGCTGGCATCACTTTCTTGACGTCCATGCCCTTCTTTGGTCTTATCATGTAGTCAGTTTTAGGAAGCGGGGATAGTTTCCTCTTCTTCTGAGTCGTCTGATATATTGCCGGCTGGGCTGGCGATGCTGTCTACTTCTGCGGTTTTACAACGGTGTGAAGGAGGTGCGTGGGAGGAGCATAAATATTTCCTGCGATCACGACTTGCTCACCCTGTGCTAACCCTTGACGATTCTCTGTTCATATGTTTGCGTGCCATTTGGAGTGAAGGTCGTCTGGCATCCAGGCACGGCCTTCTTCCACATCTCGACGACTTGGTATTTGTGCGTCTAAATCCGTTTGCTGACTGGGTCGGCATCACTAGGCCTCGCGACTCCTAACGTGGCGGCCAACGCCTCGAAGCCTCACAAGTCCGTAGAACTGTCGTCAAAACATTCACGGGCTTCAGAAAGGAATCGATGGATACCAGATGATGTCTCTAAGCTCCTAGAAACCAAATTTCTAATACATGTATTGAAGAGATTTTTCGCAGGGTCGATGTTGTTGCGGCACCAAACGAATGCAACAACATGAATCCATACCAACTTGACCAATTTTCTACCTCTTTCGCAGGAATTTTCCTCTTGTTGGCAGAGCCCATGCGAAGCGCGTCCATTCCCATCGGCTCCTCGTGTTCGTGCCGGCAAGGCGCCTCCAGCCTCCTGATCGGCTCGCGCTCAAGGTTCTTCGTTCCCTTCGCGCGTGCCGCTACATGGCGACCTGTCAGGTTGCACGAGGACATCTTTTGTGTACCGTCGAGTTTTAACGCGCATGCACGCACTCACGCGCGCGCGCGCGCGCGCGCACGCACGCACGCACGCACGCACGCACGCACGCACGCACGCACGCGCGCGCACACACACACACACACACACACACACACACACACACACACACACACACACACACACACACACACACACACACACACACACACACACACACACACACACACACACACACACACACACACACACACACACACACACACACACACACACACACACACACACACACACACACACACACACACACACACACACACACACACACACACACACACACACACACACACACACACACACCTATCATTTTTCAATAGCTCGCTGCGTTGTCCATATCCAAAGCTTAACTGTCTTCGTTAGACGGCACGTTTCTGTCCCGTAGGTGAATACCAGTAAGATACAGCTGTTGCATATTTCTTACCGCAGCGGTGGCCTAGTCGTTTGAGCATCCGTCTCGCATGCGTTAGTTGTGGGGTTCGATCCCCTGTGCCGCCGGGTACCCACCGGTGATACAAGGGTACAAGGTTTCCCCTGCCTGGTGCTCGCCTTCTTTAGGGTGAATGCTTTGGAAATTTGTGTTTGACTCCACCTTGAGTATCAGCGAGAAACCTTGCGCCATGGCGCTCTTTGGCCACAGATGCCCTTGCGGCATAAAATTCATCATCATCATGCATATTTTTCTTTTGATGGATATTGGTAAGCTGCGATCCATGATCCGGGAGAACGTGTCATGTGCGCTGCACTATTTATTTTTCTAGTTATTTGTCTTTCACGATCCGGGTCAGCGGTAACTACCTGCCCTAAGTAGGCGTATTCCATTACCACTTCCAGCACTTCGCTATCTAATTGATCATGCTTTGCGGTTAATTTCCTGAGTGACTTAGCAAGGTAATCAGAAAATCGCAGATTACTTAGGTATTCTTCGTTAATCCTTATCCCCAGCAGTTCCCAATTTAGGTCTCGGAACACCTCCTGTAATTTGGCGGTGGATAGCACTGGCGAGGTTATGTCTCCTTGCCTGACACCCTTCCTTATTGGAATTTTATTTCTATGGAGGACTATGGCAGCTGTGCAGTTGGTATAGATATCTTCCAGTATTTTTATATAACACCCTTCTATACCCTAATTCCGCAATGCCTGCATGGCAGCCAAGGTTTCTAGGGAGTCAAATGCTTTCTCGTAATCAATGGAGTCTATATATTCTGCGCATGCATCCCTCTATCACCTGACTGTTCTTGTGCTTTTTTTTTCATGCAAATCAATTGTACAATGTTTTTTTTGCCACGTTTCTTGAAATGTGTTTTTTGTGTACTTTGTTTGATGTCTGACTTGCGTTATTTACCTGGTATAATTTCAGTGCTCCGAATTTTGTACAAAACTTGTAATTACTGTTGCAAGTTAGAGGTAAATGTCTGTTTTAATTATAATGTGTTTTTACTGATACTGCTATGTAACGGTCTTCTTGGCCTTAGTCAAGCTGCATGAGCAGCTTTTAACCAAGGAGACCCTCCAGGCACTTTCTGGAAAAATAAACATTGAATTGAATTGAATATGGTATATTGTGAAATACCGTTTACGAAATCCTGCTGATCATTTAGTTGATTGAGGTCGAATGTTGTCCTGACTGTATTAGCGATTACCTTTGTAAGTACTTTGTAGGCAACACACTGTAAGCTGATCGGTCTAATTTTTTGAGTCCTTGACGTCTCCTTTCTTATGAATTAAGATAATATTAGCGTCCTTTCAGGCTTCTGGTACGGTCGAGGTCATAAGGCACTGCTTATACGTGGTGGCTAGTTTTTCTAGCACAATCTCCCCTCCGTCCTTCAACAGATCTGCTGTTACCTGATCATCGCCAGCCGCTTTTCCCCTTCGCATTGCTCTTAAGGCTCTCTTTACTTCCTCTGTCGTTACTGGTGGGATGTCCCATACTGCTGCTCGCTACTGCCTCTGTCTATACATTGGCTACTGTACAGATTTGCGTAGAACTCTTCGGCTACTTTAACTATCTTATTCATATTGCTAAAGACATCTACCGCCTTTGCCAAAAGTAACCGAGCAGTCGTGCCGGCGGCAGGGGCGGGCAGCCGAGCGACGACGCTGCTATTTTTGGCGCTGACCGCTGGTCCTCGGCTGCGAGCGTAAACTGGCTGACGTAAGCCTGTACCCTCACTCAGTATGGCAGCACTCCAAAGGCGGGAAACAGCTCGCCGCACGTACTACCTACTTATGTCATCCAAGGGAGGAGGGCGAGAGCGCAGGTTTACGTCACCCAGTTTACATCGCGGCCGGGGACCAGCGGCCAGCGCCAGGGACCGCAGCGCCGCCGCTCGGCTGAGAGCCCGCACCCGCCGCCGTCGCGGCTGCTCGGTTACTTTTGGCGAAGACGGTACGGTGCATTGGTGTCCACCAGCAAAAACCTGCTTTCGCACAATATTCCGTGCTTAGCGACGCTATAGCGCCACAAATTTTCTTTTCTTTTGTATGTTACAGAGAACGGACAGTAAGCTGATAGGTCTGTAATCTTTCAGGTCCTTGATGTCTCCTTTCGCATGGATTAAGATGATATTAGCGTCCTTTCAGGCTTCTGTTAGGGTCGAGGTCATAAGGCATTGCGTCTGAGGGTGATTAGTTTTTCGAGCACAATCTCCCCTCAGAAGTGCAGGCATAGGGTGGTCGCAGCTGGCAAAGGACAGGGTTAATTGGAGAAACATGAGAGAGGTCTTTCCCCTGGAGTTGACATAGTCAGGGTGCTGTTGCTGATGATGATGATCCTCACCAGTTCCCCCCCCCCCCTTCCTTTGCTCCTAAAGCGAGTCTGTGTCAAAGTTACTGGGTCGCGTAAGCCTACGGGTCTCTGTTTCTAACAGCCGCCTGCCAGTGCAGGTGTGCATCAAGTGACCACTGCACCATTGAAATATGAGGTGACTATCTTTTCTTCCTCAAAATATTCCCAAAACTTAACGCGTAAACACCTATCGGTGATTCTCGCGTTACACAGTCGTAACCGTCCTGTGAGTTTTTTTCGTGCGGCATCGCTTACAGATGTCAGTTATTTCTCTTCGACCCGGAGTAAGGTGGCCTTATACACTGATCGTATTCAGGCCCGCTGCTAAACAAGCGAAATACCCATGACAATAATCTCAAAACATTGTCCGAATCCAAAAGGCTACCCGCACTGTACCTCGGACTTGGGGTTGACAAAGAAGGTAAAAATGGTTTAGAACGTGCTCCCTAAAACGGTGTTCATATGGCTGGATTTGTCTTCATGCTAGGTGGCAGCAGGTTATTAAACTGAGTTGGGAAATAAAGACCTAGCTTTGTACTGTTCTGGACCAACAGGCACCACAAATAAGATTCCAAGATTAATACTGTGGGCAAAATTTAGGGATACTGAAATAATGGTAGCTGAAGTGCTCCAGACAAGTCAGGATTGTTCAATCACCAGCATGCGTGTGACCTTGGAAGGCATCTGCAGACACTGGACAAAAAGCGCATTAGTGACAGTCCGCTGTTAAATTTAGTGTCGAATTTTAGCGTACTCTTCTCACAGCTGCCTGTTTGTGTGGTACTGTTTGCTGTTCGCTTTGTGTTAGTCTTGTTTGGACGTAACCTGCCTCTTAATGCTGCAGTTAATAAAGTTTGGACTGGTAGTAATTCTTGCTTGTAGTCGCCGCGGCGGCTTAGTGGCTATATTGCTCAGCTGCTTACCCGAAAGACGCGGGTTCGATCCCGGCAGGGGCGGCCGCATTTCGATGGAGGTGAAATTCTAGAGGCCTGTCTACTGTGCGATGTCAGTGCACGTTAGAGAACCCAGGTGGTCGAAATTTCCGGCGCCCTTCACTGCGGGGTCCCTCATAGCCTCAGTCGCTTTGGGACGTTAAACGCCATAGAACTAAACCAACCTTGCTAATGTGCATAATGACTGACAACTTAAGTGACAACTCAAATCTCGGCAGTGATTACTCCAAGTAAATTTAGTTCACTTTTAGTAGTCCCTGATCGGCGAAATTTTGTTTATCATCATCATCATCAGCCCGACGACGGCGATGATGATGATTTTGTTAGAGGAGCTTTACCTTGTTTTACCTTCACATATCCTTATTGGGTATAAGTCTTATGGCGCTCAACAAGACAATGTTTGACAAAATATTCGTTTTCTGCAGATATAATTCATTGTTGTAATTATTCTATTGATCTAAGATGCTCATTTGCTTATTAGGTTGTGCTCAAAGGGAAGAGTATGGCACTTTGCGTTTTGAATGGCCTTATTGTTTATTTCTGATAGTTTGATTTGGGTAAAACATATTCCGATGTTGAGGGAAGCATGCTCTGTGTGTGACATTTCCCCCACAAGGTGTCTTCTATAATAAAGCTTGTTGTTGGGCTAGTTGGTGCATGACTTAGGTGGGAAACAGCTCACAAGAGACGAGGACGATAAGAAGGTAACACAGACTCACGCTGCGCGAGTCCATGTCACCTTCTTTCCGTCCTCGTCTTTTGTGAGCTGTTTCCCACCTAAGTCTTCTTCTATATCTATAATTTTTGCTCAAAGAATACATGACTAGATAAACGTATTACCACTATAGCTGTTTCAGTGCGATATCACTTCTAGCCGCTCTCCGCGGGTTTTAGCTGACAGTGTGTGTGTGTGTGTGTGTGTGTGCGTGCGTGTGTGTGTGTGTGTGTGCGTGCGTGTGTGTGTGTGTGTGTGTGCGTGCGTGCGTGCGTGTGTGCGTGTGTGTGTGTGTGTGCGTGTGCGTGCGTGTGTGTGTGTGTGTGTGTGTGTGTGTGTGTGTGTGTGTGTGTGTGTGTGTGTGTGTGTGTGTGTGTGTGTGTGTGTGTGTGTGTGTGTGTGTGTGTGTGTGTGTGTGTGTGTGTGTGTGTGTGTGTGTGTGTGTGTGAAGCCTCTTAGTAACAAGTGTAACTGGCTTACTGGGTAAGTAGACACCTCAATCTCGCTTTGAGTAGGTGATGGCGTCCGCCGACAAAATGAGGCAGTTATGCGCCTTTCGTTTTCTGAAAACCAGCAGAAGGTTGGAACTCCGTTGATTAGGAGGAAAGGAAAGGCGCTTTCGCAGGATATTTTGTGCTTAGAATGCTAAACCGTCAGCAATTTTTACTGAGTTCATGTTTTAGAAATTTTACGTAGACAGGCCACTTCGATATTCAGGACAGTTGTGGACGGGGCCGAATTATATTATGATGGAGTTAAGTGAAGTATGATAAGAGATATTTTTAGTTGTTAACATTACACAAATGATCGTGTATTGGGAATAGCCTGTTTTCTGCCTGTAGAGTTTAAGAATTGCTTGAAAAGATGATAATTGATGACTTCTTTGCACTGTGAATTTAGAGTTCGTGACAAACATCTTTTGAGCATTTTGAGAGTGAAGTTGTTCATTTTTTCCCAAAGTAGGGAATTTCTGGTGTATTGGATATTTTGGCTCATTCATCACTGGTGCCAAAATTGTGAAACAAGTGAAGAAATAGACAGCTTCTTTGGCACACTGCTAACTCTGTGTTGAACCATTTACTGTGTAGAGTGGGTGATTGCCAACCATGTCTACAGAAAGAAAACCACTCGAGGCATGAAAAGCGAACTGATCATCTACGTTCGCACCTTTCACTTTGTAGAGGTTGGACTCTTCCATTGTCACCTAAAAAGCGAAGGAAATTCTCTCACAGGAGTAGTGTCATTTTTTTTATCTAATTCGTAAAAAAATTCTTAAATTTGTTGCCCACCTGTGCACTGTTTTTTTTAATTGTTGTCAACGGCAGTTCCCGAAATGAAGGCCTGCAAGTGAAGGGTGTGGCACAAGTGCTCTTTTAGTTTGCAATAACCGACTGTGAATTTCCCCAAATATTCCACGACACAGAATAACGGAGCTACGCAAGAAAAGGACATCTGACAACTCACCGATGCTGTCGCTTACCAGAAGAACTTATTTTGCTATTTAACATTCAACAGCCTGCAGATGCTAGCATGTCGCTTCAGGGAGTAAAATGCTGCTGTAGTTCAGGCCCGATTCTTTGCCTGTTTTGGCGATTGGACCGAAGGTCGCGAGATCGAATTATGGCCGGTGGAGGCGCATTTTGGTACAAAAAACACTTTACTGTGCAAGTCATTGCATGTTAAAGAGCCACAGGTGCTCGAAACTAATCCGAACCACTGCGCTGCACCGGGATAGTTCCGTGCAGCTTCTGCGCATTAAACTGCACATGCAGGTCAGACTCATAGAAATAGGCGTACTAAAAATTTTGTGGATTAACTACGCATGTGCAGCATACCCCCTTTCTTGTTCAGGAACAAAATTTGGAAGTAAAACAACAAAACTCATACCACTGGAATATTTATGGCGCACAAACTTTATTGCAAGTTATTTTATTCTGAATAAAAGTTTTGCGTTGCTTCTCTCGTCACGCATGCGCAGACAGTGTGCGAGCGTCACTCTGTATTGTGTTGTTCAGGGACAACACAGAATAAGGCGATAAAAGCGGCAATGATATAACACCTCAGCAGTTTTTGGCTGCATGCAACATGCGTGTCGTCATAATGTGCCTAGGTGCAAACGGGAATTCCGGTTACAACAAACAGTGCTCGGCGCTATGTACATGCATATTTAAGCCAGTTCACGTTCAGTTGATTGCACATGGGCTGGTTTGTACCCCTGTGGAAAAGTATTTATGTTTGCGTCTTCTCCGATGACCTTAGCATTCCAGCACTGTTCAGAATTTCGAGAGTGAAAGGAAGATGCTTGTCCAGAAGACCTCTCGACGGATGCCGGATGAGTAAAAGACAGCTGCGCTTTCCGCCACCACCGCCGGGCCTAGTGGCGCATAGCACCTTGCGCCGTATAAATGGGATTAGTGCCAAATTGTGCTTCGTTTGGACAATAATACACAGCCTATCGTCATTTTCGCGAAGTTCCACGATGTAAAATTTTAATGCGCATATTAACTACGTGTGGGCAAATTTCGTGTCGAGCATGACTCAAACAAAGCTACGTGCGTGTGTGGGTGTGCTTAATCAGTTCAGTATACGTAAACGACTCGTCAGCGGCCTAGCAGTTTCTGAAATCCGCCACTACACGTAGCTGAGGCATCACTACGGCGGCCGGGGCTTCATGACGTTTTCGTGGAGGACCTTGGCGCCCGAGTCGTAGAAGGTGATGGCCATGGAATCTTCGGCGACCTCCATGTATGCGAAGCCCCCGTAGCTGAACACCGATGCCCAGGCGAACTTAAGGGAGTTCCGTGGCAGGGAGCGCCGGTGGATAAGCGACGGGTTGATGAAGTTGGTGCAGCCGCTGATGAAGTACTCCACGTTCCAGCCGCGCCGCTCCGGACGGATGTGCTGCGAGAAACAAGATCGCGCGCGCGTTAACTATTTATTTATTTATTTCAATACCTTAAAGGCCCCTGGGGGCATTACAGAAGTGAATGGAATGCATTAACAATGTCTATATGTATGTAATTATAACACAGGAATTGCGGCAATACAGAGGGAAAAAATAGGAACAACAACGCGGTGAAATGCAAATTACTGGGAGTAAACATATATGTGGGGGCAGATGAATATAAGTTTCTCGATCTCAAAGCGGCACGAAGCGAAGGTGCGGGGCCCCGACGGCGATTCGCCCGGCGCTGCCACTCGCCTGCTAAGCTCCTGCCGCTGAGTTTCCGAATGCACTACTGCCTCTCAGCGCTCTCGCCCACAGCCCAGCGGAAATGCGATGCAAGCTTGCTATACACGTCCTACGCCAGAAAAGGTCCGCTCACTTAGGCTGAGCGGAAGTGAGAACGCTCCGCCTTAAGGTTATGACGCGACCGATCGTCACTGGTTATCTGCTTCTTTCTTTTGTTAGTACCTCTTTCTTATTACACACGCTCTTTAGTACACATCACTATCAGTACTAGACTACGTGATAAACTACAAGACACACAAGACCTCCCTTTTACCAACTACAACGGAAGCGCCTCAGTGGCCTAGGGGTCGCAACCCAAGTGTCATTGGGTCAATTCCCAACGGAATACCCAAATTTTCTTTTCAGCGTAAATAATTTTCTTTAGATTTATGCGCAATAATGACATTTAAGTCACTCTTCCACCTCGCTGTTATAATTTCACTAGAGTTTTAATCCTTTTTACTCCCCAGCTCAACGTGCGACGTCACAATCCTCTCTACCAATCCTTATTTAGTGTGACAACGCGAAGTGCTTTCCCTCCGAACGTCCGCTCCTACGCTGTCGTGTTAAAATAACAAAGCAGCGGCAGCGATTTCGAGTACGCCATAGTTCAGAACGTAGAAATGTGACGTCATGACAACGATGCGCAGTCAAGCAGGTTGCAGGAAACGAAGGCTTGAAACAATATCAGTGGATAACTTGGCTAACCCCGGAATTCAGCGGAAAGCAAAGACGCTTGCTAAGCGTCTGAGGCTCGTCCATGGCAGCTCCGCTACACTCTCGCCACAGCCGTTCTATTTATACCCAGACGACCACGTGGCTATGACGTGGTTATCACATGGCCTTACGATACCCCCATCGGATGTTCTTAAGGTCACAGGCCAATCCAAAGGTCAATCAAAGGTCATGAGTCAAGGTCAGCGGTAAATGGTTCGGCACTATAACTGTACCACATAGGGTCATATACGGCTAACGTGGCTGGGCTGAAGGTCGTTCAAGGTCATTCTCCGGCCTACGCGACGACTGCTTTACCTAGCGTAGTGAAGCTTTTCGCTTCAAAAAAAAAAAACGTTAACTGTTTACTCAGCTCCCAAAGGAGACAATGTAGCGAGTCATCGGTTCAGAACAGCACGCTCACACGCCCCGAACTAAGAGTGAGCTGCATGCTGCTCTCGTGAATGCTGTGTTGGCCTAACGTGATTTCGCCAGTCGGTAAAGTCGGGATCTTACATGCACCAGCACTCGAACTCGCACTGCGTGGCAAAACAGAAGCCGATACAACCATGCGCCATGCGTGCACTTGTGTGCACTGTAAAAAAATTCCGCACCCATAACGTAGACTTTCTACGTTTTAGAAATGGAGCCATTTCTGCTTTGGAAGAAACGTAGGGATTGACCGTACTTCAGTCCAGGAATGAAGGAAACGACCGTGTTCCGCCGTAGTCGTTGCAGGGGAAAAACCTAAACATTCTATTTTAGGGATCAAAACTTAACACGACACGACGGTTGACCCCGTCGGCATTGTGTACCGTCAAACGCACTAATATTTTAGGGATCAAAACTTCACATGACACGACGGTTGACCCCATCGGCATTGTGTACCGCCAAACGCACTAATAACTTGCTTAAAGGCAGCAAAAACAGAACAAAGATGCCCATGATGTGGCGCTACTTTTACACGATGAACCAATGGTCCGCGGACTAGGCGTCACGTGACGCCATATTCTGTTAGGCAGCAAAACTTAATACGACACGACGGTTGAATCCAGCGGCGTTTTTCACCACCAAATGCACTAACAACTTGCTTAAAAATGGCAAAAACAGAACAAAGGTGCGAATGATATGTTGGATTTTAAATGACGAACTGTTGGCCCCGCGGTCTAGGCGTCACAGGACGTTCCATTTCTGATCCATCTGGTTTACTCTTGGGCAACAATGTCTGTAAACTAGCATGGCGGATGACTGTGAGCATGTTTAATGAGATTAACCCCATGCCTAAAGGTGCAGATCCGAGGAGGGGCAGAATCGTGACATGAACACTACCAGTTATGGTATTCAAGCAGCAGTGTCCACATATGTCGGCGCAACAATAACGCGGAGAAATCTGAAAAATCTTGCGCAGCGCCATCTAAAATGAAGTAGGCGAAATTAACGTATAAGTCGTTAGTAAACTTACGGTGAGGAAAAAAATGCCGGGAACACTTAAGGAACTTAGATGCTAGCAAAATTACATTCTGTAAAGGTGTTTATTCGCAGTGCAGGTCGGTGGTCGTAGATCGAAGAGCGTCACAATGAGCACACTCCCAGGAGACACTCAGGATCCCCAACTGCACTTCGTTGACCTCTTCGTCTCTGATATCGTATGGTACACGAGCCTCTAGCATTTCGCCTTCACCGCAATTCGAAAGACGCGGGCTCGATCCCGACACCGGCGGTAGAATTTCGATGGAGGCGAAATGCTAGAAGCCCGTGTACTGTGCGACGTCAGCGAGTGTTAAAGAACCCCAGGCTGTCGAAATTATCCAGTACGGCGTCCCTCATAGCCTGAGTCGTTTGGGACGATAACCCCATATAATACCTAGCCAAACGTGTCATAATGAAATTTCCTGAACCCACTCAAACCTATACACATCTTTCAATAGTGAGGCCTTGAAAACAACCTTAAGTCGCAATGTGAATACATGAGGACCAACTAGAAACTGCACAAACAATTGTCTTGGTAGGCGAGGAATTTTTACGTGAGGACTAGAGAAGCTTTTCGCCGAAATATTTTCCAAAAGGGGATAAATATGGAATCAATGGCGTAAACAACTGCGAACTTCCCGGCATCAGGTACCATTTACAGGTGCTCTTAAGCTATCCCTGTCCACAAAAGCGGGAGAGATCAGAAATGGAGGTGCGCGTGGCGAAAGCCATTCTTAGGAGGAGGAAGAGAAACATTTATTGGAACCAACTAGACTATTGATCTCCTTCGAGTGGTGGTCGAGTGGGTGGCTTCCTCATTCCAGGACTCCACTGGCCACTGCAGCTCGACGAGCTAGCTGGACGGGCGCTTCTTATGCCGCCAGGGTACGGCCGGACAGCTGTACCTCCCACCACTGAAATGACGTGCTTGGCGTCTTTAAGTGTTGGGGTTTGCACCCCCCCCCCTTCCGAGAAGTGGAAGAGTGTGGGACGTGTGTCGGCGCACAAGGGGCGGACGCCACAATATGCTAGTGGGTACGTCTTGCTGCATCTGTGTAGGTTTGGGAATGTGTTTGTTCGAATAAGTCTGCGAGCTACGGCGTCTTCAGTGCTGAGCTTTGTATAGGGGTAGGATAAATTCTGCGGTTCAGCCGCTGGATCTCGAGGCGTTCGCCGTAATTAAATGGCAGGGCCACGAAGGATTGATCGGACGATGGTTTCTGCCCCGCTCGGTTGGTTAACGCTCGAGCTAAGGCGTTCACCCTTTCGTTCCCCTCCAGTCACGCGTAGCCCGGTGTCCACGTGATCTGATGGTATTCTTTCAGCTGCGGGCCCAGGATCTGAGTCGCCAGCAGCGCCGTTCGCCCGTTGCTTGTTCTGGGTTCGACGCAAGACAAAGTGATCAAAGTGAAAGTTTTTTGTAGCTCTTTGCTGTGTACTCATATCTGACTCTTGTGGAGTCTAATGGCGGTTTTTGTATTTGAAAGCATGGGGTTTCTATAGGAGCATCCGTGGAGGCTAAGGAAAGGGTTCAGCTTAAATTGCGGGCAACGCAGCGAGCTATTCAAACAAAAATGGTAAGCGTAACGTTAAGCGACCGGAAGCGGGCAGAGTGGGTGAGGGAACAAACGTGGCTTAATGACATCATAGTCGAAATCAAGAGCAAGAAATGGGCTTGGGTACGACATGTAACGCGAAGGCAAGATAACCATTGGTCCTTAAGAGGAACGGAGTGGATTCCAAGAGAAGGCAAGCGCAGCAAGGGGCGGCAGAAGATTAGGTGTGCGGATGGGGTGAAGAAGTTTGCGGGGATACGGAGGCCGCAGCTGGCAAAGGACAGGGTTAAGTGGAGAGACATGGGAGAGACCTTTGCCCTGCAGTGGTCATAGTCAGGCTGATGATGATAATGGTGATGATAGTGATTCGTTACCGCAGTGCTTTGCAGTATATTTTTAGGAAAGTTTCACAACTCGCTTCTGAGTTTTCTGGACGACGCGCGTACGTGCGATTTTTCAGGTGTGTTGGTAACTCTTTAGTTCTTTTTTTTAAAGTCAGACAAAATTACTACTATCCGGGTGTAGTCGAATAAATCGAGGGTGCCTTTAGGCGGTGTGCATTCCATCTGCAATTCACTTACGAATTAGGAAGCCGCCGCGGTGGCTGAGAGGTTATGGCGCTCGGCTACTGGCCCGAAAGACGCGGGTTCGATCCTGGCTGCGGCGGTCGAATTTCGATGGAGGCGAAATTCTGCAGGCCCGTGTACTGTGCGATGTCGGTGCACGTTGAAGAACCCCAGGTGGTCGAAATTTCCGTAGCCTTTCACTACGGCGTTTCTAATAGCGTGATTCGCTTTGGGACGTTAAACCCCCATAAACCATAAACCACTTGCGAATTAGCCGCTGAGAACTGCATCCGTCTTCATGACCTTATACAAGCTTTTTCGGGAGGAAGCCATATGTACGGGTTGTACTCACCATGGTCTCAAAAAGGGCAGTTAACTTATGATCCTAATCATTCGAAACTAGTCCAAAGAGCTATCGCTAAGGCTTGTTTACAAGACGCCGTGAAATAACGTTACTGGCGTATACGGTTTCAATCAGCCTCACTTCGCAGGCCAAGCGCTTGTTTGATGCGGACTTCCAGTCATGAATGATGACAGCGGTAAATGATTGTGTACTGAAGGAGATGAATGGTCGCGTCCAAAACGGGTACAGGAAATGTGCACGTGACCAAAGAAAGCAAATTCAAGCTGTGCCTTAAATGCGCAAAATGGCGTGCAATGTAGAATATCGTTAATGTTATGCGTTAATGTGTTTTTTTTTATCTCCAGCAAGGCTGTCTGGTCTTTACACACGAATTATGTCCACAGTAAAAAAGGCAACGCTGTGCCACCAAACGTAGTACATGAACGTAAAATGCGAAACTAAGTTATTTGTAAGATACCGCTGGCCTGCGAAAAAATTACATAGGTCGGACAGGAGAATGTGTGAAACGAAACGATGTCCAAGCACAGAAGAAACATTGGCGCCAGAAAAGGGTAATCTCTCCTTGCACTGTAGCAGGTGCATCGGGAAATGTTTCCCACGTGCCTGGGATGTTTTTCTTTTGGGCCACGGAGGAAGGCGGAAGGCACACGAAGTCTTTGAGGCCTTCCAGATAGCGAGGCATGGGGCTGCTTGTACAACTTGATCATCTATAGCGCTTACGTTGAAGGCACTTGATTTGTTTAACAATCGCAAGTAGATTACCTACCCTGGCTTCAGCATGAGTGGCTATTACTAAGCGGTCACTTCTCAGTAAAAATTTCACTTGTTAGTCCAGCCAATGTCCTCCTTGCGTCTTTTTTAGCTAGTAGAAACGCTTTTGAACGTACATTACCAACACACTATTCATATTTGCGACAAAGGCAGGAACGTAAACACCCCGGATGAAAGCGCAACTTTTCCCCGTGTCTTTAAACGCGCTGAAAAAAAAAACATTCAAAAGCTACAGCGACCAACCAGCCGATCCTTCTGCTTTATCAGGTTACCACAAACATATATATTTTTCACGGCCCATTGACTTGGGCCATTTTTTGCCTAATCGGCTGGTGGATTTCAAATTAACATATGAAGACAAACTTCAAATGCCTGTGGGCGTTCGAAAGGGCGATTCATTGAATATCGCCCAAACCGCACCTGATTTCTTCGCTCTGATGAAGCCGGTCCTACCTGCAGATCGTGGTCGTGTCCAGCGAGGTAGGCGTTGACTCGGTACTTGCGCAGCAGAGGGTCCAGGTCCCTCTCGAGGCACTTTGTGGTGCCATGCGAGCAGGCCGAGTAGATGGGGTAGTGGCCGGCCACCAGCACGTACCGGGCCCTAAGGTTTAACAGTGGAGGCAAGCCTGCGTGAATACCCCGCAAGCTTTCGCAACTAGCCATTTTTTCTACGCACAATTCAGCACGGACCAATGGTCACATCCGGTGTTAAGCGTCTTTGCACCGGAAATAAAACAGTCAAAACACACTACAGAGGAAGACAAGTCCTCTTGCCGAGACGTTGGCAAGCACCCCGAGGCTTTCCCCTCGCTTGCTCACTTTGTGATTATCAAGAACCATCTCAGCAACCTCTCTCTACCATGGACTACATTTTATACGCCGGCTCAAAAAGAGTACGCAATGTCGAAAGTGGAGTTGTACGAGAGAGCTAGGAGAAAGAAATTCGACATCAGTTTTTGCTGGCGAATGCTCCGCCGTCATGCTATGTCGCGATCAAGAACATATTACATCAGGACACCGAAAACAGTTTACTTTTAAGGATTCACTAACCATACTGAAAGCGCTACATTTCAGAAACGTAGCACAGCCGTGAATAGAAGACATCATGCAAAATATGACAACAGCCAGAACACACGAACAAAAAATAAGGTATATGCTGGGTCCTGTGCTGTTTCGCCATAGGCGCTCATAAGGGTATAAACAAGAAAAGGTAAACGTTGAGTACTAAGATTACACACAGATGGTAGATGGTAAATTGAAACGTAAGCAAACAGTACACCAAATGGGATAATGAAATCAGTAACAGGCTTGTCCTAGTAAAGAAGCTTCTTGCCGCATTAATATTTATTTACCCTAAAGGCCCAGAATTGGGCATTACTTAGTGGTGGGAGGAGGGGAATGTTTCAAAAAAAGCTGTAACCGATAGCCGATGATAGAAAAAGTACAGACAGCAGGAAAATTGGAGTTAGCATTTCGGCATAGGAAGTGATTCAAGGACTGTGAAAACACGTTGACACACAAAACAAGCTCAGTCACTCTTCAGCATAGCGCAGCAATAACAGAACATAAGCAAAGCAAAAAGTTACAGGCAAAATGTAACGGCATTCATAATGCGCACATGAATCAAACTCTGTATAACGCATTTTCTATCACTGACGCATATCACTGAGCATCAAGAACGCGCTATTTATTTTATACCGATTTCTGATTGGAGCTAATGCACCAGGCCCCTATATACAACTTCATACCCAAGAAATCCTCTTCATGCACTATGTGGCGAAGTGATCACCGTAAAAGGCGTTTCACTCTCATGCCGAGAAGTCGAGAAATAAAGAAAACAATTTTACGGGATGTTCCAAAAATGACTATTTTCTACCTCAACTTGCTGTTACGAGAAAATGCAGTATTTGATTATTCTCGAGCTGTTAATTTCTGGAACGGAAGAAATCTAATCAAACGATTAAATAATTGCACTTTTAATCTCCCCTTGATTAACACCACGGATTTCAAAAACAAGAGAAACATCCCTATACGCTCCTTGGTTTAGATCGCGGTTGGCCGCCTTGACGTACAACCTTTGTCCGTAAAGTTTCGAGACTGATTTATTTTCTCTAGAAATGATTCCCCAAAACAAATGTTGGTGCGTATGTGTAGGGCCATATTTTCGGGCTAATCTGAGCTATTTATGTTAACTGCTGTGGCAGCCGCTAAATGGCACTACATGTAGAAAAGTACATTGTTATTCTTTATTCAGGCAACAACGTCTCGGGTGCAGGGGCAAAAGGCAGATGTGATCTGCCTGATGGGGCCCAAGCAACCGTCACACAGCTCAGAATAGGCAGCAAAAGGAACAAGAACTTCATGCACTTATTACACAGAGAACGCTCTTTTAAAACAAAGTAAACAGTGAGGAAAATGCATACTTTTGCAATGACCAAATTTTACGGTGAATAGTTACAAGCTATCAATAAAGTCAAAATGCAATAAAATTTACGCAGTCAACGAAACATCAGAAACAATGAATATTTCTATCAACAGCCGATTAATCAAGAAAGCAGGTAATATGAAGCATAGGCAGATGTGATCTGCCTGACCGGGCCCAAGCAACCGTCGCACAGCTCAGAATAGGCAGCAAAAGGAACAAGAACTTCATGCACACATTACATAGAGAACGCACTTCTAAAATAATAATAATAATTGGTTTTTTGGGGAAAGGAAATGGCGCAGTATCTGTCTCATATATCTTTGGACACCTGAACCGCGCCGTAAGGGAAGGGATAAAACAAAGTAAACAATGAGGAAAGTGCATACTTTTGCAATGACTAAATTATACACTGAATACTTAGAAGGTATGAATAAAGTCGGAAATGCAAAAAAAAAATTACACAATCAACGAAACATCAGAATCAATGAATATTTCTATCAACAACCCATTAACCGCTAGAACAAAAAAAAAACAGGTAATATGAAGAATTCTTTTTTAAAAGATTCCTCGGACCCATATTTCTGAATAATTTTCATGGCCTCTGTACGTTTATTAAGCATACTGGGAACTAAATGGGAAAGTATTTGGGCACCATAGTTCGTTCGCACAAGTGGCATATAAGGAGCATTACTATTTGAGTGTAATTCAAGGTATAGATGTAATTCACGATTTAGATGGATACAGTTTGTATTCATTAAAGATATGACAAATCAATTTCAATTCAAATAATTGATCCACCTTTAGAAAAGAGTGCTCTAAAAACTACAAACCTGTGTGATCATTATAGGCAAGATTTTCGACATATCGTATGGCTTTTTTCTGCAACATTATCAACCTCATGAGGTTAGTTTTTGTTGCACACCCCAAATCAGTAAACAATAGTGAAGATGCGAATGAATTAGTGTTTAATATAATGGCCACTTCAGCCATTTCGGAACAATGTTTCTAATTTTATACAGCACACAGAGTGACCTGGATATGTTGGCATAAATCATATTAATATGCAGGGTCGACTTCAAGTGTTATTCAAAAATGACACCCTAAAAATATGTAGAAAGAAACGCCTCAATTACACTGTTTTCGAAAGTAAGCTGAATTCCAAAATCATCAGTCTTGTTGCGAGCTTTAAATACAAAAAAACCTTTGTTTTACTAACATTTAATTCTATTTTATTTGTATTCAACCGTAAGGATAATTCATGTAACCATGCATTAGCCTCAGTAGGAATATTATTAAGATACATGTTACTAGTCGAGTCGGCGCATTCTACTGTGAGTGAATGTGGCGAGATGAACGTCCACCTCGAACAGCGTGTGACGTTTACGGCAACGAGACATCGCGGGCGAGAGTTTTCGAGTGGCATAAGAGGTTCGTTTTGGGGAGAACGTCGGTGGAAGACGGCACAAGGCAGGGGCGCCCTTCAACCTCACGGAACGAAAACAACGTGCCTCGGATCAGAGAAATTATACAGCAAGACCGCACCATTACAGTCCGCATGCTATCAGATGCTCTCGACATTAGTAAGACAACATGTCACCAAATTTTGCTTGAGAACTTGGGGAAACGAAAGCTGAATGCCACACCTGTGCCGCACTCTCTCACACAGGACCAGAAGGACACGCGGACATCAGTGAGCGCTGGTTTGCTCTCCGAGGCAGAGAAGGATGCTGCATTCGTCGACAGCATTATTGCTCAAGACGAAACATGGTGTGTTCAATACGATCCTCAAACAAAGAGGCAGATCGCCGAATGGCGGTCCACAAGCTCTCCGGCGTCGGGAAAGGTGCGGCGACAGAAGACCGAAACAAAGACGATGTTGGTAGTTTTTTTTCGATGCCAGAGGTGTCATACACCACGAGTTCGTCCCACAGGGGCAGACAGTGAATCAGGAGTTTTATAACCGCGTGCACCTACACATGCGTTATGCACTGCGACGCCGTCGCCCTAACTTATGGGCATCTGGACAATAGAGCCTTCTCCACGATAACGCAAGTCCGCACGCTGCTCTCAGCGTGACAAAATTTCTCGCCAAGCACAGCATTACTGTCTTCCTCGTCCGCCATACTCGCCTGACCTCTCCCCATGCGATTTTTTAGTGTTTGCTCGTCTGAAGAGAGCCCTAAAAGGTCGCTGGATGGGGAGCGTGGAGGCCATTCAAAGCGCCACGACAAAGGAGCTGGCAGCCTTGCCAAAAGAAGCGTTTTCCAGCTGTTTCCAGGACCTCAAGAAACGTTGGAAGCTGTGTATAGACTGCAAGGGAGACTATATCGAAGGTGCTGCACAAATTATTTTAATGTTATACGCATCTTTTTAAATGAACTCAGTCTCGGAACTTTACGGACAAAGGTTGTATGTCATAACTACCCCCCTTTTCCCTTGCATCTTCTCAATTTCTCAATAGCTTAACGAGGGCTTCGGTTCTGGCAGCCTTGATGCCACGAGTAGCATAAGAAGGTTCTGGCACAGGATCCGCCCTCACCGTTCGACCACGTTCCTACGTGGCACTCGTGGTAATACAGGACGTACTACGTCCGCCGCTATGGACGAGGGTGGCGTTGCTGAATACTCTCAAGGTTCGCTTACACTGTACATAAATACCCCCGAAAGCAGATTGACGAGCTGTCTCCGTAGCTCAGTTGGTAGAGCACCGGACGTGAAATTCCGAAGTCGTGGGTTCGGATCCCACCGGTGTCATGTGGTTGTTTTTTTCCTGATTTTATTAATCTTGCATTGATGAAAACCACAAATTAAAACAGAGAGACATCGCCTATGCTCCTTGAATTCGGTGACTAGTGGCTTCCGTCATGTGTGTCATAAGTTCTCATAACGAGCACCTCTTTCCATCCCCTCGTCAACTGAATAGAAAGATTGTGCATCCTTAGCTGACACTCTTCCCGGGGATGTATTTTATCACTTTCCGTGCGGAGGATTATGTTTGTGCAGCCCCTGCGGATACATTGCAGCATTTTTGTATACGCCTTTTCCACACTTTGGTTTTGCAGTGCCTGCATGACATGCTGATATTTGTATGACCCCTATTGTAATCTCTGAAAACGATGCGTAAATTTTGTTTTAGTGTGAAAAAACTACTTGAGGTATAACCGGCTCACCAAGTTTGTGTGATGCTTGACCTTGATAGTGATCTTGGCGAAAAACAGCCCATGCAGAAATAAAATACATATTGCCTCGACTGGGTTTAAAACCCGCGGCGGCGCGAACAGATCATCTGCGCAGGCCACTGCATGAGAGCACTATGCTATCCCCGCAGGCGATCATGCCTCGTGTTGAAACTGCAACACGCTCTCGCGACGTGCATTGCAAATTGTCAACATCAACTTCCGTCTGCGACGAAAACAGATCAGATCAACATAACCTCGATCAAAGCTTAACCTTGAGTCTGATATCGTCCCAAACGTGCCGACGACCCAGCAAGGCAAAACAGTGAGCCAGTCAGGCTAAACACATGCTTTCGCACGCCTACTCTGTGCGAAACCCTACCACTTTTTTATGTTCCACATTTCTCTAGGACTCAAATGAAGGAAAGCAGACTGCTTCTTTGGTTTACCATGCCTAAGCTTGCTCTATTTCAATTAGTGACAACGTTTGTAAATACCTAGCAAACAGCGGACTGTAAGCTATTCGCTCTATAATTTTTTAATTTTTTTCATCCCCTTTACAATCTAGGCTAATTGCAAACCCTTTTTAATCTCCTTATAGGGCGTCTTCCATATCAATTTTTCGTTCTCCATTCTCATGTTAGCGGGAGAAGGTATCCTAATTCTTCTATTATTCCTTTCTACAGGTTCTACTAAGCGTTCTTCTTTGTTATTCCTCGCTATCAGTCAGTTTCGTACACCCTGCTCGCCTGCCTGCTTCTTTCCGGCCTTCTGAGCGAAGCCATCTATCAACACAGCCCCAGTACGTTTTTATTGTATTCACAGCCAATTCGATGCTCTCATGGAACTTCCCCGCCATCTCGTCGTCGTGACTGGAGATTGGTACAAAAGACGCGACAACGCTCAACTTGTGCGTCTTAAATATTTGAAGAAATGCGTTTTTTTTCTTCTCGCCAAAGATCTTCCTCCGATGCCTTTTATTCGTGTCATGACGAGAACCTACCTGCGGACCTGAATCACAACAAACTTTTGTACTAGTGGAATTCGGCGGTCCGCATGAGCCATTTTCTTAAAGAAAACGTCAAATATTTCGTAAAGCTATTTCATTAGATGTAAAAAACTTCCAGATGCTTGGCCTCCCATATCGAAAAACACCAGCAAATTATCTGTTGTCACAACAGGTTTTCGTGTACTGTTTTGGGACCTGATAACAAAAATTCCTATAGTAAAAACAGCACTTCCTGTAGTATAGGATAATCTCCTGTCGTACCAATTCTGCCAATTCTGCCGCAACAACAACGTCGCAATGCTACAGGAAAATCTGCCGTAACGACAGGACGACAATAATTTCTGTTGGATTTTGGGACTGGCTTTGTTGTTTTTTTCAACTGTGTCCCGCTGGAACTATGTGACAATGGTGACGTACTCCATTACAGCGGGGAGAACGAGGTATCGGATTGTATGGAGAACAAACTGGCAGCCTGCTATTTCCTGACGCCACAGGCAGAGTGCAGCTTGACACTATAGCTAGTATAAAGTGACACCTGCGCCGCGGGCTCAGAGGAAGAGCAACACGACGAACCCACCTCGATTCTGCGAGGTTCTTATTGATCCAGCGGAACTGGCGGTTGTAGAGGGCCTCGTTGCGGTTCTTGACCATGGGCTGAGACTCCTCGTCCTCAGGGTCCGTGTTCCCGCACAACAGCACGGTGTCCAGCATCAGGATGTCCAGGGAGTAGTTACTGGCACCTGGTATCTGGTACGTCTTGTTGTAGTAGTAGAATGGGAAGTGCCTACGGGAAGAAAAGCACAATACCATCAGTTTTATTCGCCGCTGAACGTGCACAACGTTCCATCCATATGTGTGTCCGCATCAAAGCAGAGAAACGTTCCCCCCTTCTTCCAGATGCTGTTTAAACAAAGTACCACATCCCGCTACCTCGTGCCGCTGCGCGTGGAAGGTATATGACTGCCGCAGTCCAATGTTGCCAGAACAGTGTGCACGAACTTTTGCAGGGTATTACCATAGGGCGACACGCTTCCTAGGTCTATGGGTAGTCCTCTATGACCTAAATAGATGCGCAAGATACAGGCGAAACGAGTTGTTAAAGAAGTTAAATTCTTTTTTTTTTCAATTTCGCTGCGCAGAGTTTGAAGTTATCACGAATAATGAAGCGTACCGAACGCAGGTGTCCAGGGCACCGGAAATGTGTTCATTGTGCTAACAATATTAGGGAGTGGCCTTTATGTTCTTTTGAAATCTGATGGCGTCGAATGGGGCAATGCAGGAATAAAGATCCAGTGACTGTATGCACTGCACTCCTCTCGTGGGTTTTACGATGTGTGGAGCCTTGAAAAAAAAATAAGAAAGAAAGGCGTACAGTGCCTGCATCATTTGACATATAATCGGTTTAACTCAATCATAACAGTCAAAGGGCCCAATGGAGGTAAGTGGCAATTCTCTGCAGCAAATGAGTAACACGAATGGAAAAGGAGAAACAGAACGCTACTAACGGAATTCTAAACGGCACCGGAGCGGTGGCCAAGTGGTTGAGCATCCGCCTCGCATGCGGGAGGTGCGGGGTTCGATCCCCAGTGCCTCTGGGTACCCACCGGTGATACAATGAGTACAAGCTTTCCCCTGGTCTGGTGCTCGGCTTATTTAGGGTGAAATGCTTGTGAAATGGGTCTTTGACCCCAGCTTGAGAAGTCGAAAATACCATGTGTCATGACGCTCTTTGGCCATAGATGCCCTTGCGCCATAAAAATCTACAATCATCATCATCAATTCTAAACGGCGGAGTGGGCGAAGGGAGTTTCCTCTGACATATCCTGAGACTTAGAGGAAGGGATGGTTGGCAGCCTTTTAGGGTACAGGGAAGTAGGTTGCAAGGAAGAAAGGAGGAAGTTTGCTTAGCCAATGTTTATGCGTCTGAACATTGGGTACAAGCAACGCAGAGTCCACGACGAACAGTAGAAACGGTGACACAACACATGCAAAGATAGAAAACATTTAGAAGAATACTTTGCTAAATGCAACTGCGTGCTGAACTGTGAAGGAACGTTTTTTGCTTCACCACAAAGATTTATTTACTATTGTAGCTTCTGAATCGTATCCAGTTTCGAAGCTCAAAGGCAGACGCATCACTTGGGCATCTCACGAATGATAATAAGCGAATTTTTTTGTTGCATGTTATTTCTGATGCCACAAAGTATTTTTATGTCACGCGTAAATGTCTCTACTTAGCCTGTGTGTTTTTCAGTAATACGCCAGTTGCTAGCCAGCTTCTTTTCTGTACCACCCTCTCTTATGAGTGTCGTGGTTTTACAGCGATACCAACAGTTCCGTATAACTAGTCTTCGCGGCGTAGTAGTATTAGCAGTAATAGTAGCAACAGCTGTGTTGGTGGTAGTATCATTAGTGGTAGTAGCCGCAAAATTAGAAGTAGTAGTAGTAGTATAGTAGTAGTAGTAGTAGTAGTAGTTGTAGTAGTAGTAGTAGTAGTAGTAGCAGTAGTAGTAGTAGTAGTAGTAGTAGTAGTAGTAGTGTATACGGTATATGATGCCGGCACAGCCGAGAAAGGCGCGAGGCAGGACACGAGTTGGGGGAGGGCCGGGTGCGTGCTAGCGGGAGCCTTTTCGTTTTTCTGTTATTTACTGTCCTGCGAGTTTTCGTTGTTTCCATCAGGCCGTTGACCAAGCACCATCAAGCTCGAATATCTATTATAACTCGATTGTACGGCTACTGCAGTGCAAGAGTGGGCCTATACAACCGGACGCTTGCCGGGGCTTCAACCACGTAAATAAGAAAAAACCTACGGTGGAGGCCAGCTTCTGTTCTGCCAGAGACATCCTGAAGCCGACCCATGGCCGCCGACGTGATTTCCATAGTGCCAGTTCAGTAGGCTCCAGGAAGCTCATCGCATTGTATTCAAGTCAATGGGAACGTTTCCCGGCGTTCAGACGCGGGCAGACATGCGGAACAGCGCCCTGTTTGAGAACGCCTCTCCATACTGTGATATTTCCCTGGTTTGTCGCTCACTTACAGAGCTGAGAGTTGGCACTGGGAGTAAATCCACAAGAGAGAGGAACAGACGGGATTGCGTCCTGGCTTACTAACAGGTCCTTACCTCTTCCCATTGTGAAATTTAGACTCTTTGCTGGCAGGAGAGGCACAAGACAAGACTGGCACTATAAATCAACAAGATTTTATTCGACTGAAACCTGCCGATTAACGAACGTACTCCGCTAGATTAACAACAGATAAGCAGGTCATCTTTTAAGGTGGAAACTTGGGCTAGTAAAGCGTTTGAAATCATTTTTGGAAGCGCTTAGTGAACACACGAGACAAAGAACACACCTACACAGGACAGACGCTAGTCTACAACTGCCGTTTATTCGAAAAACATTCAGTATAAGACATTTCAAAATGTTCATACTCACACACGCGCAGTGCCAACGCCACGCTTCTGGAACATTTCTTTTTTTGATAGATTGACAGACGGGGTGCCCACGCATTTCGAACCTTCTTTATCAATGCACATCGATTCGAAAATTTGACGTTCCGATTGCGTTTTTATTTTACCTAGAATGCTTGTTTCTTGAAAGATTGGTGTGCAAGGTACGGGGTCAGGGTCGCCAGGGCACCGTTCGATGAGACAGCGTTTGCTGTGCGCAGCGAGATTCCTACCCGCCGATATGGATTCCGTTGCCAAGCGATGCTCTCTCAGCCGTTCATTTT
Source organism: Amblyomma americanum (assembly GCF_052857255.1). Classification (NCBI taxonomy): domain Eukaryota; kingdom Metazoa; phylum Arthropoda; class Arachnida; order Ixodida; family Ixodidae; genus Amblyomma; species Amblyomma americanum. Next base: position 100,037,643 of record NC_135507.1, on the reverse strand, counting down.
GGCCAATCAGGACGACGCATAAATGAACGGCTGAGAGAGCAACGCTTGGCAACGGAATCCATATCGGCGGGTAGGAATCTCGCTGCGCACTGCAAACGCTGTCTCATCGAACGGTACCCTGGCGACCCTGACCCCGTACCTTGCACACCAATCTTTCAAGAAACAAGCATTCTAGGTACAATAAAAACGCAATCGGAACGTGAAATTTTCGAATCGATGTGCATTGATCAAGAAGGTTCGAAATGCGTCAGCACCCCGCCTGTCAATCTATCAAGAAAAAAATGTTCCTGAAGCGTGGCGCTGCTACTGCGCGTGTGCGAGTATCAGCATTTTGAGATGTGTTATATTGAATGTTTTTCAAATAAACGGTAATTGTAGACTAGCGTCTGCACTGTTTATGTGTGTCCTTTGTCTCGTGTGTTCACTAAGCGCTTGCAAAAATGATTTCAAAGCATGTCATCGTCAGGCTAAAAGAATTTAGATCAAGGAAACACATTTCACTCTAGTTCAAATCACCCGATGCGTATCTAATGCAATCTTTTCCTTTCTCCTCTATGTGAAACGCTTCCACAAGTTCGTATGCAGTATTGTGATCACAAAACAGCAACAGTTTAGCATCAGATAAACCAGGCTTACTTGCGCAGCCTCGACGATGGAATGATATGTGCGCATCTTATTTGTACCTTAAAGATAACTTTTGCTCGCACAAGCTCTGATTAATTAAGATATCGGCCGGTTTGAAGTACGACAGCTTTCCACGCGTAAGCAGAACATCGTTAAAAACTGTGGTTTCACATCCACGGAAGGGCATGTGTTTTTCGTTTCTCTCTTCTTTCCATGTATGTCAATGCGTAAGCAGCGGCCGGCAAGTTTCCGGGGAGCTGATAATACCACCGCTGCCCATTTCTGTTGGCTACATTTTTTTCGGATTGTGCGCTGCTTGTTGCACGCAAGAAATTATTACCGGCATTTTCCTTCCTTCTTCCGTGTTCGCAGCATGCCCAATTGCCACGCTTTAAGATAGGTGCTGAGACAACAAGAAAAACGCATTGAAAGCCAGCGACCAGATAAAATACTACTCATGCTTCTTGCAATTGGATGGACGGACGGACGGACGGACGGACGGACGGACGGACGGACGGACGGACGGACGGACGGACGGACGGGCGGATGGATGGGTGGATAGATGGACGGATTGATGGGTGGATGGATGGATGGACGGACGGACGGACGGACGGACGGACGGATGGATGGATGGATGGACGGGCGGACGGATGGACGGGCGGACGGACGGACGGACGGATGGACGGACGGATGGATGGATGTATGGATGGACGGACGGACGGACGGACGGACGGACGGGTGGATGGATGGATGGACGGAAGGACGGACGGACGTACAGACGGATGGATGGATGGATGGACGGACGGACGGACGGAGGGGTGGATGGATGAATGGATGGATGAATGGAAGGATGGATGGATGGACGGACGGACGGACGGGCGGGCGGACGGACGGATGGACGGGTGGATGGGTGGATGGATGGAAGGACGGAAGGACGGACGGACGGACGGACGGGCGGGCGGGCGGGCGGGCGGTAGGACGGACGGACTGACGGATGTCCTTAAACCTCTTGTCCTCTATCTCTTTAAACCCATATGCATTGAATAAATCAGCTCCACTGCTTTTAACTGTAGGGTGAAGCCCTTTACAGAAAAGTTTCAAGGGTTCAGCCGCTTCCTCCTCTCCACACGAACCGCATAACGTGTCCATCTCATGGTGCCTGACTCGATATGTCTTAGTCCGCAATACTCCCGTCCTATCCTCGAACAGAAAAGAGTTTACCCCTGAGTTGTCGTCAATATTTTTTTTGGCAGTTTCCGGCTTAAACATGCTGTATGTTCGCGGTGCTGATTTCGTCAGCATCCCTGCTTTTCAGAGAGCCCTCTCTGTTTGTTTAACCTCTTTCTTAGCCGATTATTCCTGATTTTCCCCCTTACTGCTGTTCAGATATTTGCTTGTCAGTTTTCTACTTCGCTTTCTCCATTTTGTGCCCTCATTCCTCAGGTACAAGTAACTGAAAACTTTCCTAGCCCACTGCTTTTCCCCCATTTTTCTCAATCGCTCCTCAAATGCTGTCTTACTACTAGCTTCTCTGCTCTCGAACGACGCCCATCCCACATCACCCTGTGCCCCCTGATATGGTGTATTGCCATGTGCTACCAAAGCAAGGCTACCTATGTCGCGTTGGTTGATTTCTAACCTTGCTTGAACTTTTGGTCTCATGCACAGGACCGCATTGCCGAATGTCAGACTAGGAACCATCAACACTTTCCTGATCTTTCTTACCATTTCGTACCCATTGTAATCCCATAATTCCCTATTTTTCATGAGCACGGTTATTTATTGACACCCCAAGATACATGAAATTATCCACAACTTCTAGCGTTATCTCCTGTAACCTACGCTCGCCGCCCTCATCATTAAATGTGATGCTGACTGCAGAATTTTCCTTACTAAACTTGAACCCTAATCTATTTCCCTCCAAATCGCAAAGGTCCATCTATTTCTGCAAACCTTCCTTGTTTTCAGCCATTAGCACTACATCATTCGAGTACATTAGTCCCGGTAATGCCTGTTGAATCCATTCGCCTTACTTTAAAAAAGAAAGGTTAAAGTCCAATCCGCTCCTCTCTAGTTTGGGCCCTAACCATTGTAGGTACAACATGAACAACAAAGGTGACAGAGGACATCCTTGCCCTAGGCCCCCGCTGTATCTGTATTGGCTCTGACAGATTTTATTTTCAAATTTTATAATCACTCTGTTACATTTATTGGTCTTTTAAAAGACTAATTACTCCATCTTCCACATCCAACGTGCCCATTATATCCCACAGATACTCTTGAATAACGCTGTCGTAGGCCCCCTTGATATCCAGAAATGTTAGCCATAGCGCCATCTGTTCCTTTTCAGCAATCTCTATACACTGCGTCAATGAAAACAGGTTGTCCTCCAACCTCCTTTGTCTCCGGGACCCATTTTGTAGCTCCCCCAGAACCCCATCGTTCTCCACCCATGCCGCCAGTATGTCCTTTATAATCAGCATCACTGCCCTGTAAACCACATATGTGACTGTTATGGGACGGTGGGTTTTTAGGTGTGCCAGCTTTGTCCCTCTTTCCCTTTTTATCATGTTCATTCTGCTTAATCGAATTCCATCGGGGGCTTTCCTATCCATTATCGTTTTGCTCACTACCTCTCTCAATGTTTGCTTGGATTTGTTCCCCTTTCCCTTATATATCATGTTTATTCCGCTTAATCGCCATTCATCGGGGGCTTTCTCACCGATTACCAGATATGCCGCGGCAGCCACTATCAAATGCGAAGGACCCAGGGACCAACCTGTTCTCAACCTTAAGGTCCTCCACTTGTGAGCTCAACGGAGACAGGCGGAGTGAAGGGTCCTACGAACAGACAGCCCAGAGCACTGGGCTGTACAACCGCTTAGTTCCCACCTGTCGACGGAACCACTATCGCCGCCGCAGCGAGACCTGGTAGCGAATTTGTTCATCTCTCGTGCCTGCCCGGACTTCTGCAACGACACGGAGGCTCTTCAAGTCCCTCCTAAACCCTACCAGCCTGCTCAACCCTAACTCGCCATAGCCGTCTCCGAAGGCATTTCCTACCAGGAGCTAGCAGAATATCTGGCAGATACATTCTTCACGCAAAAGCACCTCCCTCCACCTGGCCCCGCAACCTCCAACACTCACCAGAGACATGTGGCATCAGATCAATCAGCTGAAATCAGATCAGTCTGCTCTGTCCCGCTTACAAAGGCTGAGCTATCCATCCCCCTTCAGCATACTAAAGCTCGCAGCACTCCAGGCATAGATGGTATAACTTACCATATACTGCGAAATCTTGATCACTCATTGCAAGACCGCCTCCTTGAGATCTACAAACAAGTCTGGGAAATCGGCAACCTTCCTCTCGAATGGCAGACCGACCTCGTTGTCCCCAAAGCAAAGCTGGCAAACCCCCAACGCCCCTTTCTCTTACGAGCCCATCTTCCTTACGTCAGCTCCAGCAAAGATTATGGAGACAATGGCTCTCCTTCGCCTAGCGTGGATATGCGAAGCCACTGAATTTCTACCTAACAAATGGCAGGCTTCTGGCGTAACCTCTGCACAGCTGACATTATCGCAAATGTTGTCTCAACCCCAGAAGATGCCCGACAAATACGACGCATCGTCTGCCCGGCCCTTTTCAAAATTCGCTGAGCATTCAACAACATCCTCCATGGGGCCATCACAGATGTCCTAGAAACCACTGAAGTCGCGGACAACCTCCTAAACTATGTCAACGGTTTCCTGTCCAGCCGCCAAGTCCGGGTTCGAATTAGACCAGCAATCAGCTCAATGTGACAGCTTCAACGAGGTCTACTCCAAGGAAGCGTCCTCAGTCCCTTCCTCTTCAATGCAGCCATGGCCCTCCTCCCGAAGAACCTCAAGCACCTCCTCCTATCTGCACGCAGGCAGTAATAGTGGTGGACATGCCGCCAGATAATAGGCCCGTGCAACCTCCCCTTTCATCTCCCCTCCAGCTACCATCACCACCAACTATGCACCAACATGCCCCAGAACGTGTTCTACTGCGTCACCACCACCAACGCTGGCTTTTAGCACTTTTACCATAGCGCTGTTGAAGACGCTGTTGTTGACGCATGCGCTGCTCTGGTGGCAGCGCAGCACTTAGGCACCAGTGGCAGGTGAACAAAAACCTTCGCCTATGTTCGTTTAGGTTCGGCTCCGTGTTCTCCGTTCTGGCGCCAATGTCAGCCGCGGCACGCCGACAACGGCAGCATTTTCAGCATATCAAGCTGAAAATTCGCAGGACGACACCCACCCGTTACGCGAATTACAGCGATCGGTTTGGCGGCACGCAGTTCTGAACGGTCACGACTTCGTCGTTTAGCCTCTACGTCGGCGGACTGTTCATTTGGATCTGGGGACCTTTTCGCGGAGCCACTTGCAGCTAAGCGCGTTCGTCTCTATCTCAACCCTCGCACGTTTGCGAACACTGGTCTACCGTTTACATGTAAAGCCGCGAGCACGACGGGTCATCCCGCCGGACACAGTGAACTCCCGCTTCAGTCTCGCGTACACTGGAGTCTTCCCGCGTACGGTGTTTGACGACTGTCTCCTGCTTGTACAGCGTAGACCTCTCTCATTCCACGGGGAGCCTCGGCTTCAGTGGCACGGCGGCCAGGATCCTGACCTCGCCGGCTCCGGGTCTCGTTTTCGGCGGCATGGCCTGCGAGGTCTGCCGGGCTCAGCGTTTGCGTTCTCGGTCTCGTCATCTGCGTCAGCATAAGAATAACCACGGCTAACCATCCCACTGGGTGCTGTAAAGTTGTGCCGACTTGGTGAAAGGCGGCTGCGTCAGACATCTAGCGATGCACCGCCCATCACTCCACCCCCTTTGGCGCATGACGCAGGCATGACGCGAACGGCCACCGGCCAATCCGTGCGCTTAAACCCTCGCCTACGTCCACTTGCTGCTGTCACCACCAGCTGTATCCTCCTTTTCCCTTTATCCTGTCCTGTCGAAGCTTCAACGCCATCAGGCGAACAGGGCATTAAAAGGTGTAGTTGTAAAAGAACCAGATGCGAGGAAACAAACACGACATGTCCCATGTTCAGTTTAAAAGTGGAGTTATCAAAGGGCCGTTCACGTGTGGCAAAGTTCAAGTTCACCTATGTGGTACGGACGGACAACTGAAATTTAAGTAGCCAGATTATTGTGTTCAAGGTGCCCGTGTACGCAACATTTTGTTAACGATTACATAGATTGGATTGGAAAACGTTTACTTCGTCAAAATTCAGTGCAGATGGTCCGCGCTAGATGGCCTCCAGACCATGGCTTGCGGCGACTTAGGGGCCCACTCGGTGGCCAAGGCTTAAATGCCCGGGTCCGAGCTGACCAGAACGGCCTTCCATTGCTCAAAAGAAGGATCTGTACTAGATCCTACGGTGGAGGTTCTTCTTTACATTGCCATAATACGTGGTCATGCGTAGCTGCTTCGCCACAGAGCCTGCTGCACTCGGGGTTAAAGTCATTCGGGTACGTTTTTGTCAATGTATAAGGGCTAAGAAAGGACCTCGTTTGAAGTCTCCTCTAGGCGGTCTCTTGCGCCTTATCCTTCATTTTGTCAGGTGGTGGAAATTTGTGCATTGCCGATTTCTAACGACAATTGTGGTATCGTGGAAAGATGCCAGCCCCTCCTTGGACACCGACGACTGAAGAAAATTTTACCATGAATTTTTAGATCAGTCGTTGAGCCATTTTTATGTATCCCAATGTCGCTAACCGTGATCAGCGAGCGCGATAGCGATTTCAAGCGGTCGAAAGTGAACTATTGACTGTTGTACACTCTAAGCGAAAACGTACGAAAATAGGGTGAGGAGTTCGTCTTATCGGGAATTGATCTGCCACAACCACTAGTCAGCCTCAACGAAATTCAGAGGGATTAACTGCTAATGCTGTAGTAATCATCCCGTTCGATGCAACCATTCCACCGACGCCAGCAACGTAGGGTTAAGACCATTTGTCCAAAGAGAGCAACAGCTAGAATGAAAAGGAACATTGTCTCCGCGATGGGGATCCAATGGTTGAATTTCAAGTTAGGAAGCCTGGCATGCAATACACTAAGCCAAAACCAGTTTTTTATTACTTAGCGCCTGACGACACAATTTGGAGTAGAGTATACCATGAAAAGACAGGTACCAATCTGCTAGCAATTGACAAGTTGACACTCAAAATTTTACCGCGCTGCCTAGCCACCAAACAAGCTCAACCATGGCTCAACAGGCTGAAGCTCTGTAAACCTCCCGCATGTGTTTGACATACGCTCTCAATTAAGTTTTCGCGCGCAGAGCAAATATCCACATCGGCATGCTTGAAAGCCTTTCTTGTCTTCCACAGGCTGTAGAGACCCAGGACTAACAACCTTACCGTATGGTTACGCTCTCGAACTTCCACAGCCACCACTCATACAAGACCGCTGAAAACCTGGGTCGGCTTTTAGTTCTTTCCAGAATTGGGGGAGAGGGGGGGCTAAAATCTGGATATATTTTTTTTAGGCTACATTAGCGTAGAATTGGACACATTCATCTAAGAGGCTTTTTGGACCATTTTTTGTTTACAGCCAAGAGGCGACTTTTTTTATGCGAGGAATGAAATGCCGTATTATTTACTAATTACTTTAGGAAACGATATGGAAATGGAAGGAAAAAATAAGCTGTTTCCTTTTACTCGTTCGCTGCGCAGCACTCGCGCGTCCGTTTGGGTCTCTTAACTTTTTGCGCACTCCAAAAACAGCCATTCAACATCACAGCGACCATTTTAAACGCACGGGAGGCTCAGCGCATGCAGGACGCCGTTACACCGATGTAGAGCCTGATTCAGTAATGTCATCCAGACGTCTGGTGGTGTACGGGTGTTTTGTCCTCTCGCTTTGGTAACGTACTTTTCCGACTTATCCTCGTATTAAGCCCCGCCATCGATAATAAGCGTTGAGAGCTTTAAAATAATGTTATCTGAAAGACCTCTCTAGAATATGCACAAGATATCCGCTAATTTTTGTGAGGCGTCTTCAGCTTTTACAGCGAGAGCTGTCAGAGGCCTGTTCCCTATAGTTTTGGCTTCGTAGTAGAAGATGGCGTAACCGGGGGCGGCAACCATGGGAAAAGGAGGAGGGCACGGTGAGAGGGGAGAAATACGCCCCCGGCGGATATTTGCCGTAGAGGGAGGATCATTACTGAAGGACGAGAGCATGGTGAGAGCGAAGGAGGGCTTAACTGGAAGCTGGTTACTACGGAACCGTGCGTAGGGTAGTTACCGAGAAAGGAGCAGGGTTTGGCGAGAGAGGAGGACGCTCTATCTACAAAACACGCCGCCCGATGACAGGATCGGCGGGGGTGGCTCCGTGCGTCTGGATGGGCGTGCTGGAGAGTAACGTTGGTCGAATAACGACTGCGTGGAAACTCAATAGAGTTCTCTAAAAGTATGCTCCTATGCATGTACCTTACTAATTCTTCAGCTATATATCACGATATGAGAATAGCTCAACATCTGTCGCCATATCTTTTGCGTTACACAGTGATCACCGTCCTGTTTTTCTTTGTTTTTTTGGTTGCGTGCGTTTTCACCTTATAAAGTTCACGTGTTTTTCCAATAAAATTTTAGCTGCTAGACAGCGCCCGTGTCGTCTTCTTTTTCCTATAAAAAACATTGAACGATACAGAAACATTGACCGATACAAAATGTTAAAAGCATCACATGGCTTGTGCAATAACTTCGTCTCTTAGCCCTGTTAATGTGTTTATGCATCAGTGCATACGGCAGCTCGCCAGGAGTGCACATGAAAGGGTGCCATATTGTGCAACAGCATGTTGCGATGTTGTTGCATTCAGTCTTAATAAATAGATGGTTTCGCTGCCCGTCACACGTCGGGGTACACATAACATTGTGCAGTGGATTATCATTTCCTGTCTTGACGCTTTCATCATTACAAATGCAGTTTTCTAGTGAATGGAGTCCAGCAAAGCAGTGCTGTGAGAGCTTTTTCAGCTTTCACCATTTATTACCTCACCAATATCACTGTCTGAATCTGGCCGTCATTTTGCCTACGGCTTGTAATGAACAAAGTGACTCACTAAAACACGTTCAACCTTGCTGAGCATTTTTTCGGTACGTAAATATGACAAAAAAAAATGCTAGCAAAGTTATTCACGTTAATAATTGTGCTTGCATTCGCGTTAATGCCAGAGTCAGATAAATAAATTAAAAATTGGCTATGACAAGGCTGCGCTTTTCAGTGCATACTGCTAACACAGCCATAAAGCGTGCTCTGACTACTGTTATTTCAACATGGGGCCCGTCAAACTCGACGATGGCTGCCTGAAGGAGCATTTTGGGCCTCAATAAGCTAATGATGCTTTATATTTATTCTCTTATTCTCATTACTTGTGTGAGCCAGATAACCAAAATAAACAATGCAACCACATGAATGTGTTTGGCGTGCAAGCTGCTAACAGTGGCTGTCAGTTTCGTGTTGACTACTGGTATCGCAGCAGCACTGGCTATGACATGACTGCGATTTCCAGTGCATACTGCTAACAGAGCCATAAAGCGTGCTCTGACTACTGTTATTTCAACATGGGGCCCGTCAAACTTGACGATGGCTGCCTAAATGAGCATTTCGGGCCTCAATAAGCTAATGATGCTTTATATTTATTCTCTTATTCTCATTACTTGTGTGAGCCAGATAACCAAAATAAACAATGCAACCACATGAATGTGCTTTGGCGTGCAAGCTGCTAACAGTGGCTGTCAGTTTCGTGTTGACTACTGGTATCGCAGCAGCACTGGCTATGACATGACTGCGATTTCCAGTGCAGACTGCTAACAGAGCTATAAAGCGTGCCTTGAATACTGTTATTTCAACATGGGGCCCGTCAAACTAGATGGTGGCTGCCTGAATGAGCATTTTGAGCCCGCCAAAGATAATCAGAGTTAACAGTGTAATGGGACCGACAGGCGCAGCGCAGCGATGAAGCGGACGAGTTCAAGCGGGACAACGAAGAAGCAGACGAAGTGCAGCTGGGTTTTTCGAACGACGCTTGTGAGTGTGCCCGTCGTGTCGCCGGTCAACCAAGATCAACCGACCTGTGATTCAAATAAACGCCTTGACACTTGGTGGAGGTGCCTCGGTTCCCGTCCCGGTCCTCATCCTGGAACTTCGAAGTGGAACGCTCCTCGTCTCCGCCACCATGCCGGAAGGTCCGAGTGAACCATCGCAGCCCATCCCTGCCACCGTACTCTGTCACGGGGTGCAGCGCCAGCGTGACCCGTCTCCATTTAGTGGCACCGATGACCAAGACGTCGACGATTGGCTGGCCTCCTATGAGCGCATCAGCACTTACAATCGGTGGGACGATTCCGTGAAACTTAGCAACGTCCTATTCTATCTAACGGACGTTGCCAATCTATGGTTTCGCAACCATGAGGCCGACCTTCCCACCTGGTCGTCCTTTAAAACGAGCTTCGCCGACGTTTTCGGCCGCCCCGCCGTCCGGAAGCTTCGCGCTGAGCAACGTCTTCGTGCTCGATCTCAGCTCCCTTCCGAGACGTTCACAAGCTACATCGAGGACATCGTTGACCTGTGCAAGCGAGTCAACCCCTCCATGTCCGAAGCGGATAAAGTCAACCACATACTTAAAGGCATAGCTGATGACGCTTTCCAGATGCTGCTGGCGAAGAACCCCACCTCCGTCGCTACCGTCATCCAGCTGTGCCAAAGCTTCGACGAACTCCGCAAGCAACGCGCATCTACGCGGCAGTCCGGCGCGCCTGCGGGGGGTCTTGCTGGCTTGGCCCTTGGTGGCTCGTCTGCTGAGCAGTCCCTGTTCATGCAGCAGGTTAAAGACTTCATCCGCGAAGAGATCGCTCGCCAGCTTTCTCTGCTGCACCACATTCCCGACCCCGTCTGCCCTCCGCACGACCTGGCGCCATCTCTCACTCCCACTATCCGTCGTGTTATTCAGGAGCAGGTCGCTGCAGTTCTGCCATCCAGTCCCCCACCGCCTCCTGTGGCAGCGCCGCTCACCTATGCTGAAGCAGTCACCGGTACACGGCGCTCGCCCACCTCTGCCGCCTACCCTAGCAGCCCGGCCTTTTGTGCTCCACCGCCGTCTACACCCCCGCCGCAGGCCCCGGTTCGTCGACCCCGCCGAAACCCTACGAACCCCTGGCGTACCGAGGACAATCGACCGATATGCTATTCCTGCGGTCTTCCGGGCCATGTCGCACGCTTTTGCCGTCAGCGATCTCCTCGTTCTGGCGATTTCATGCGCAATTTCCGCTACGATTCCGGGCCGCCCTTGCCTAATGTCTCTTCTGCCTCGTCTACACATCGCTCCCAGTACCCTACTCGCCGCTCGCCTTCCCCTCGTCGACGTTCCATTTCTCCGATGCTCCGCCGCCCGGACCCTCTCCCAGAGGAAAACTGACTGCCGCAGTTCAGGAGGCAAGAACTGCGTGTTTTGCCAACTTTTTAAGTCCTCCGTGTTCTCCTGCTAACGTGATTGAGGTGTCTGTTGAAGGCGTCCCCGTTCTCGCGCTCGTCGACACGGGTGCTGCAGTGTCAGTAATTAGTGATGCTCTTCGCCGCAAACTTCGTAAGGTGACAACGCCGCTGTCTGACTTTTCACTACGTACGGCCACCTCTCAGCGCATCCACCCCATCGCAGCCTGCACGGTCCGCGTTTCTATAAACGACGTCGCCTATACCACCGAGTTTGTTGTGCTAACCGCCTGCTCTCACGATGTCATCCTCGGCTGCGATTTCCTCTCGACCCACCGTGCAGTGATTGATTGTGCCCGTGCGGAACTTGAGCTATCTCCCCTGTGTGATGTTTCGTTGCGTGACCTACCTGTGCGCTCCGCAAAGCTTCTTGTAGCTGCCGACACCGACATACCTCCCTCCTCTTCAGCCCTCGTTCCGCTCCGCCCCGACTCTTTCCTCAGCGGCCCTGTTCTTTTCACACCTACCGCAGCAGCCACTCGCCATCAGCGCCTCCTCATTCCATTCGCCGTTGTCTCGATTTTCGATGGCCACTGCGCCATCTATGTCACCAACCCATTTTCTTGCCCGTCGTTTGTTCTTCGCGGCGAATGCCTCGGCTCTGTTGAAGAACTGGACCCTCCTCTTGCTTCCTAGTTCTCCGATACCCGTGCCTGCTCCCCAGTTACTGCCTTAGCCTGTTGTGCGACAGCGCCCGATCCGATTTCCATCGATGTCTTTCGTCGTAACATCGCTCCCGACCTTCCGTCCGCTTACCGTGACCAAATCTTGGAACTTCTCTGCCGCTTCCGCAACTCTTTCGACCTTTCCCAGCCCTCCTTGGGGCGCGCATTGGCCGTCTCTCACACAATTGACACTGGTACCCACGCTCCCTTGCGTCAGCGACCGTACCGAGTCTCGCCGAGCGAGCGCCGCGTCATCCGTGACAATGTTGACGACATGCTTCGGCGCGGCATAATACAGCCTTCTCACAGCCCTTGGGCCTCTCCTGTTGTCTTGGTGACGAAAAAAGATGGCTCCATCAGGTTCTGTGTGGACTACCGCCGTCTCAACAAGATCACACGCAAGGATGTTTATCCTCTACCCCGAATCGACGACGCACTGGATTGCTTGCAGGGAGCGGAGTATTTTTCATCCCTCGACTTACGCTCCGGCTACTGGCAGGTCCCGATGGCAGCGAACGACAGGCCGAAAACCGCTTTCGTCACCCCAGACGGCTTGTATGAGTTCAATGTGATGCCATTCGGCCTCTGCAATGCTCCAGCCACATTCGAAAGGATGATGGACACTATTCTCAGTGGCCTCAAATGGGAAACTTGTCTGTGTTACCTAGATGACATTGTCGTTTTTTCCAAAAATTTTCCTTCCCATCTGCACCGCCTTCAGCGCGTACTCACTAGCCTTACTGACGCCGGCCTCCAACTAAACTTGAAAAAATGTTACTTCGGTGCAACGCAGCTCACAATATTAGGCCATGTCATCTCCAAAGACGGCGTTCTACCTGACCCAGCCAAACTTCGCGCCGTCGCTGACTTCCCCAAACCAACCACCTTAAAAGAACTTCGCAGTTTTATAGGCTTATGCTCATATTTTCGCCGCTTCATCCGAAATTTCGCCAGTATCATCGCCCCTTTAACGCAGCTTCTTGCCGGCAGCCCGAACCTTTCGTCTTGGTCCCCCGCCTGCGATACCGCGTTCAGCACTTTACGCCGCCTGTTGGTCTCTCCCCCCATCCTTCGCCATTTTGATCCCGCCTGTCCGACAGAAGTTCACACTGACGCGAGCGGTGTGGGCTTGGGCGCAGTTCTTGCCCAGCGAAAGCCTGGGTATCCGGAATACGTCGTCGCTTACGCCAGCCGCGCCCTCACCAAGGCGGAATCAAACTATTCTGTCACAGAAAAAGAATGTCTCGCCATCATTTGGGCAATTGGCAAGTTCCGCCCTTACCTTTACGGCCGGCCCTTCTATGTCGTCACAGACCACCACGCCCTATGCTGGCTATCCTCCCTCAAAGATCCTTCTGGCCGACTCGCCCGCTGGGCTTTACGTCTCCAGGAGTTTGATATACACGTCATTTATCGCTCCGGCCGCAAGCACTCGGACGCCGACGCCCTTTCTCGTTCACCACTCCCATGCGAGTCAACCTCTGCCCTCGTCTGTGCCTACGAATTCTCTTCGTTCAACATCCCTGATATGCTCTCCGAACAACTGAAGGATCCTTGGATCACCTCGCTGCTAAACTTCCTGAACACTCCCTCGCCGCATCATTCGACCCGGACCCTTCGCCGCCAAGCCCACCACTTCGCCGTTCGTGATGGCCTCTTATACCGCCGTAATTACCTCCCCGACGGCCGGAAGTGGCTGTTGGTCATCCCTCGACACCTCCGTGCTACAATCTGTGCCTCTTTTCACGCCGCTCCACAATGCGGCCACGCCGGTGTACTGAAAACATATGCTCGCCTTCGTCAGCGATTCTACTGGCGAGGTATGTACCGCTACATACGTCAGTACATTCGGTCATGCACCGCCTGCCAACGTCGCAAGAAACCTCCCCACCCCTCCGCCGCTCCTTTGCAGCCGTTACCTTGCCCTGGCCGTCCCTTTGACCGCGTCGGCATTGATCTTTATGGCCCGCTTCCAACTACTTCGGCTAATAATCGGTGGATCATCGTTGCCGTTGACCATCTCACCCGTTACGTCGAAACGTCGGCTCTCAAATCTGCTACCGCAAACGATGTCGCTCACTTCATTCTACACAGTCTTGTTCTTCGTCACGGCGCCCCGAAAGAACTTCTAAGTGACCGCGGCCGTGTTTTTCTCTCGGACGCCGTCGAGGCCCTGCTCAAGCAATGCCAAATCGTTCATCGCTACACCAGCGCCTATCACCCCCAGACCAACGGCATGACTGAGCGGTTCAACCGCACTCTGAGTGACATGCTCGCCATGTACGTTGACACCGCCCACTCCAACTGGGATCAAGTGCTCCCGTTCGTCACGTACGCGTATAACACAGCTACTCAGACAACAACGGGGTTTTCTCCTTTCTTCCTCTTATATGGCCGGGAGCCTACATCCACCATGGACACCATCCTTCCTTATCACCCTGACCCTTCCGAGACCACCTTACTCTCCGAAGCTCACCTGTATGCCGAAGAATGCCGGCAACTTGCCCGCTCTTTCACCACACAGCAACAATGGGATCAGAAGCACCGTCGGGATTCCCCGGACCCTCCAGCGTCATACCCATCTGGCGCCCTCGTTTGGCTCTGGGTGCCTTCCTCCACTCCCGGCCTCGCCACGAAACTACTGTCTCGCTTTCACGGACCTTACCGGGTTGTCCACCAAACTTCTCCGGTGACTTATATCGTTGAGCCGCTCGTTCCCTCTTCGGACCACCGTCGCCGGGGCCGCGAAACTGTGCACGTTGAGCGCCTCAAGCCTTACTTTGACCCGCCAATCCTCTCCTCTCCGTAAGTCGCCAGGATGGCTCCTTTTTCGGAGGGAGAGTAATTGTAATGGGACCGACAGGCGCAGCGCAGCGATGAAGCGGACGAGTTCAAGCGGGACAACGAAGAAGCAGACGAAGTGCAGCTGGGTTTTTCGAACGACGCTTGTGAGTGTGCCCGTCGTGTCGCCGGTCAACCAAGATCAACCGACCTGTGATTCAAATAAACGCCTTGACAACAGTTGTGTTTCAATTCAGATATACCAGCATTTAAACATGTTTCTTTGCCACTTCTTAAATCGAGCACAATGTGTGCTGGACGTTGCTTATCAGAATTGAGCTTCTCTTATTAGGAATACGCCATAAATGAAACTGCTTATTTATTTCAGAGGCCACGGAATGGATGGTTGTCTGTTGCGAACCAACGGGAAAAATTTTGGTAGCCCTAATAAAGGCTGTTCTTTCGTTAAAAGAAGCCGTTATGCTTCGTCGAGTGGCTCAATGCCAGACAGCTCGCAGTCTGAGTCGCTTTCTTCAGTGTCATCTTCACCCAGCTGGATGATGGGTTGAATGTGCTCACTCCCAGACGTGTCAAGTATGAACTTTGCCTCCAAGTCCATCACGTGCTGAATGCTCTTCGCCCAGTCTTCCGCCGCTACGTGCTTGATTTTTTCCCTCAAGATGGCGTCGACCGTGGACAGCTTGAAGTCTCTGTTGTCCGCAGCGATGCCATTTTTGACCTTGTCCCAAACAAGCTCAATGGGATTAAATTCGCAGTGGTACGGCGGGAGCCTGAGTACAATGCAACTGGCGCTTACAGCTGCATTGTCTACGATGTAGCTCAGAAAGCTTGACTTTGCAGATGCCACCAGCTCAAGCAGCTGCTGCTTTATCATCCTTTCAGCGTAGGTGATCTTCTTGCTTGTGAGCCACTCCTGTATCTTCTCCTTCTTCCAGGCCGTCGTTGGCAATTTCTCTTCTCGCCGGCTATGGTAAGGTGCATTGTCTAAAACAATGACGCTACCAGCTGGCAACTTCTGCAGAACGCCATTAAACCAGCCCTCAAAGCGATTGCCGTCCATTTCCTCGTGGTAGTCGCCTGTCTTTTGGCCTCGGAATACATCCATGCAGCCGTCCGCGAAGTCATCCTCGCTGCGGATGTGCGTGACGATCAGGCGCTGACCTTTCCCAGAAGGTTGTTTTAGACCCGTCGTTAGGCCATTTGCTCGAGCGAACAGGCGTCTGCGCTTCTGCACCGCGGTGTCTGTCCACACGATCGACCGAGTGTGTCCCGCCGTCACCCATGTCTCGTCCAGGTAGATCTTTCGGCCTTCCGCTCGGTGGCGCTCCACGTCACGGAGGTAGCGATTCCGCCAATCGGTGATGTCATCCCGGTCGACGAGCAGCGAGTTGCGGCTTCTCTTTTCGTGCTTGAAGCCGATCTCGGCAAGCAGGCGACGCACAGTCCACCGCCTTAGTGATGGGAGTTCCATACGCTCCGAGAACTCGGTAGTGATCTTCTCGACCGTCGGTATCTCGTTGCGGCGAAAGAAATCGTGCACACATGACCTCAGCGCGCACAACGTGAAGCTGTCAAACTTCGCGCTGCGTCTTCTCTTCTCCGCATTGCGTGGGCGCTTTCGGGACGGCGTCGTCAGTTTGCCACCCGAAAAATGCGAAGCTTTAACTTCCTTCCTCACCCTGAACACAGTCCTTTCGCTGACACCGAGCATGTCAGCGACAAACTTGCTCGTCTCCTCTACGCTGCGTTCAGGCTCCCTGTTACGCCAAAACGTGTAGCAGTGGAAGATCATGTTGCGTGAATCGCTGTTCAGGATGCGGCCGCTCTTGCTCTTGCCGAGGCTCCTTGGTGGTGTGATCATCGATGCGACACAAGGCTCGTTCGGCAACAAAGGCTCGCGTTCCGATGTCACCTCGCTGGGCTCCGTGGCGGAAAAGAGGTACGGAACGCCGTGCGCGAACGTGCGTGATCTCACGAGATTGTAGGTTCGCAACCGCAAAAAAAGAGAAACAAGTAGCAATTGAAAAATAAGCCTCACACATTGAAAAAATAAGCTTGTGAAAACACACAAAAAGTACATATGAATCATATGCTATTGAGCCAGACTGTTTTGTAATTACACGCCCGGTGCCGTCGATCTCGCTCCGTAGCAGACGACGCACAGCGTTGTAGAAGGCACGGAGTTATTTTTGTCTCGCGATCCGGCATGTGCTGAAGCATTTGCATCATGATAGTTTTACTAAACCACTCATCAAGATACACAAATCTTATTTATACAGAGAAATACGCGTTTTAGAAGCAGTCACAATTTTTTGAGCGGGAATATTTCTTTAGTCGCGGAGGCAATTGGCTGCTGCGCTTCGGTCATCTGGGCGGGGCCTCTCCTGTCTTCTAAAGTTGTACCCGACTATAGGTCCGTTGTTCGTTTTGCGCTGGCCCACAATCCGAATTGCTTCCAACTTTCCCAACACAACGTACTGTTGAATATTCAAGCATTGGAAAGCTACCTTCTATAGAAGGCATATTTCCAGGTAGAAGTCGTGTTTCGCGATATTTTTCAGAAATGTTTTCTGAGTGCAAGAGTCGTGTAGAAAAAAAAAAAACCGAAGGGATATATACAGGGTGTCTGAGATAAATTTTAGCCGCGGTTTAAAAATACGCCCAGGCACTCTAAGGTGACGCGATGAAGTGCATGCTGCTGGCTATTGTATGAAGCAAGTCACGCAATTTTTTTTTGTATTGTGCTGGAATGCATAATTAGTCGATATTAATTAACCGACTTTTCAAGCAACGAAGACAGGCTAAAACGTCGGACGAGAAAGCTGTTGAGCGATCCGCGAAACTTCTCATCAACAATTTTTAA
Source organism: Amblyomma americanum (assembly GCF_052857255.1). Taxonomy (NCBI): domain Eukaryota; kingdom Metazoa; phylum Arthropoda; class Arachnida; order Ixodida; family Ixodidae; genus Amblyomma; species Amblyomma americanum. The sequence goes on along the minus strand of NC_135507.1, from coordinate 100,020,166 downwards.
CTTTCCGTCTATTACGTATCAGCTTTTTTTTTTCGCTCACTGCGAATGCCCGCGAAATGCAAAAAGATACCACGTCACATGACCGCTGCGCGCCGTGATTGCAGTGCTCTCAAACGTTCCGTGCAGGAACGAACAGGCCATTTAGCCCGGTGTGCTGCCGCTTCAAAAGCGACAGGGCAGCGACGCAGCAGCTGGCTTCGCGATTTACGCCGGCGGTATGCTTCCCTCGCGGTGCTTGATGGTAGGGACTAGCAGACACAGCCTTTATCGCTTGCGCTCCCTAATCGCACAGCCAGCACGTGCATCGCAGCCCTGTCACCTTTTAAGTAGCAGCACACCCGGTTGAATGAGTTTTTTGTTTATTGGGCGGAACGTTTGAGAGCACTGCAATCGTGACGCGCAAGCGCACATGTCACGTGGTGTTTTTGTATTTCGCGGGCATCTGCAGAGAGCGAAAAAAGCCGATACGTAATAGATGGAAAGTTAGAACCTTTTCAGTGGGACGTTTCGCGGACTGTTCTACAACTTTCTCATTGGACTTTTTCGCCTATCATCATTGCCTGCGAAGTTGGTTAAAAATCTCGGCTAAGTATGCAGTTAAGCCCAATAGCAAAAATAGTGTGAGTTGCTCAATACAATAGCCAGCAACAAGCATTTGGTCGCCGGGACGCCCTGTATACAAAGCAAGCATGACGTTTGTGTAGCACGCTCGCTTTTAAGAGCGTTATGTCTTACTAATCAAGTTTCTCGATTTCTTGTGGTCTGCTACCACCTCCATTCTGGCGTGAAATTTTCTAAGTTCGAATAATTCAAGATGCCGGCCCCCATAGTAAATCAATATAGCAACCCAATTGCTGATTGATTGGTGACGTCATTAGTATATCGAGCTGGTGATTGGTTGTTGACGTCACTGATTTTATGACGTCATAATAACTAGTCACGTGGCTATGTTAATCGCTTATAACTCAGTAACTAATGAGGTCATCATAAAACGAACTAGATATTTGGAGCCCTTTAAATGAGTAGAAGACATTAGGCACCAAAATTAACTAATGAAGTTAATGTTTAGTAACGAATAGGCTTGTATTTAATTGCTTGTAATTCACTAACCGATAACGTCATGATCTAACTAATGCAATATAGTAATGGGCTCGATGAGTAGAACATGTGAGACACCAATATCGCCTAATTAGATTAACATTTAGTTATGGTTAGGCTTAACACGGCGGCGGTGACGTCAGCACTCGGCAGCTCCCAATTTCATACCTCATTGCGACCGGGCACCTACCGCCTTGCAAGGAAAAATGGCCCTCCAAAGAGTCGAAAAAATTCATCGGCTCTAATTGGTCAAAAATATCCGACCTCAAGGCGATAGGCGCCCGTTCGCCCTGAGGTATGGGAAAGTAGCCTAATCGCGTGGTGGTACATCGCATCCACAAAAGATGGCGCTACCAAACAGATAACGCTCGTTACTTCAGCGTCTTCCAGACGGTGGCGGCATATTTTTTATCACACGTATTCCGGAAGCGGGCAGAGTGGGTGAGGGAACAAATGCGGCTTAATGACATCCTAGTCGAAATCAAAAGGAAGAAATGGGCTGGGGCAGGGCATGTAATGCGAAGGCAAGATAACCGCCGGTCCTTATGGGTAACGAAGTGGATTCCAAGAGAAGGCAAGCGTAGCAGGGGGTGGCACAAGGTTAGGGGGCAGATGAGATTAAAAAGTTCGCAGGCATACGGTGGGCGCAGCTTTCAAAGTACAGGGTTAAGTGGAGAGACATGGGAGAGGCCTTTGCCTTGCAGTGGGCGTAGTCAGCCTGATGATGATATTGCCGCGAATCTGTACTCTTTGTTTGTTCATTATTCAAAGTTGCCGGCGCGCAGCTTTATCGCTTTGTGATGCAAAACGCGTCCAGATTTATCTCGATTGATAGCACCAATGCGGAGCTGATTCTATGTTGTTTCAAAATGTTGTGGTAACTTTACACGCTGTATCTAGAAAGTTTGCTATCAACTTCAAATTGAGCACGGCCGAGAGCAGCGGGCATCCTGCTCGACGACCGCCGAGCACGCTTGCTGCTAGGCCACCGCCGAGTGATTCAGTCCACTGTAGGCGCAAGTCAGCCCAAATAAAGAGTTTTGTTTAGAAGCCATTTTCGCTGTCTTTCTGCTCTCCGGATTGCAGTCACCACTCCGTGACAATACATATCTAGACATTAATTTCGAGCCTATATGTGTCAGCATTTCCTGTGTACTTGCCTCCTACCTTGTTTCAAGTAAAGCAACGCAGAGACTTTCATTATGCGATGTGGTTAAAATGCTAGGTGTTTGTGTATGTAACTTTTGTGTGCGTGTATCATTTGATCCTTATCTTCATCTGAAATGCCCAGCCGGATATATTACGAGGCAGCATTTACAATGTTTATAAAAGAGTGCCTCCTTTTTCTCTATAATTAGACTAAATTACACATACAGTTATGTTGTCCTCAATGGAGTCAGATTAAAGCTGCAGTGATTTTCTTACATTGACGGCAGCAAAACACGTGGAAAAGCACAAGCCTGCACTTAATATTGATATAATGATACAGTTGCTGTTTCCCTTACATTAATAACACGAGTTGTTTTCATGTATGCTCCTAAAGGCGATTATCATTTTGGTACATAAACTTGTAAGAGGTAGTCACCAAACACGACATTTGTCTGCATAATTACATTGTTGCAAAAATGAGTATTGAGCTTCAGTTTACACCTTGTTGAGCTTGTGTTGAATCAAATGGAAACCATCTGCTAAACAAAATTTTGGTTGGTTGTACTCAACATGGTCTATATTGGAGAATTTATATTTATTATCAGCTTCAAAAGCTTTTACAGAGCATAAAAATCTAGGCTCATAGGCGCATTAGTCAAAAAATAGAAATTGACTCCTTTTAGAAAGTGAAAAGGCAACTGTACCCTGCATTGCATATTTCGATATAGTAGGGTACGATCTCACATAAGGGACAAGTTATGCGAAACTTGCTTATGTTGTGATAGTTATAAGCACTGTGGAACTTTACAATGAATGTTCTGCGCTAACAAGTGATCTAATATAACCGTTCATAATGAGCAGGTTTCTCCAGTAGAGAGAAAATCTTGCTTCATGCATATGTAGTTTTTGGTGTTCAAAATCCGGTGGAAGTCCTCACACTAATAATTTGCTAGTAACTACTTTTCAGATGTTGTAATGGCATGCCTTGAATGCTTTAATTCTAGTAAAGTGAAGACTTCATGAATAGGACGGTGACAAGATGCAAAGAAACGATTACATCATCACCCGCACGCAGCCGTGGTGTTCGTTTCTTTGCCTCTTCATGTTCCGAATTCGCGCAGTTTTACCTTCCCTCGAAATGAATCAACTAGCTCACAAGAACGTTCTACTGTAGTTTTAATTCTGTTTTCGGCTTTTCTTTAGGAGGCTATGTAAGCAGCAAATTTTCAGGGGCTGGCTGGTGATGACGTGAAAAACAGCATCTTCTATGGTCGCCAGGTAAACCAAGTAAGAAGAGCACGCATGATCAGCTTGCATTTCTCTTAACGTCTTCTGCATCATCAGCTTACACAACAGCAAATGAACCAAGCTAACAGGATATTGACCATTGTCATGGCGACTTCAAACAAAATTATTGTTGAACGCAGTCAACACATTAATTGCTGAGTAGTTTCCGTTGAATTTATGTTGCATTGTGTATCATGGCAGTCGATGTGTCTAAGCCTAAGTAAATAAATTCAGGCCTAGCTTAGACATAAGTCGTGTAAACAGAACCTTATCACATTATGGATATTAAGAACGCATGCAGCACCTGTTAAGACTCTAGTAAACCGCTGAAACTCTTCCTTGCACCAAAAACAAAGTGCCACTGGTGTAATACGCTCTTTCAGGCATACCTTCTGCGGAGGATTCATATGTGCGGTTATAAGAAACGGCGCTTAATTAGTACTGCATTTCTGTTGTTTACGGATGAATCAAAGTTTTCAACTAACAGAACGTCGCATGTAAACTTGATCACTTTAACTACACACACAATAAATAAATAGTAATAGTAATAATTGGCATAACTTCGCTAATTGGTAGGCCGCTACTCGCGCAGATGCGGACACCCTTGCGGAGGAGTAGATAAGGATGGATCGCTTAAGTTGAGAAAACACTGAATTCTTAGTCAGTTCATGTCATAGCCTCGTGTGCATTACTGTTCCATGCTCTTTATATGATGGTTGTATGGACAATTTACAGCGCCGTATCATGGGGCCGCCATCTTTGGTCACGTGATAACGCCGCCATTAAACGCCTCCTGACTGCTCGGCGCCTGCCTCGTCGCGACCGCTGCCGCGTTTGGTGGTTCGGTTCCGACAACCACATTTTCGGCTGATGCGGTTGTAAAGGAGTGGGAAGACGACACTAGGGTTTGACCCCTGAAATGACATGTGAGATCCCTAATTTGATCACTTGAGGCGTGAAAACTTAATAAGGCTTCTTGTCGCGGAGAGCCGCTCGGCACTCCGCCTTTTCGAACAATCGAATGGATCTCGCCTGAACGCTTTTCTTTGCTTCCGCTGTAGACTTTGCTGAATGCTTTTTATTGTTATTATCTAAAACTGCAAAATTTAATGTTTCTGTGGCAGCACAGGCCAGTGTCGTTTTGGGTACGTGCATGCAGACATCGCTCTAAAACATTCACATGCCCATCCTACGATTTTGTTTACAACCTGCTAACGGTGCTTCGGCAACGTAAAATATTTTCTACTGATTCGTTACACACAGAAAACCGACACAAATAAATATGTGAACAAATGTTAACTATTATGACAGCAACACCATGCGTCAAGCAACCTCCACAAGCGGGCGGGAATTTTTTCAAAGAATTTCTCGATATAAATGTAATGACGAGCGCATGGCGAGGCGTTTATGCTAGTCTAAATTCACAGTTACGTCAACCTCACACAAAATTGTGGTACGATCCACGAACGATATGCGGACATGAAAATGCTTTGTATTTGGATTCGCATTTGACAGCAACGCGCTAAATTATGTAAATTTTAATATGCATAATTCAGACACAGTTCTTATGCCAAGCGAATAAGGAAGTGTATTTTGCAATAGCAATTAGACGGGGAGATAGCAAGGAGGCGTGTTTAGATTACAGTGACAACCGGCGTTTATAGATGGCAACTACTGTGCATGGATTAATTAAAAACTACAAAAGACGGCAGTGTGCCAGTTAGAATAACTGAACATTTAAGCTGTACCTGATCTTAGCGATTTGAGAAATCAATGTGAATTTCCCTGTTGTAATTACGAACGACTGAATATGTACTGCTAACCTAGCTTGTTCCAGTACCATGCCCTTAGCTCCAAAAATTCGCGATATGAGGGCGTCGTCATTCTGAAATCGTTATCGCTCGTTTCGGGATAGCGTAACTTTCAATGGGCGCACTCTTCAGATAGTAGGGGTCAAAAATCGAAGAGTTTAGTGCGAACGGCTGCATATATGGTCAGTCTTTAGCGGAGGATATCCGACTAAGGATCGAACGAGTTGTACACGATAGCGGTGTGATGATGCCTTTTTAAACTTTCAGGAATAGAAATAGCGCAGACGTTAATCGTTTCCCTCGACGCTGTTTCAGATAAAGCTCGCCTGCGGCGTTCCAGTGTTTGTTCGTTCGTGGACTTAGGGTCGGCCCCGCCGAGATCCATGACTATCGAAGCCGATCGCGGTTTTACCTGCTACGAAAAATCTCACAGCTAAACATGCCTCGATGTCTAGAGTGAGCCACAATCATTGTGGGTATTTCTACCGCAAGATTCTTCATGTTTTGTTACGACACATGCCTGTGCCGTCGCATGGGCGGCAGTGACGGGCGCGCCAATGAGAACGCTGGAGTCTTCCGCTAGGTTGAATGAAGCTAACTTGATAGCACAACACCTCTACAGCTCCGCGCCCTCACGCATCCGTGCGCACGATCGCTAGGGCGCGTCCGTATGCGCCTTAAAATCGATTGTTAATCGTCTTCGGGTGCGGCCACGGTGGGTGTGGCGCGCTCTCACCCGTGATCGAGCGACTTCTATCCCCACGCACCCCGTGCATTGCGCTATGTGTAAGCTACATACACTCCAGCACTATGACCACTGGCCACGCTGAATATTCAGTCTGAAAAGGCTCGGTGCGACAGATGGAAACACTTTAAAAGAAAGATTTTGCTACATATCAGAGGAATGGAGCGTTGCCCTTAAAGGGAAGCTGAAACGGTTTCCAAATCGCATGAAACGCTGTGGTTGGGAAGAAAGGACCTTGAAAATCATGTGTGTAATTTTTTTCCCGATACTATCCGCAAACAGAGCTGCAATCGCTTCTTAAAAACCCGCCGCCGGCACTCCCTCGTCGCTTCCGGAAGCGCCGGGTGGGGGACGGCAAAAACGGAGAACTGCCGGAAGTGACGCCATTCACGGAGAGTCGGCCGGCCGTCCGGCTGCGCTTGCTTCGCTGCGGCCCGCGCTTTGGCGAACCACAGATCAACGCAACCTTCTGCCAGTGCCGTTTAATGTCTCTCGTTGGGGCGTTCCCTGTAATGCTTTAAGCCTTTATATAAACCAGTTTGGCATGGCACTTCTTTCGAACAGCGCTCAGCACACAGCTTGGCAGAATCCGTCGGTGGTTCTCCCACAGCCTCTTCCACGTTAACCAGACAATCTGGTGGCACGCAGCATGCCGAAACTGCCTGCACAAAATATGTGCATCAATATTTCTTTTTTTCGTCATATTAATTTCTTACATGTTTGTAAACTCTTTGCCTTTTCCAGCTGATTCACATCCATGCTGAGCTAAGGCCACTTCCAGCACTGTCTTTAAGGCACACAGTCTTGAACTTTTTGAGCTCCTTACGCACTGCGTGCCTTTTTGCTTTTTCCTGATTGCTTGCAGCTCATGGCAGTGCAAGCAATTCCCCTTAGTCTTTCATCAGCGCGCAACACATTCCGCTGCACCTAACTGAACAAAAAACCGATTATATAAACCTAGTATACTTGAGCAATGAAAACATTTGCATTCATGAGCGTTTGGTCATGGCTGACGATCGACAATGGCGCCAGAATTCTGAGTTAGAACGGCAAAGTTGTCGAGCCGCGGTACGCATATATCTGCCATAAGTAATTCTGCTGGTTACCTCGATACGCAACAACAGCAACTATATACATCTCGCAGCACACTAGTTTGATGAGCAGCACTGAGAGCTCCGAAACGCTGCCATAATTATTGTTCAAAAGCGTGTTCAGCATGCAAAAAAAAAACAATGCACGGGAGTAAGCGCAGAAGATTCATGGTTGAACAGTAGCCCGAACATTCGAAAGAAGGAAAGCACAGAGGGGACCTTTCTGTCGGTCACCTCGACTCTTCCCGCTACAGTACAGCAGTGCACCCACTCCAACTCATACAGTTCAGCATTCTTCTGTAGTTCTAAAAGGCCTTCGGGAGTAGTTAGGCGAGTAACTATAAATAAATGAACAAACGAATGATTTACCCCGCGCGACTCGTGTAAGCGTGCCGGTGATCTGAATTACATCACGTTTACAGGCGTTACAAGAAGTTGGCCAAGATATAAAAAAACAGTGAAAAAAGACGCAGGAACAGAAGACACACACAGACTGTCACCAGAAAAAAGTTGGTGGCCAGGCTTTTATGAAGCAGCGGTACACAACAACGTTTCGGCGCAATTTACTTTTTTTTTATTGCCACTTGCACCTACACAAAGGATATGCACGTGCATGCACCTATGCAAAACATACGTATCAGTCGAGATTTGGTTTTCGTGTTACCCTGGTACGAAGTGACAGGCCCATACTGGGTTAACGAAATTTCCGGCTTGCCGGCGCCGCGATGTTGCTTCTCTATTAGCATCTTATCAGGCGGTGGCACCAGTTTTCTCTTCTGTAGTCTGTAGTTCACAACGATTTCGGAATAGGTTTGCGCGCGCTCGTCCAGGATCCGACAGTGCGGCGGTTCCACGTTTACCCGGAAGCAGAGAATATGGGTATGTGCCGACTCCCCCGGAGTCGACGCAGATATTGATAGCAGAAAAAGCTGGGAAGCCCTGCTGCGCAGCGAAGAACCCGCTCGGCAGAAACAAGCCAAGCCGCGAAGAGAAAATCTCTTTGTTAGCCTTTAGTCATGGAGGCTCCGGCCCCCGCTCTCCCGGCCTGCGTGCCGGGGACGGTGAGTAGTAAAGGGTCTCCATTTCTGGTGGAAATAAAAGCTGTCATCCACCCATCCATCCAGTCGAGATTTCCAGCACGTGAAGATGTCGCGACTTGACTTTCGCTTCCGGCGCACTCCGCGGCGTCGTTGGTTCCGCCGTTTTCTGAAGCTGCTGATGGCTCGAACATGCATGGCGAAAGTCCAAACTGTTCAACACTGCTTGAATTATCCATAATTTCCAAAACGTGCTCCTTAAAAGCCAGCTGAAGCAACGCGCTACGCAGCAGCGCCATCGGTGCCGGCCGGAGATCCCCGTGGATGACGTCATGACGGTCCCGACCAATCGCGGGCAAGAGCGGCATTCGCTCGGCGCCCTGAGGCGATGGGGCGCGTTTTCTTCTAAAAAACAGCTTTTTGCGTTTATTTCTGCTATTTTTTAATGGGATATTCTTTTTCAGCGGACTAAAAGCTATAAAATGACGTCGAGAGCTCATTTTTTTCGAAAAGCACTTCAGCTTCCCTTTAATGTTACCGTAAAATTATCTCGCAATTTTGCAATTTTCAAAATTTTTGTCAAAAATTGCTGGACTCGCCGGAACCCTCCAGCTTGTCATCTCCGTAGTCCACTGCAGGCTTGCAACGTTTGACATCACATGCCACACTATTACAAAGATAACATTAACAGATGCAGAGACACACAAATAAGACAGATACTAAAATTATTTGCGCCCACTTGTTCCATCGCAGGCTTGCGCAGAGCCGCGAAAGCAGCTACTAACAAGGCAAGATTCCCTGCACCTTGGCAAGTTCGTCATAAAAAACTAATAGCGCAGTGTTCATCTGGTAAACGCGTCCGCACTGTGATTAAGTGATTGGCGAAATACATGGCATTTCTTTTAAATCAGCGTAACGTATCAATGCGCCATGGCAAAGCGCTAGTCAATATGGTAAACTGAAGTAAACGTCACCGAGTAGCACTCTGCGCCCTTGCTCTACGGGTGGCCACTCACCAGCGCTTGGACCTCTTGCTGTACTCGATCTGCGCAGACACGTTGCCGTCGTGGTCGTGGTTGCCAGCCACGATGAGCCATGGCACCTGGAGCGAGGGCGCCGAGTACACGTCCTCGAAGGTCCTCTGCGCCCCAATGGGGGAGGGTGAGGGCGCAGGATCGATGCCGTGCACTGAGACGAGCTTGCGGACGCACGACTTAACGGCACAAAGCACTTAACGGCACCAGATGAGCATAAAACAAGGACAGAGATTCTCGTATTAATGGTTATGGTATGGTATTTGCTCATTTGTTTTCAATAACCAGAAACTGGTCAATCCGCATTTGCGTAGCGGGTATAACAGTCATAACAGTCATATATACAGTCATATAAATTCAGTGACCAATTTCCATCAAGAGAAAAGTGTACAACAGCAGTATCTTACCGGTACTCACCTACGGGGCAGAAACGTGGAGACTAACGAAAAGAGTTCAGCTTAACTTAAGGACCACTCAGCGAGCCATGGAAGGAAAGATGATAGGTGTAACGTTAAGAGACCGGAAGCGGGCAGAGTGGGTGAGGGAACAAACGCGGGTTAATGACATCCTAGTGAAAATCAACAGGAAGAAATGGGCTTGGGAAGGGCATGTTATGCGAAGGCAAGATAACCGCTGGTCCTTAACGGTAACAGAGTGGATTCCAAGAGAAGGTAAGCGTAGCAGGGGGCGGCAGAAAGTTAGGTGGGCGGATGAGATTAAGAAGTTTGCAGGCAAAGGTCAGGGTTAATTGGAGAGACATGGGAGGGGCCTTTGCCCTGCAGTGGGTGTAGTAAGGCTGATGATGATGATGATGATGATGATGATGATGAAACTCAGTGACGCAGTCAAGCAACACTGTAGCAAGACAGAATTCCGAATGGGCACAAGTACATAAGAGAATGGTGAAACATAAGTTTTAATTGCCGTGTGTGATGATGCACGTTATGTTGTGTTGACGTGCGAAAAGCTTGTATTTTGCGCTTGTTATCGCCCGCCTTATATTTGGCGACTTCAAGTTTCCTGATATTAACTGGTCATGCAATACATTTATCGCAAGTGACAGGACATCAGAATTATCGATTTTCGTATTTGTGTGCTTTAACTTTTCTTTGACATAGGTAGTTACCTAGGCAACAACATTAACAGATTCCGCATCCAATACATAGACCTACTGCCAACAAACGTACCGAATTTCATTTCCAACATTAGTTACCTGCCGTGAATAAGTTAACATTCTCTACTTGCGATCACGTTGAATTTACCATCACCTAAATTACCCAAGAAAAAGAAAATTATACACAATTAAGACTAGGCTAATTTTTGAGCTATAACTATGAAACCTTTGAGCACCTTCTTGGAAGAACCCTAACCGACTTTGATCAACCTTCAGTCAAGGATAATTGGTGTTTATTTAGAGGTAAACTGCATGAACTTATAGAATTATATATCCCTCAAACATTGCAGCTAACCTTCATTCCTCGTGGTATAACCGGCAGTTAAAGCGTATCGAGAATAAAAAAAGATGAATTTTTCAGAAAGCGAATTCCTGGGGTAAACCAAAACTGTGGCCGCAGGTAAAATAATTTAGCACAGTCTACAGAAAAGCACTGAAAGAAAAGAAAGAGAAGTTTTTTTTTCGTCTGACATTGCCATTAATATTAACAGGCAACGCCAAAAAGCTTTAAAGCATCATAAACAAGCAAGAGCAGTCAGGCATATCCCTTCGCGATTCTGAATCAAATCCAGTTCAAACTACTGACTGCGCTAATATTCTAAATTAAGCTTTTAATAAGGCCTTTCCGCACACTTCTCACCAAACTACCCTTGGTTACGACTATCGCATAGAGCTCCCGATAGACCCAATAAGATTAGATTATTTTGGAATCATTAAAATTATTTACAACATAAAACTTAGTTAATCTTGCCGCCCTAACAATATTAACTCTAATATATTAAAGAACACTAAACTTAACACCTCCGTGATGTTATCTAAAAACTCGAATATTCTCTCGAGCTTCGTATACTACCAGAGGACTGGAAGATAGCTAAGGTGGTTTCACTCTATAAATCTGGCGAAAAACACTCATCAGCTAATTATAGACCATATCAGTGACCAGCATTTGCTGCAAAATCATGGAGCATGTCATTTATTATCACCTAGCGATTTCTTGAATCGAACTCCTTTTTCACTCCTGGCTTCCGAAATTTTGTTTTCTTGAGAAACACAGCTTCCCACTTTCACTAACGACATCTTTTTTTTTCTTGACCATGGTTCTGAAGTTGATTGTATTATTTTAGATTTTTTAATTCATTTGGCAAAGTGCCCCACTACTTGCTTCTTTACTAACTCGGAAAACTTAATGTTCACCCTAACGTATTGGCGAGGATTGAATAATTCCTAACAAATCATTCAGAATTCGTGCTTTCTAATAGCTGTAACCCTTCGTTAATTGCAGTAACATATGGTTTTCCGTAGGGATCGAATGTTGGTCCCTTTCCTTTTCTTGTTTATATTAACGATCTACCTACCAACATTCTTTGTTGAAACTTTTCGCTGATGATTGTGCAGTTTATCGCGGGATCAAAAACACTAACGATGTTGCTTTGCTACAAATTGACCTGGACGCAATTTTTAGCGGGTGTTCTAAACGGCAAATGACCTTTAAATATGTAAACGTAAAGTGATGCGCTTCTCACGCCGTAAAACAACAAATCTACCAGTCTATTTCATTTACAATGCATCCTTACTACCAGTTACGTCCTATAAATATCTTGTTTTTTCTAAACCCCGAACCTCATTTGAAATGATTGTCAGCCACATTATCACCAATGCCATTCGCATGCTGGGGTACTTAAAAAGAAATTTTTTCATAACTTATTCCTCTGTCAAACTAACACTTTATAATCTTTGGTGGGTACTAAGCTAAAATATGCTTCGTCATATGGGACCCCCAAGCTAAGTTACTGACAACAGCTTTTGAACCAGTACAAAATCGCGCAGCCTGTTATATTTTTCTAACTGTAGTCGTGCAGGAAGCTTAACACTCATGAAGTACGCGTTGTCATTACCACCCCTTGAGGTGCGCAGAAAGGCGTCATGGCTAACCTTTTTCTTCAAAATTTATCACATGAATGAAGGTCTAAAAAAAAGCTCTGCTCATCTCGTTTCATCCCTCATTGACCATCCGCATATAAGGTCGGCATCCCACTTTGCCGCATTACTGCTTGCTCGGAATCTTTCATCCACAGAACGTCATCGGAGTAGAACCACCTACCGGCAAGTTTGAAGCATTCAAAAAGTGGTTAAAGGAACAATTTGCAGCTGATTAGAATATTCTTTTTATTTTTCTTCACATTGTAATCCTGCATAGCGACGGAGCCGATTTTTCATTTTAAGCATCATTTTTATTGTTCTTGATAGCATTCATGCATTGCTCTTGCCAACTGCATTGTCGATGGTTGCTGCTGTTGTGACTGTTTCTAAATAACTTGAACCTTGTGATATATACCGCGGCTTGTATCGTTTTGTTTCTCACCTTAATATCTTTATTGTACAGCGCATATTTTTATAGCATTCTGTAATGTGTATTTCCTTTGCTACGTAATCCTGTACAATTATGGTGGAATATAGTAATTTACACGCGTTCATTATTACACGAAAAAGCTGTTCAGCATTGTTCTATGTATCACTTTCAAAACCACTCACTCCCCTCTCTAATGCCCTCCGCATAAGCCATGAGGGCACGTGAAATAAGGTAAATAAATAATAATAATAATAATTGGTTTTTGGGCGGAAAGGAAATGGCGCAGTATCTGTCTCATATATCGTTGGACACCTGAACCGCGCCGTAAGGTAAGGGTAAAGGAGGGAGTGAAAGAAGAAAGGAAGAGAGAGGTCCCGTAGTGGAGGGCTCCGGGATAATTTCGACCACCTGGGGATCTTTAACGTGCACTGACATCGCACAGCACACGGGCGCCTTAGCGTTTTTCCTCCATAAAAACGCAGCCGCCGCGGTCGGGTTCGAACCCGGGAACTCCGGATCAGTAGTCGTAAATAAATTTTGTTGCTCTAAGCGACTGTCGGTTATTTTGTCTTCGCATTACATGTCCTCCCCATGCCAATTTCTTCTACTTGATTTCAACTAGGATATCCTAACTATCCTCAACTATTCACCTGGCTAACGATATACCATGTAATTTTCTGAGTCATATTTTATCTGCGAAAGATACGTTTACAAGTGATTTTTGGATTAGTCAGTAGAAAACTACGCGTATATTGGCACGTTAAAAGCTTCTGGTTATCGATTATTGCTTCTTTCACATAAAAACCTCTCAAGAAAATAAGGAAATTTTTTGCCGCGCCAATGCTTTCAAAATTTAAATCATAATAAAAAGGTCCATAAATTATCAAAATTACACTGCTGCACTTAACGGCTGCATAAAGTTCCATCCATCTCTTAGTAATATATTTCCAGTCGCACAGCAGCGGTGGCCTTTGCGTTCAAAACAGAAAAATAAAGTGGTGGCCTAGTCTTTTGAGCATCCGCCTCGCATTCGGGAGGTACGGGGTTCGATTCCCAGCGCCGCCGGGTACCCACCGGGGACACATTGGATACAAGCTTTCCCCTTCCTGGTGCTCGGCTTCTTTAGAGTGAAATGCTTGGGGAAAGTGTAGCTAACCCCACCTTGAGTAGAAGAAACAATCTTGATCCATGGCGCTCTTTGGCCACAGATGCCCTTGCGCCATAGAAATTAATCATCATCATCAATATATTTCCAGGTTAATCGCTACCAAAGTTGGCAGAAAACAGCAGCGTGTGTAAGCGCGGGTGGCCACCTCTTCCTGATGAAAATTTGCTGAGCTTCGAGCTATTTTTCTGCAAACATAATATATCCGGAACCCTTCTCTCCAGTCATGACGGTAATGAAATATAAATATTAGGCAAATCCAAGATGACGAGCGGCTATTCACTGCATGACGTTATCTGAGATCGGTCAGAACGGTGGTATGCAGCTTTGTGGTTTTCTGGGCGCACAGTGAAGCACTATGTATCACCCAGAGGCTGTATCAACCAATCCTAGCAGCACAGCGCATTCGCCAGTGTGGAAAACAGGGCGCACCTTGAATCGCCGGTCGTTGACCGAGCGGACTCCCCGGAAGTAGAAGTTGTCGCCGAGTGAGAGGACGAAGTCTATGCGCTTGATCTCCGCCACCGCCGCCATGGTCCTGGCCAGGTTCCGCTGGATGCGGGTCGTGTACGGGTAGAAGGGCAGGCCGCCCCAGTCCCCGAACACCAGGAACCGCACCGACTCATTGTTGGCCGGCCCGGTGACGCGCTCCGCCAGCGTGGGCGACACCGCCAGGTCGCTCAGTGCCAGCCACGCTGCATGCGAAGTTTTCAGACAGCAGTCAGGTAACGGCCGTCCCCTTTTCGGCATGCTTTCCCGAGATGTCACCGCGAAAGACTACGCCGGGGGCCACATTACGACCCGCCGCGGTGACTCAGTGAGTAGGGCGCTCGGCTACTGATCCGGACTTCCCGGGTTCGAAGCCGACCGCCGCGGCGGCGTTTCGATGCAGGCGAAACGAAAAAAAAGCGCTCGTGCGCTGTGCAATGTCAGTGCACGTTAGAGATCCCCAGGTGGTCGAAATTATTCCGGAGCCCTCCACTACGGCACCTTTTTCTTCCTTTCTTCTTTCACTCCCTCCTTTGTCCCTTCCCTTACGGCGCGGTTCGGGTGTCAGCCGATATGTGAGACAGATACTGCGCCATTTCCTTTCCCCCAAAACAATTTTCAATGTTCGTTTTGCGTCTGCAGCGTAGTTGGTGTTTCCTTGCTCCCAATCCTAGGGTTTGCAAGGTGCCATCAAAATTGGTTGGGCTGTTGTTGTCCTCAAGGAGAAAATGGCACATACCCACTTTGAGGAACTGACTAATACAGGGACGGCAACTGCCTCGTGCCTCTAAACAAAATAGCTCCTCCAAATTCTTCCTGTATATGGAATATTTGGTGTGCAGAAAAATGACTGATTTAAACATGTAGTCAGTTGGTTCCTGTGAGATGATTGAATGCGAAGAGGGCTTTACATGCGGTAGATTTGAAGTTATAAACAAGAATCAATCATCGGCACGAGCTAAGAAAATAATACGAAGTACAAGAAATTTTAGGGAGGGAGCTATTTCGAATGTAAATCAGAGTTCTGTATGGCGAAGTACACGCTACTGTTGGCGTATCCAAGCATAGAAGCTCCAAGGGAAAAAACAACCCCAGCAGAGAAAGGCCAGCCGAGTTGTTGAAACGGTATCACTTGGCATTGCAAACAAAGACCAGCAGAGGGAAACTCACCCCTCGTCACACGCAACGAACTTGAAAGGTTGTGGGAGGCGCAACTCGCCCGCCAGGACCTGGGAAGCCAGCAGACAACCTTGGACCAAGCCGAACGAGCCGCTAGAGCCAATGGGGCCCTGGAATCGGGGCTTCAATCGCAAGAGCCTCAGTCTGCTATTTCAATAAAATGTTTATTCCTCCTCCTCCTTGAAACGGTATTCATGGCATGAGGTTTGATGCGGCCACGCTGTCGAACACCGCAAATAAATTTCGACATCCGTAGGTCTCTGCCAGTCTTCTCTTTCAGTCCATTCAGCATTGAAACCGAAACTGTTGATCGTTTTTTGCCGTCCTCACGCCGCTTCCCCTCTCTATAAGGAGAAGGAACGTGCGCAGCCAGGAAAAAGAGCGTCTTTATGCCTACTTGCGCAGTTGTTATATGCGCTTTTTCTCTCTCCCAAACAAAACGACGTTGCCCTCAGTAAGGTGTCATTGAAATAGACTGCCAGTTTTATGTCCGATTGTTACACCGCGCGCCTTACAAGAATGCATTGTAAGAGAAAGGCCGTTCTGGCCGTATTTTAGCAGGAGCAAATGAACCAACGAATGCGACTGAGCCCCTCCCAGTTCCCAGCGTTTGTGTCCTCCAAGCCAGTGCGCGTTCATCCAGTCCTCTGGACCATCGTGGGTGTTGAGCGCTTGTGCTGAACCCGAGCCGCGTACCAGACAGTCTGTTTCTTCAATCCTGGGAGCCACTTTGCCATCGAGCTTATGAAAAACCACTGCAATAACGGACAGCGACTTGAACACCGGGGAAGGCAAACCCTTGGGCTGCAACTAGTCCCATGCTCCAGCCAATTGATTGGCAAGTTGAAGTTCAAACGTTCCCAAAAAGACCATGGGCGGTGGTACGCTATAGGATATCGGGGTGCATGGCACGAACGCGTCTTCGGCTAGACCTTGCCACACTGCGAACGTCCGGAGTAGGCGGAGTATGCGGAGGATGCACACGATAAAGCCCTCGGTGACACGGGTGTCGGGCGTCGCTCACCTGCGAGCAGCGGCGCTAGCAGCAGCGCAGAGCCGGCGGTCGACGGCCGTCGCATCAGCCCGTCACCGGCAGGCTGTCGTAGCGGTGCGAAAAAGACGACGAAGAGCACTCCACGCGACGCGTGGCCGCTGGAGACGGAATGCGAGCGGCGGAAGGTGCCGGAGGCCAACGCGAGCACAAGTTCAGACAAATATGCGCTGAAGAGCGCGTATACGAGGAGTATTTGAGCCGAGTTTAACGAAGCGAAGTGGTTCAGGACCAGGAAACAACTCCTCGCCGTAACGGAGCGGCTGGCATGCCGTAATATGCGCCTTTCGAGCGGTCGGCGCGAGATGTGTTTGGGGCGCTTCGGCTTTGCTTTGCAACGACGCAGCGTCGGGGCCACCGATGACGCGCTGCTGCCATTCCGTGCACGCAAATCGCTCCCGAACATCGATCAGGACCGGTCCGCCGCGACAAGGCGACGCTCGCTCGTTTCCCGGAAGCTGCAGCGACCCGTTGAGCTGGTCACGGCCACTCCTCTTCCTGGGGGGAATGGTGCCTCGCGGCAAAGAGCACCAGATTTGCTCTGTGCATCGGTTTCGAGGTGCTGCAAGCGTGGCCTCTATCAAGTGCAGGGTACATGCATGCAAAATGAAAGCGTAGGGGGAAGAAGGCAAAGTAAAGTGAACTGAAAGATCATACAAAGGTCGCTGATATCCACAATGTTCTGGCAATACACAGCTCTAGGATGAATGTCACAATAAGAAAGCTTCGGTGCATTGATAACCATCTAGTACTCGGTCGCGTTTTTAATTACGATGTTGCATTAGGAAGATGCTATACCTGCGCGCACGGGTGTGCTCAAGTCCCAGAGGGGCGCGCATGACGCGAGAAGTGGCTAATAAGTGCCTGTCACCACGGTTCCTCATCTAGCCCAGGACGCATCAGCCCGGCTCGCCAGAGCCATGGGCTCGGTGACATAGGCTCTGCACAGGTACTTGCTTTTAGAGTGACAGCCGTGAGCCTGAACTCCAGAGATCGTGGTTCCCTATAAGGCGTGGTGGTCACCCTCAGAGAGAAGGTGAAATATGGAGAGCGAAGGAGGCAAGCGCACGCTGGGACGGGAATAATGTGGCGAGGGAATGCTGAAGCGAGCACAACGAGAAACCAACCAATCACACAGAGAGAGTAATAAGGGTCACCGGGTATACCAGTTCCCCCCGCCCCATAACGCCAAGGGTTCGCCACGGATCGGTGCTCATACCCCTGCTGTTCAACATTTCCATGGCGCGACTTCCAGCCTCAGTTCTGGCAGCCAATGAAGACGATTTGGAAAAGCCAACGCACCTTAAGACAAAGACTGAGGAAGGTATAATAACACAGCGCTGTCTGCAACTAAACGCGACAAATCATGCCTTCTTAGAAATGAAGCTACATAAATAACGGGTCCAGTTTTGTTCATGAACCTGTAGTTCACATGTTGGGCATCTACCGCACGAAGCGGATTTCGGGTTGTTTGACGGTGGAACTTATCTCTGATCCGTCTAGGCAACTGTTTCGTCCAGGACGCTTTTCCCAAGCATCTCACCCTAGAACAGCCGAGCACCAGGCCGGGCGAAATATTGTACCCATTAAACAACCGGTGGGCACCCGGTGGCACTGGGGATCGAACCCAGCACCCCCCGAATGCGAGGCGGATGCTCTACCACAAGGCCACGCTTCGGTAGATTTGTCCTTGAGACTGTCCTTGAAGACGATGTATTTTCTCAGTGTCACGACGTTTTCCGAGCTCTCCAGCGCTCTCATGAACAACTCGCGGAGATCCATAGTACCGATGAGATCGTTTTTGGTCGCGATATAATCGCTTTTGAAGGGCCCACGGAAACCGGTTGTGGATCGGCAGCTTGTCACCATTTTAAACAGTTTCCTGGCAGTGGGAAAGTGCTCGTAATTCCCACGCAATGGCTCAGTTAATTCACGACTCTGCAGCACCCACGTCATCATCCGCACCAACGAAGTCATCCCACGCGATATCAAGCCAGCCAAATGTTCATTACAGACCGGCTGCCACAAATTAAATGCGTTTGGTCAAGTGGGTGTTCGACTGCGTCTTCCGTCATTTCTCGGTTAATAACCCTCGGTTTAGGAAAGCAGTTGATGTTATACTACGCAACCACTTTCATAGACGAAGTCTTAATCATTTCCAAGGCGGTCATCGCTAAGAAATCTTAACGGGAACTTGATCTAGCACTTGATCTGTCAATGGCTGGAGAACACGCTGGATGACACGGACTGTTCACAAGGACACATTGAGTGCGCTGAATGAGTGAGTAATAACTTTATTGAGTATCCGGCAGGGTTTAGCGCAACCGGGCCTAGAGGTCTCCCACGCAATGGCGGTTGGCCGCAGCCGGTGCGGAGGCGCTGCGCGACAACCTCCCTCGCGCCGCCTTTCAAGCGCCAAATCACCACTTCCTGTATCCTCACAGCTTTCTTTCAAGTCGAGTTCATTCTGCACCCAACGACTTGGTGTAAGCGATGGCAGTTCTTTTTTCTATTTTTTTACGTGCACTGACATTAAACATCCCCAGGTGGTCGAAATTATTCCGGAGCCCTCCACTAAGGCACATCTTTCTTCCTTTCCTCTTTCACTCCCTCCTTTATCCCTGCCCTTACGGCGCGGTTCAGGTGTTCAATGATATATGAGACATACTGCGCCATCTCCTTTCCCCCAAAAGCAATTATTATTATTATTATTATTATTATTATTATTATTATTATTATTATTATTATTATTATTATTATTATTATTATTATTATTATTATTATTAACACCTAGACGTAGCAAACGTGCTCCACGAGTGATAAATCAGCAAAATATCACATCAAAAGCGCATATTTCCATGACAGGCAGGAAATCAAACGCGTGCCGATTTATTATTTTTTTCTTTTCAAAAAGCACTTGCAAGTTGTGATGAAATAAACAGAGCAAGCGGTTTTAAATGGGTGAATGTCCAGAATGAGATCATAAGAATAAAGGGTCCACATGATGTGTAAATATTAAGCGTTTATAATAACTTGTAGCCATATCCACACGAATATAGCTAAAAAGACATGAAGTGGCAAAAGCCACAAGGACTATAATGGAGTGGCAGTGCGGGCTATTTTGCCTACCTTTGGCATAGCGAAACCAGCGAAGAAAATGTGAGAACAAGCAGAAGCGCATTCCTTTGTTCTTACTGCTACTTGGGCTCGTGTTTCTTTCGCTGGTTCCACCAACTTAGCGTAAGAAATGTTGGAAGTTTTTTACATGCACAAAACGACACAAGCATTGCCAGACCTTGCGCACTATAGCGCGCGCAGGGATATGCATAATGATCACAAGTGAGAACTAGAGAGACAAATCTATAGCCTAAATACGAACACTCAGCAATGAACTGAAGTGAAGAAAGAAATAAGCCGTGAATTAAGACTTTTAATGATCATACCAGAAAGCAGGATACTTGCAAATTCACAAGGAACAAATAGTCTGTTGCACATACGAAACAGGCTCGCGTATATCACTCGATGCATCCGTTAAACGATCAAGAACCCACCGCGCGGTATACAAAAAAGCGAAAGCTCAGAAGCCACTTAATGTAACTTATAACAAAAATATCACAGTTACTTTAAAATCGGAATTAACGCAGAGTGCAAAGCAAAAATGAAACTCTAATCAAAATTTTCCTTCTCTGGCCTCGCGAACTGCATAGCTGCTGATCACTTGATCAAAATCGGTACTTTTTGCCAGTTCACTTTCAATTGATAATAATGCAAGATCTGAAATACTAGGCTGACCCATATTTGGTCTCAAGTAGTTTTTGATTAATTTCAGCATAGAAAAACTCCTCTCACACGATGCACAGATACATGTATCGTGAGAAATAGCTGCAGGCCCAATGAAATGGTTGAAAGGCAGCCTACAAAACCCCACTCCGTATTCAATGTCAGTTAGTCAAGTGCTGCCCAACTGTTGGCGTCTTTAAGACCAATGCAGGCTGCTTTGAGGTGTCTCCTCATCCTAGGAATCTCGATTAAAAAGTGCGCCTTCAGACAGCTCGTCGTAAAATACTGTCAGTTTCGGAATAGAAACTTTGATGTACTCCTCTGTTGAGTAAAGAAGGCTTTTCAGTTCAAGAGGTTCAAACAAAGTTACCCGTTCTCTAATCGCTTTTGATCTTATGCAGAGTTCGGCATAAAATCTATTAATGCACTCCAGCATCACCCTCTTATTTTTCTTCCTCCAATGAAAGTCCTGAACCTCTTTCTTGTTCACCTGCCATCCTCTTGTTTAACCTGGGGCGTCTCTCAACTGCAATTCTGAGTTCTTTGATTTTATCAGTGCATGCTCACTAGCATCGCGCACTAGGTGAGGTGACCGCGTTCCTCTTTGAGGAAAGGCTTTAAGGCCTTCAAGTTTGCCACCACTTTGTCAAGAGATAGGCCTTTTGTCTGCAAATACAGTCGCGCAGCATTCACTTCGTCAAGTACTGCACACCAGAGGTGCAAGTGACATAGAAAAGTAAAGTCACAAACAGCTACTGCAATGCAAAGCGCTGCACCCTGGTGTCCACATTTTTTTGTGGCTCGCATAGGGCTGCCAAGGCTGCTACCAATTCGTCATACTGTTCCTTCACTCCAGGCTTTACTGCAGCGTAATGGGCGCTCCAGAATATTGCTGACTGCCTTTTCACAACCACTCCGGTGTGGGGGATCAACATGTCCCATCGGCGAGCTGACGCCGTGAAGAAAGAAAAAAGTGCCTCAATAGATTTTTTTTTTAAATTCACGCAAGATGAATTCTGAGAAAAAGAATGGTGACCACACCGGTTAAGAGAATGGTCTACGCAACCACTGAAGATAACTTTTTGTTTTTCTCGTTAATAATGGCTTGTACACCCTCTTGGGTGCCAGCCATATTGGCAGCGTTGTCGTAGCCTTGTGAACGACACATTGTTATGTCCAGCTCATCACGCTCTAGTCCTTTTAGTATTGCAGCAGCTTGTTCAGAAGCATTTTCCCTTTTAGTGGAATAAATCTCAAGAATACCTCTTTCACCTCCACCTTCCTGTTTTCTATTTTGACGTGCCTGATCACTTTCACCATTTCATCACAATGAGATATGTCTGACGTGCTGTCAAACATGATCCCGTAGTACTGCACGGATTTGATCTCCAAAACAAGCTTCTCTTTCACATGTCTCGCGAGCACGCCAATCAATTCGTTTTGAGCTACTGCGGAAATATAAGCGACGACCTGTTCGGTCGCTGTTCCGCTGCGCTTGGTCAAGTTTTTTGTTGCATTTTGTGTCCCACCGTCGTTTTGTGAGCCCGCTGGTCATCGTGTGACCAGCAAGAGTTCCAGCGGGATTCCGGTACGTCGAGTGCAAGGAGCCCCGCCGCGGTGGCTCAGTGGTTAGGGCGCTCGACTACTGATCCGGAGTTCCCTGGTTCGAACCCGACCGCGGTGGCTGCGTTTTTATGGAGGAAAAACGCTAAGGCGCCCGTGTGCTGTGCGATGTCTTAAAGATCCCCAGGTGGTCGAAATTATTCCGGAGCCCTCCACTACGGCGCCCCTTTCTTCCTTTCTTCTTTCACTCCCTCCTTTATCCCTTCCCTTACGGCGCGGTCCAGGTGTCCAACGATATATATGAGACAGATACTGCGCCATTTCCTTTCCCCAAAAAAACCAATTATTATTATCGAGTGCAAGGTACGGAGCGCGCTCTTTTTGATTTCGCGCGTCCGCAGTCACCGCGGTGGTAGGACACAAACCCCCAGTCTCCCCAGACTCATGTTTCGAGAGCTATCGTGGACATGCTGAATGCCATTCCTGGGTGCAGTCAAGTGCCGGCTGACCATTCTGTGTTGAACAACATCCTCAAGCCATCATTAATGGCGATGGACGGAGCGGGAGCTATGACAACGCATCCTTCAGCAGAGGATGAAGAAGAGGAAGTGGCGAACAGAAAACATCGCCTCCAGGAAAGTGTCAGTTATAGTGAGATCACCTTACAGGATGTGCAGAGCGAGCCGGAGGATATAGAGAGTGATGACGTCCCGTTTACGCTTGTCTCCTACAAAAAAAGCGACCGGAAGTGATTCCTGTCGAGAGCTTTCCGTCCTACACAGGAGGGCCCAAGCTTTAGACAAGTGAACCCAGAGTCTCGTCAGAAATTGTTTCCGCCGCAAAGGAGAAAGTAATGTCATTGAGGGTAAATTGAAATGGCAGCTTCTCTTTATGTATTAATTCCTTAGCATCAGCTAAGTATCTGTTGCTGCTATCTGAAGTGGCTGCAAAATCCGCCACGTTCCTATGCAGTACAGCGATGAGCAACTTCTGCTTCAGCTGCTTCTGCTTCCGCTGCTTAAGCTGTCAGCGATTCGGCCACATGGCAGAGAACTGCCGCGCTTCGCGCCAATGCAAGATTTGTTCGGAGAGCCATGAGCACACCCAGTGCAAATCGCACCTGCAACCGAAGTGCGCGAACTTTGGTGGTCATCATGCCGCTTCTTTCTCCGGTTGTCCCCAAAACATAGGCGCTTCAAACCTATGGCGTCACGAAATAGTTCATGGCAGATCGCCTCACAAAAAACGCACCTCCAAATCTGCAGGCAGTGAATCCAGTGCGCCAGAATTCAGTGCAGCATGACAAATACCAAGCTTTGAATACTGCATCGTATGCGTACGCGCTGGTGAAGACTGCTCGACAAAATTAAAGCCATCAAGTGCAGAATCCTACCTCCAGTTCTTCAGCTATGCCGCCTGCTTCCGCATTGAAGAGGCCTACTCGGGAGCGTTCTGGCAGCCAAGTGCAAGGACCTATTTCGGGTCCCACAATTGCCTGATTTCAGCGTTATTCTGCTCGGCCAGCATAAGTGGTACGTCTCAGTTGCTGGAGTTAACTCTTGTCTCAGTGGTGCAGCTCATCCTACCCATGGTGTTTACTGCAGACCTAGCTATTCTCAGCTTTTTAGGTACTCTATTGGGCAAACTTTTTATGAATCACCGGTTCTCAAAATGTCGCCGTTTTTCAGTGTAATTCAAACAGCTTACGAGCGAAAAGTGCACTTTCGCAGTCCTTTTGAGCAAAAGAATTTTCCTGTGTTGTGCATACAGGAAGCCGGTGTGGGTGACGATTTCCTTCTCTAGAACTATGTGTCATACAAATCATCACGTCCATCTGGTTTGAGTAGGGCGATGTTGTGTGTGAGGGAGGAGCTACCCTCCTACCTGATCCAGTCCAATGATTCTGACGTTCCGGAGTTCGTGGCCTGCAAAATGTCCTTTGGTAAGGTCCGCGTTACCGTCATAAATATTTACTGGCAAGCATCTTGTCGCGTCTCGATTGATGCTCTATTTAATAACTTCAAAATAGCGGGCCCTCATTTACTGGTTTGCGGTGATTTTAACTCTCATAATACTGCCAGAGGTAGTGACCATTGTGACGCCCATGGAAGGGTCGTTGAGTGCGCCGCAAAGAAATGTAACATATGTGCTCTGAACGACGATTCTCCTACCTTTCTGCGCGCTTTTCGTTATTGGAGCTGTATATATCTGGCTATGTGAACTCAAGATCCGGTATCTGACGTGGGGTGGGCCACAGACATTGAGACACGCGGAAGTGATCACTACCGCATACTGGTAAATCATCCTAGCTCACAATGTTAGGGTGCCCGACGTAAATGCAAACTTAGCAATTAGGACGCTTTTCGTCACAACATAAATCAACAAGCTTCCATGGACGACTTCACTTCGCTGGTGCAAGATAGCCTGAGTCATGGCACCAAAGAAGTCCTCATTCCTGATGAGTTCATAAATATTGATGAAGAATATGAGCGACTGAGAGAGCACTACGAAGAAAAGCGAAAAGGGCTTACCGTCGACCCAGGTCTTAATAATCGTATCGTGAGGCTCAAAACATTAATTCGTCAATGCGTAAAAATCTGCAGAATTAGGAAGCAAAAAATGAGGTGAATTCTGCAGTACATTGAACCCTAACACTCCAGTACCTAGGATATAGATGATGGTCCGCTCCTCAAGCAGACCCGTTACTCAGAATAACCCTTCCAGAGCTCTTGCAATGTCACGGAAAACTGAAGAAACATACCTGGCTGATGAGTTTTGTCAGCTTATTTCTCGTCCTGGCGTTTTATTAGACTGCGAGCAATTTAAAAACTCAGCTCCATATGCGCAGCAAAAAGTTAGTGATTGCTTCGATGTGCAAAATGCCTATTTGGATTCTGTATTGACAATTGGTGAACTTAATAGTGGTCTTGCGTTGTGCCGTCCAAAGACTGCTGCTGGGCCTGATGCCATTTCTTATGGAATATGCTTCAAATTCCTGGGCCCAAGGGCACGGCAGGAGTTTTGAGGATATTTAACAATGCGTGGGACAATGAGTTGGTTCCCCATTCATGGAAGATTGCGCGTGTCATTCCTGTTTTAAAGTCCTGTAAATACCCTTTGCTTCTCGACTCTTTTCGCCCAGTGAGCCTGACGCGAGCTGCTTATGCTAAGTGATGGAGAAGATTATTGACGCCAGGCTTCAGTGGCGGTGTGATGACCGAAGAGTGATTTCTGTGCTCATGACTATTTCGTAGACGTAGATGCACTATGGATGCAATTATGAACCTAGTAAAATGAGTAGAGCATGAGAGCAGCAAAGGCAATATCACCAACGCTGTGTTTTTGGATATCAAGCGTGTACTCGATACTGTGGGTCATATTTATGTCCTCTCAAGTTTGTAATAAGGGAGTAATTACTCATTAGCATTCACCCAAGCGCAGCCATCCGGCTACAAAGGAAAGCTAAATAGCTTTCTCAGAAACTTCGCAGTTAAAGGAAAATTGGTCCTAGACTGCGGTTGGAACCCGGCACCACCGCTTCACCGGAGCAGTGGCTCCACCAACTGAGCTATAGCTGGAACGGCAAGCTTATGGTAGGGCGAGGGAGACTTGATCAGTATCTCGAAGAGGGAACTGTGTTGGTCAAACATTTGACCTCTGAAGTTTGCTAGAACTCGGTGTGAGTGGAAGACCGCTGCTTTGGATTTCCCACTTTTTAGATGGCAGGAAAATATTCATGCAGACAAGTGAAGGAAAAACCGCGGAACATAGCCTAATGCAATGAGTGCCGCAGGGAAGTGTGCTAAGCCGTTTTCTTTTTAACTGCGTGATGGCGGATTTGCCGCGAAAGCTCATTTCTGGCTTACGCTGTTCGCTATACGCCGGTGATGTCTGCATTTGTGTATCTGGCAAAACTGCAGGCCTCATCCAGTCTACCTTGCAAGAAGGCCTAGATATCAGTGACTACTTTTTACAAGAGAGAGGGATGACGTTCTCTCAGGCAATAACAGCCGTTCTGCCTTTTACTCGTAAGAATCTGAAGGATTTCCGACTCTGCATCAACGGTCAACCTTTAGCGTCTGTTAAGCAGCACCGTTTTATGGGTGTAGTTCTTGACAGACTACTCTCTTGGGCTCCTCATATAAAATCTATCGAAGACCAGGTGAGCACTGTTATGAATGTGCCTTGCAGACTTCGTCCTGGGGCTGTTCTTCGTCATCTCTGCTCGCAGTTCACAATGCACTCATATATAAAAAGATTGCGTACTCCACGATTCTTCACGGTATGTCGCGAACCTCGTGGAGGAACGCTTGCAAAGACTGTTAGCTAGGAGTCCCTGCGTGTACTTGGGAGTTAGTCAAGCAACTTCCAGCGCTCCGAGGCAAGGCAGCCTTCGTTTGAAGTGTTACGAACAAGGGAGACCTGCGGGCACATTTTCCTCCTGACATGAAAGGCACCCATTAGCTTCCACGCCTCATGAACGAGATGGAAGTTATATATATCAAGTGTTTCAACACTACCGCCAGCTTCTTCCAAGATATGAATTTTGGAAAGGGGATAGAGAAAAACCCCCATGGCTTTTAGTTACCCCTACAATACAGTTGTCTGTCGAAGGGATAATTAGGAAGCGGGACATGATGATATTCGCTGCTCAGCAGCATTCTCTCCAAGCTTGGAGCTGCTGCAGCCGCCAAAATTCTGAGAGAAGGCCAAGTACCATCAGAGCTAATCTCACTGATCTGGTCCGCAGCTCATCAGGGCGTGTGGGGAAACGAGAAGGCGCACGCGACCGCCTGAGGGCTCACTTTCCGGTCGATCGCCGCTGACGCGCCGCCTCCACGCGAGGAACACCTCCCACAACATTCCATGCAATAATTTCTCATTATAAGCTCGGTCGTAAGACCTATCCAGCAGCAGATAATCAGCTCAGTAGGAAAGAGGAAATACTCGAGCTGCCGAGACTTGGTGTGTTCCTCACCTACGTACTAATTATGGTCAGCAAATGTTATGCCACAAGCTGCCCAGTTTATTGAATGACCTTTCCAGATATAATGTCGATGTGCTCATTTGTTCCGCTAGAAATCTGTACAAAATGTTCTTGCGTCCACGACTCCATACGGTTGTACTTCTGCTTATTTTTCTTTCCTTTCTACCTTTTTTCATGCATTTCTGCATATTTTTAATTGTTATATGAATTTTGCCTTTGGTCTTTCGTTCTTTTTCATTTTTGTTCAACAAGTTTCCCTCCTGCCCTGCTGCTGCCATTGTAAACAGAATTTTGGGCCAATCAAGCTGCCTTTCTTTGAAGCTTTTTCCCCTTGTTTTCCACCACAACCTTGTACCTGCTTGTTTGTGGAAATAAATCAATTAAATCAAATATTAAAACCCCACAGGGTGCAAGGTGTTCCGGTACATGAGGCTGGGTAAGGTGTTAGTTTGTATAGACAAGATTCATTTACCCTCACACGCAGGCTGCGGGAGCGCTCCTACTCTCGACACCAGTCGCCATCTGTCGGCGCGCGCGGCACGTTGGACTGCGGCCGGGTCGCGACGGCGGCGCGTAGAATGAGTGTTTACGTGTTCTTCGCTTCCGTCGCTGATGCGCTCTATCACCTAACGTGTGTGGGTGTGTGCTGTGCATCACTATTCACATTTTCCGAGACCGTTCTACGGTTAGCTGACACACACACTGTTACACATTGTTACACACATATGCGAGGGTAGTCGACCAGGCATACGGTGTGGATTGAAAACAGGTACTTACAAGCACATTTATGCGCTGGTGTGCCGTTTGTTGCCGTTTGTTACGCACGCTACCATCTATGATAATTTTATGTATCAGAATGTATATTTATTGATTTGATTGGATGGTGCAGTGATGTGCAAGCGGTAACCGGATCGGCCAGCTGCTGATCGAAGGTTGTCCAGGCGAACCGCGTGTTTTCAATCGCCAGTACGTCTTAGACATCCGTGCGCTGAGCTGGCTATTGTTCCAGTTAAACACATTTCGTGCATGGGGATGTAAGCGCGACCGCCAACAATTTAAGTTTCTAGTTCCGTATGTATCTCAGAGGGGTCCGTGGGGTGAAGGGCTAACCGTAGTATCTTTCTGCTGTTGGTACTTACCTGAATCACAGCAATATATACACGATTTTACTACATTCTATGACACGTGGCCAAACGGCTACGCGACGCTGTCACACGCGCCGAGAGCTTCCAAAGAAACTAGACACGACTTCGGTCAGCAGAATTCGTGAAAGCTGGCCTCTCGGCTGATATTGATTCAATCTTGGATAAATTAAACGAGAATACGTTTTTGTGCGCCAAGCACCATAAATCATGAGAAAATTTGTTTTCTGTTAGCCCTGTGGCTCAGTTGTGCTCACAACGATAATTTGTTGTGACCGGTGCACCACGTAGCTGGCGAAAAGAAAGCCCTATTTGTGGTGGGTGCTTTATGGCCGGCAGGCAAGATTAAGGGCGCATTGGAATTGAAATTGCATGCTAGCTGTGCACATAATGCTTGATGCTGACAAAAAAAGTTTTCTCTGTGATGGAGCACCAAAACGGTAGCGATATAAGCGCGAGCGCGTGCTAATCGCCGGCCCAATTAACGTGAGTGCCAAACTATATGTCATGATTAACGCATCAGTTTTATCCCTTTGATAAAGCAAAGACCTCCTGCAACACAACGACGCTGTGGAAGTATGCTGGACAACGTTTTTTTAACGTCCGAAGGGAAGTAAATCGCGGCTATATGCAGGCGCGGCCGCGGAGCTGCCGCAGCCTCGCAGTCCGCAAAGAAACGCCCACACTGCGGCGCGCCAGTCGGTGGAAAATGGCCGCGCCCGAGAGCGGCTCTGGATTCCGCTGGATTCTGGTCTATAGCTGGCGCCATTTGGCGGCTTCTTCACAGCTGGTTTCGTATGTGGGCAGAGACTGTTTTACGGGATAGCCTGTGGTATTGTAATATGTCTGCGTACGTATAAGTGGGATACTTTCCGCCCAGTCTGGGTTGGGTTGGCTTTCCGCTAGCGCACGGAGGGTGAGGTCGCGGGCTGTCTCGTGACCGCCCTCATTAACAGGAAGAGACGCATGTCCAGGTGTCCAGACTAGGCGTACTGGCGGGATGTGTTGGTTTCGGTGCAGGACTTCATGTGCGATCGGCGAGATACATCTTTGCGCATAGTTTCGGCATTCTTCGTTGAAGTCTGTATACTAATGCATATTTGCTTGTTTTGGGGGCGAGTGCTGACGGCGAGAGCTATTGCGCACCTTTGCACTTCCGTGCTGTTGTCGGTGCGTGCTCCGGCGCCGGCAAGCCTAAAGGGACCACGCCATTCAAAGGAGGCTGTCTCGGAAGAGGCGGCCATGGCTTCCCAGACTGTGGAGCGACCAGATCATGGACTCGACCACCCGTCCAGTGAGACCTCATCGCTTAGTGGGGCTGAGTCAACGATCGTGGACGGTGACGAGTCAGTGGCCGATATGGCTGACGTGGACAACGAAGGCTTCAAGTTGAAGAGTCATAGCAAGCAACGAACGGTAGGGATCCCGGTGGTTGAGCCCACAGATAGGGGGTTGATTTCAGAGAGAAGAATCCCATCTTACTTTTCGCGGCCATTCAATCACTGCTGGGATCAGCTCCGGTTCGAAGTCGGTCCACCATGCACGGGGCTCTTCAGCTGGATGTCTCGACGGAAGAGCAGGTTGACAAGCTCCTGCAGAGCTCTCAGATTTTTGGCATCAAAGTTAACGTGCGGTTGCCCCATTCCTACATGAAGAACACCTGTGTTATTAAGGGTGTACCAAAGTGGTATTCAGAACGCGACCTACTTGATTATCTGAAACCACAAGGTGTACTGCACGTGAAACGACTTGTGCGTCGTGTGGAGTCTCCAGGAAAAGAATGGGCTGCGAAACCTACCAACTCTATCGTGTTGACATTCGCTCCCAACTCAGAGCGCCCCGAAAAAATTGATCTGGGATTCACAAAACACGCAGTTGCAGATTTCACTGAAGCTCCTCCACGGTGTTTTAGATGCCAACGGTTTGGGCACGTGGTCAAAGTTTGCACAACGGATCGACGCTGTAAGCGGTGCGGAGGCGACCACGACTTTAAAACCTGCAGGGCAGATTTTGCTTGCGCCAATTGCGGTGGCGATCATCCAGCGAGTTTCGGAGGCTGCCCCTTCCGTGTGAGCGCTCTGCACCGTCGGATGTCCTTTATTGCTGGTCCAAAAACCCCACCGACTGAGACGCCTGTCCCTGGATTAGACGAGTTCCCAGTATTGGAGTCTGATGTTGTTGCGTTGCCCAACAATGTCCCTAAGAGACCTGAGTCCAGCAAGACGCCAAGGCCCAGTGCGCGCGAGTCGACTGTTCGACCTCCAGCAAAAAGTGTCCATGTTCTTGAGCGGCCGGATCACAGCCAGACTCCACGGCAAGGGGGACCCTCATATGCACAAGTGAAAAAAAAAACCAGCTACTGCGGCCAAGAGTGTGTCCCCGTTGGCATCTTTTATCGATGTTATAAGTGAGTGCGTTGCGCGAAATAAGGAGCTCAAAAATCAAGGTATGTCTGACCTTCTCCATGTTTTGTTTGGGGCCCTGCGTTCACATGTTCTAGCGATGGCGCCTGGTAACCTGAAGAACTTCCTACAGCTGGTGCTTTCTTTTGAGTCCCTAATTTCCACCTTCGCAGCAAACTTCCTTGCGAACTAAAATGGATAGGGCTAAACCTCGTGGATCTCATACGCACCGAAAAGTGCCGTTTATATTGCAGTGGAACTGCGCTGGGATTTTAAGTCGGTTAGCTGAACTCAAACTATTCTTGAAAGAGACTTGTGTTCCAGTATTGGCCCTTTCAGAAGCTGGCCTGCCAAGCGGGAGATGTTTGACTGGATATGTCGCCCATAAAAACTGCAGCATAAAGTCATTGCCTGCAGGAAGTGCTGCGCTTTACATAAGAAGAGAAATTCCACATGTTTCTCTAAGCGTTGCCGATCTTTGCACGGATGACATTGAGGTAGCGGCTGCAAGAATACAGCTCGGCTCTCGAACCCTTTCTATTGCATCCGTGTACGTGTCTCCGCGGAAGAAGGTAGCATTAGATTTGTTTCTACAGCAGCTCTGCGACCGCTGCCCAACACCTATAATCATCTGCGGTGATTTAAATGCCCATCATGCCGTTTGGGGTGACAGGAACACGGATTCCCGTGGACGCAAACTTGTAGAGGTTATTGACAGTTTGGACCTGTGTGTTGCTAATGACGGAAGCCCCACTTTTTTCCGGCCTCCAGCCTCAGCGACAGCTATAGACCTGACACTGCATTCACCTGACGTCCGCGTGAGTTGGTCAACAGCACCCGACCGCATGGGAAGTGATCACTATCCGATTTTTGTGTTTGCTGCCGACTTTCGTATGCATGGTCCTAAAATTAGCAACGTGGTCAACTGGGACAAGTACAGAAAGCACCTAAAACGTGTTTCTGGTGATGTTGTTGACAACATGATTTCTAGTAAGGTAGCAGCAACTACGGCGGTCAAGTTACCTGATCATTTTCGGCCCCGGATTTAAAACTCAGGAACCCTTGCGCAGCGAGAAGAAGGGCGGAGCGCCAACTCGTGCGGAAGGACGACAGGCAACTGAAGACGACCTTCAATAGGCTGAATTCTGCTATTAGACGGCACACGAACAAGCTTTACAGGTCGCAATGGGCCTCATTCTGTGCTAGTTTGACTGTGTTCTCACCGATAACGAGAATATGGCGAGTTATTGGCAGCCTTGCTGGAGAATCTCGCCCTTCGAAGCCTTTTGAAGCTCTTGCAAAACGCAAGGAAAAACCTATTGCGTGCTCGGCAGAGGAATTTGCAGACGCACTCGTACGTGCTGATTCTGGAATAGATATATATACACCGCCTGCTTCCTCCAGGTCTATCATGGACGTCCCGTTCACGCTTCGTGAGCTTCAGACTGCGCTCAGTGGCCTGCGGCGCCGGTGTTCACCAGGTCCCGACAGCATCACCAATCAAATGCTGAATAATCTGCCCTTGCAACTCAGAAAGGAGCTCCTCAACTTCATCAATCGAGTTTGGGAGACTGGCGATGTTCCTCCGTCATGGAAGGTGGCACATGTAGTTCCGGTACTGAAGCCTGGTAAAGACATGACAGACCTTGCCTCGTATCGCCCAGTGTCATTGCCCTCCTGTGTAGTTAGGTTGATGGAGAAGCTGGTAAATGAACGCTTATCATGGTGGCCTGAGGACAGCAAGGCACTGCCATCCTGTATGACAGGATTCCGCCGAGGTCTTAGTGCCCAAGATAGCGTCTTAGACTTGATCAGTCACATTGAACACCACAGAGCTTTCGGCCTTTCCACCTTAGCCGTTTTTCTTGATGTTGCGAAAGCTTACGACAGCGTGCTTCAGAGCTCAATTCTAAACAGTTTGCAAGGCATGGGCATACAGGGCCACATGTTAAGATTCATTTACAAGTTTATAAGTGATAGCGCGGTTCGTGTACGGTTAGGGAGTACGTTAAGCACCGAAAGGGTTCTATCACGAGGTGTGCCTCAAGGAAGTGTTCTTTCCCCCACGCTCTTTAACGCCGTAATGGCTGGCCTACCCGATTCGTTGAAAAAAAGTTGCAGGCAAGTGCGTATGTCACTTTATGCTGACGACATCTGTATTTGGATTACTGGCTACCAACACAAGCGATTAGCCCTGATAGCTCGACAGGCTATACTTTCGGCACAAGCTTACCTTCAAGGTTTGGGGTTGTCTCTGTCAGTGTACAAATCCGGCTTTATTCTGTTTCCAGGTGTAGGAAGACGTCTAGCGCGGTTGAAGATAGACCTCGGTCACTCTTGCATCCGTCAATTCAACCACGCGCGTTTCCTGGGCGTCATTATTGACTCCCGTCTACAGTGGCGAAAAGCTGTAGACGCGATTGTTTCATCTATATCTTCTCGTCTCAATGTGATCCTCAGAATTGCACGTGAGCAATGGGGAAACCATCCTTCTTCAATGGTCAAACTTCATGAAGCGCTGGTGGTCAGCCGGATAATGTATCAATTACCTTTAATTTCCCCATCGGCATCACAACTTGAGCGTCTCGAAGTTGTCCACAGAAAGGGCCTAAGAAGAGCCATTGGAGTTCCCCAGGCGGCTGCGAATAAGGCAGTACTTCATGAGTCCCTATCGAAACCTCTTAGCCTTATCGCTTCTCAGAGACTACTAATGCATCTTGACCGCTTAGGAGGGACGGTAGCTGGGCGATCCCTTCTCCAGCGGCTCTGCAAGAGATATGAGTCGAAGGCTTACTTGGCACTCAATACTCTTAGTTCTTTAGGCATTAATGTCCGAAGGCAAAGGAAACGGTTGAAACCCCCCTGGTCTTTTCCGACCCTCGACTGTAAGGTCACAATTCCCCATGTGAGCGCAAAGCGCAGCGCTCCTTTGGCAGCAACGCGTTCGCTTGTACTGGAATACTTGGAAACAGAGTATGCCTGCCATCTTCAAATTTTCACGGATGGTTCTTTGGACAAGGTCAAACAAGCTAGCGCAGCGGCTTTTTACATTCCTTCTTTGGACTGTAAGGGGTCCGTGCGCTGTACTGCTGTTGTATCCCCCACAACGGCTGAAAGTGTTGCTATTGAGGCCGCTTTACGGAAGTTAGGGTCTTGTCCGGCTCAACCTGTTGTCATCCTAACTGATTCAAAATCTGCCCTTCAGAGGTTAGAGCGCGGATTCCCTACTGACGCCTTGTCTCTAAGCTCTCTGCGCTTGGTGCAGAATCTGCACAGCAGAGGCTTTACTCTACATTTCCAGTGGGTGCCCTCTCACATAGGAGTTAACGGTAATGAGGTGGCAGACAGTCTCGCCCATAAAGCTCTTTCAAGGATTCCATAAAAAAAAGTACCTTAAGATGGGAAAAGTCTCTGCAGGAAAACGGTGCTCGATCACTTCAGTACCCTGTGGAGTGCGTCTCACAAGCCATGTGTGACCAATGGGCTAAGGAGATCTCAGGCGACCCTTCTACATCGAATTCGCACGGCCTCTGCTCGCACTCCTGCATGGATGCATAAGACCGGCATAGCATCGTCTCCGCTCTGCTCTTTATGTGGTGTGTGCGGGGATATCGAACATTATATTATGTACTGCCCAAAGTACAACGCGGAAAGGCATGTGATGTTCGCTTCCTTCAAGAAGACAGGAACCCGTCACAGCACAGTGCAGGACATTGTCTACCCGAGTGGAAACCAGACATGCAGAAGGGAGGCTGAACGCCTTCTTTTAACATTTCTGCAGAACACGGATCTTGTTTTTAAATGGTGACAGCAGAAACGGACTATGGCCTACTGTGATTGAATGTGTGCGTAGATGGTGTCTTCCGGAGTGGACTACTTTATACTGTGAGTGAATGTGTGTATGGAGTGTGGCACTACAATGGCCTATGTTCTACTGTGACTGAATATGTGCATAGATGGTGACTTCTGGAGTGGACTGTGTTGTGAACTGTGTGGATTGATTGTGTGCATAGATGGTGACTGCGGGAGAGAATGTGTGCTATTATAAGAGACTGTGCGCTTAGCGGAGTAGATGCGGCATTGTTAATATCGAAGGGACGCTGCGGTGGAGCAATTGCCGGCAGACAAAGCAAGGCTAACCCCACCTGTAGCATTCAACACCTCAACCTCAACCTCGGTGCGTGCTGTGACTGATGCTATCGCACCGCCTCTCCGCTCAGCCACGGCTATTACCTTTGCCTTTGTAGCTTGGTGGTCTGCAGCATCTGTTTAGAGGGTGTCATGGTCGTTGCCTATGTTCTATGCAGGGTCTCGGCCCTTGACTTTGCGCCTACCGGTGTGGTGTTCGGGGTGCATATTTCGTGGTATTGGTGTTATTGTAATGCAGACTCTCATTTTTAATGCTATTGGTTGAAGTTCGCGAGGTGAAAATTTGGTATCCTAAATGTCTGAGGACATGCCTCCCTGTCGGCGTGTGTTTGGGTCTATCTTATTGACTTTCTGGGCTTCGATTACTTCGCAAGTAGTATTGCGTAAACCTCATCGTAATACTCTGGTCATTGATGCATAGATAGTGATGCTTATCGCCGTTTTTACGGCTGTGCGGATTAGGGTGTCTAGCTTCTCTGTTTCTGTCTGTGTGAAGCGTAGATACGGAGCGTGGTATGTGATGCGGTTTATAATTATTGCTTGTACGATACGGAGAACGTCAGCTCCTTTTAGGCCCTGACGGCGGCTGGTGATCCTTCGGATCATGTCGGTTATTTTATTGTTTTTTTTAGTAGCACCATCGTGTACGTGTTCTTTGTATTTTTTTGTAAAGGTAGGCCCAACAACTGTATACTCTGCTTACCCTATTAATGGGATCGCCCTCAACTGTGACCGTGAGGTCCCGTGGTGGGTCGGTTTTCCTTCGGCATTTTGTGACCGTGAGCAGTTATGAGTTGCGCTGCACACGCTATTCCCCATGTCCGTGCACATTGTTGGCTGCCGTTCGCTGCTGCTTGTAGCGCGTCCTGTATTTCGCCATCATAGCTGGCCAAGGTGGCAATGTCATCCGCACACAGCGCGTGTCTGATTACCGCATGGCATCTAGTAGGGGGCTGTGGGGTGCAGTTGGCTCATTGATATGTTAACAAGCAGGGGGGCAGGACTGACCCTTGTGGCGTTCGTTTTCCTGCTAAGCGGAGAGAGTTCGATCGTATGTTTCCATCTTCTAAGGCGACGATGGTTTTTCATTCATTTGGTGCTAACCCAGCTGACGACTTCCCCCTTAATTTAGAGGAACAATGCAATTGCGAATGCCAAACAAATTGTCGCCAAGACTTGGTGCTAATTATTGCTGATGGTGTAGAACATTGCGTAGTACATCTCGGATCATGGGAATGTTTTTTTTTTTCTGCCTTGGTAGTGTCCCCGTTGTATATATGCATCGAATGCGCGAAGTCCTACGCGCAACCCGGCCTTACCAGACGAATGACTCCATATCGTCGCAACGAATACTTTGTTTTCCAGCTCGGTGACGCACCATTATCGTTCATAAAGTATCAGTATGGATCGCTTAATTATTGTTCTCATGTCAGACTGACAAAATGAACTGTTGATGACGACGACTTCTCTAATGCTTGTAACTTCGTGGATGATGCAGTGATACTTATTGTGATCTCTTGGTATGCCAACGGGTTGTACAGAGCGCATACGTAGAAGCTATTGTTAAGCTTCCTCATTCACATGAAGATTCGTTCAGTTGTTATTGCGACTATTGTCTGAGGAAAATGTAAATTATTAGGTCCTTCGAGTTGAACGCGCGAACGGCTTTCAGTGCTAGAGATCGGAGTCAGAGCGCGAGCTGAACGACACCAACGAAGAAAAATTATTAGCGAAGAATGCAGGTTTCATGTATTATCCAAATGTCGTAAAACAACGCTTCTTAGCACGAGAGCCTTTTCCGGAGAGAAATCAGGATAGGTTACACAAGGATAATTGCTATGTTTTATGACGCTACGCGCATCTTCGACAATATCATTTGCACTAGAGCGAGCATGCGTTGCGCGAAAAAGAAGGCATGTGGTCGCACAAATTCCAGCAACGCTGTCAAAGATTTACCCCATTTGTATTCAGTCTACCTCCACCAAGCGCAGGTTGTTTATTTCAGGCGATCTCCAGCAACACTTGGTTGCATATCAGTGGATAAACATCGCGTCTCCATTTCGATAGAATGTCTACATTATCATTTTGACTGCAGTTGGCCGCCCAGTTCTCTAGCTATGCTTCTAACACTGAATACATAAATACACGAGAGACAATATAACATTTATAAATGTCATCACATGTGCTGTCAAATGGGTGAATGTTTTAAGCCGATGAAAACAGTCTTATCCATCTTAGCTGTGCCTTGCTTGCACGTGAAAATGTTTATCCTCATGTTGGCACATTGTTTGGGATAGCGTTGCGCCTCAGGTTTTGAGGGATCAATGCTCAGATTTATTGTTTCGTCCGATAGACTTTTCTTCTTGAAAGGTCGATCCAGTCGGACGAAGGGTTGCTGCGAAGCCTGGGCTCATAGTTCGCCCGGCTGGCGCGACGGTATCCGGAGCTCTTACTGGCTTCCACGAGGTGCATAGGGAACCATTTCCGTGCCACCAGCGGACGATGTTCTTGTACACTTTCCGGTTTTCTGGCCGCGCCTCATATAACGCCTTGCAGAGGGCGCAGTGATCTGTGATGCCGCTTGGAACGATGCCGTGGGTGTTTCTCCAGGCAAAGTACTTCTGGTATCGTGACGGGTCTGCCGCAACCGCCTTCAAATAAGTAGCGACGTGCTTGGGTGAAGCAAAATCAAGCGCATTGATGTACGAGCCCGGAGGTGCCAAGTCTGAGTAGTTTC
This sequence comes from Amblyomma americanum, assembly GCF_052857255.1. NCBI lineage: Eukaryota > Metazoa > Arthropoda > Arachnida > Ixodida > Ixodidae > Amblyomma > Amblyomma americanum. Next base: position 99,982,746 of record NC_135507.1, on the reverse strand, counting down.
CGAAAACCACAGGAACAATTTCGTTTTGAAGAGCATTAACGTAAAACTTCTCAGTGACGTAATCAGGGCATATCGAATTTTCCAGAGCCAAGTAAAAGTAGTACGTCCTTCCGAAACTCGCTGGACATCCTAGCCTTCTCAAGCATTTCAGGTTGCCGCAGGTCCCGTAAATGTCGACGGGGATGTGCTTCTTGAGCTCCTTCACGAATTGCATTCGGCCGCTAGGCGTTCGGCAGTTGCTCACCAGCCACACGACTAGCTTGGAACGGTTCGTCCATGTTACGAAAGGCGGCGAACTGCTGCGCTCAGGCGTTAGTCGTGCAACGAAGGAATAAGGGTGCCAAACATCTGAGTCACGCCTGTACGTGTACGTCCAGTTGAAGACTTTCTTCAGTTTTTTCATTTGTTGTGGTCGGCTGTGAGCAGGAGACTCCAAATTCCAGTAGACCCATCGCTGGTGTGGCGCACGATACTTGGGAAGGTTGTTACCGTCGGCGTCCCGGTCGTGTATCACGACGGCGTCTACCGTTCTTATCAGGGACCTGTTATTGGTCAGGAAGCACGGAACCGGGCAGTTGTCGTGAGGGGTTAGACCGCTTGACGTGAAGTTGTAAACTTCGTTCCACGCCCCGAAGGCTTTTGTCCAGAACAAGATCTTCACCCGTTTTTGCAATCTTCTCGTGCTGGTCCATGTTGTCCACTTCGGGAGTTTGAAGTCAGTGTAGATCAGTGCGAAGATGGTCATCGAGGCGCAAAGAAAACAGACACCTACGAAAAAGCACCGCAGGTTTCTGGGCTCTGCTACGGGGGCCTGAAAAAGAGTGAGTCGATGACGCCAGTCAAACGAGAATAACACCTGCTCCTCTAATAATGTGACTTCAAGTTAAATTTCACATTGAATGTTTAATTTAGTAGCACCACATTGCGCAAAGTCAGGAATTTTGACTTCTTGAACCCCCGCTTCCCTCACAGACATTCGCCGCTTATTCGCATGAAGCGTCGCAACAACGGATGTCATTGGAAGCGCTTCAGCTATCAATCTTGCAAATATGCTGAATGTGTCATGCATGCAATGAACAACCTAAAAGGATTCATTAGCAACCATGCAAGCAGCTTCAACAATCACGCTGCTCAAGCACCTCCAGACGAGATTGAGCCTTTTCGAGTTGGACAAATGTCTAAAGTGGATATCTGTTTGTTCCTCATTTACCCTTTTTATGGAACCTGATAGCAGCGACAGATCGATCTGACAGATATAATCGCAGTTTTGCGTGTGCTTCAACTTAATGCACACAATAAGAAGTCCCATCACATAAAAATTATATGACGCAGCACCATACCCTTCTCTTTGTACCGAGAAAGTGACCTTCACGGATGCCTCTTCCACGGCTCCTTGAGGTCCCTACGGCTACGCGCTGTAGCATTCCCGCCTCCCCGCACCTGCAACCCAAACTTGCGGGCCGTACCTCCGCCCCAAGGACGCATTGTTCCTCGAAATCGTTGCCATTGCGCATGCAGTTCAGTCATTTGCTCATTCCCTCCCTCTCGGAGTACACGGTCTGTTCCACTCCCAAGCGTCTATACGCGACATACAAAACTGCACACTCTATCCTGTTCACTCAAACGGGAAGTCTAACGATGGGTCTACGCACTGCAGCGTTCCATCGTTTCCCTCCGCTGGTTTCCTGGGCATTCGAAACTGACGGCGATGAGCTGGGCTCCCTCGCGATACTCTTCACCGGGCACCGTTGATCTCCTGGGCCACGCCCTCGGAGGACGGTGGGAGACTTTTCCTGCGCAGCCCCATCAAAGAGGTCTACCCCCAGCTCCACGCCGAAAAATACCTCTGCCCTCCGCCTCATTCATCAATCAACGTGCCGGAGGCTTGCTTTATTCGGCACATGAATGCAGTGATCGCCCCCTCCTACCTCATACTCTATTGCTATCGATCGGATCCCTAGCTCTTGTCCCAACCGCCCCTATGTATACCTAGGACATATCTGATTGCCTCTTCTATTGCCCTGCTGCTCAGCAGCCGGGTTCCTATCACTCTCCTTCGCTTTCCGTCATCACCTGGCTCGACTGGCTAGCCACCGAGGGGAATAAGAACAGCGTCGACTGTTCTCCCAGGCGGGCAATATGCTCTGCCTGTAAAGTGTGGACAAATAAATGTGTTCTACAACTATGACGACTACACATTCGTGGTAATGCTCATGATGAGCGCTAGCAGCATTTCGGTCATGGTTTTGCGAATAGCAGCGAAAACTCGAAGGGCATCGGCCAGAATAATGCCCTTACTTTGCTGCAGACGTATTCTTACGCGGCAGCGTATACAGCTCGTTAGGTCGTAATAGTCCGCACCGCGCGTCGGAAATAATCGGGTGCTGAGTAAAAAAATCATACCATGGTAATTTGTGGTTCTAATGAGTGGTGATTGATTGGTGTGTGATAGACGACGTCGAGTTAATGAAATCATTGTAACTGATTAAATAAATAAATAAATGAAAAAAATAAGAAAAATGGGTTAAAACGAGTCAGAATGCTCAGAATGAAAAGCGAATACTCGATGATGCTAAGAAAACTTAAAGTGTGTAATTAATTGAATAATAATTAGTAATAATTGGTTTTTGGGGAAAGGAAATTGCGGAGTATCTGTCTCATATATCGTTGGACACCTGAACCGCGCCGTAAGGGAAGGGATAAAGGAGGGAGTGAAAGAAAGGAAGAAAGAGGTGCCGTAGTGGAGGGCTCCGGAATAATTTCGACCACCTGGGGATCTTTAACGTGCACTGACATCGCACAGCACACGGGCGCCTTAGCGTTTTGCCTCCATAAAAACGCAGCCGCCGCGGTCGGTTTCGAACCCGGGAACCCCGGATCAGTAGCCGAGCGCCCTAACCACTGAGCCACCGAGGCGGGTTAAATTAATTGAAACAATCGGAAAAAATGAACAATTCGTTCAAAGGTATCAAACTGCTCAGAATGAAAAGCCAATGTTTGCTGATCCCAAGTATCAGTGTATATTGTCGCCCTAAGAATCTTGTAACGACAATTCTGAAGAGTCGCAACAGAATCAGATGACCCACCAAACTGCGTACACTATCGCGTCAACTCATAAGCACTAGGAGTCCTCCAACATTTCTTTTTTCTCGTTTTATTGAAAAGTGGATTTGTTGAAAGGAAATGGCGCAGTATCTGTCTCACATCTCAGCGGACACCTGAGCCGCGCCGTAAGGGAAGGGATAAATGACGGAGTGAAAGAAGAGGTGCCGTAGTGGAGGGCTCCGGAGTAATTTCGACCACCTGGGGATCTTTAACGTGCACTGACATCCAACAGCACACGGGCGCCTTAGCGTTTCGGCTTATACTTTTGAATTAGTGGCATACAAGACCATCAGGCGCGATTTTATGGATGCGCCATTAACTCATTCAGGTGAACTTAAGTTTCTTGGCGTCTTTAACTGGTGCAGTTTACGCGGCATGCCCGTGCTTGAGGATGTTGCCGTCATTCACGGGGTGTTAGAGCTCACATCTCAGGAATCGCTCACGCCTAACGTTTGGTCTCGGCTCATTGCAGCGGCCCTAACGCGTACGCTACGGTCCCTGCTCCCTTTGCGCCCTGGCCGGATTTACAGCGGAAGCTGGGATAGCTTTGTGCAAGTCATTTAGTAGACGCAGTTCAGAGGATGCAGCGGACACCACCGCCAGGCACCTAAAAGCTTCACTGATGTGTCCTCTGATCCATGGAGCCGGTTGTCGCGGCAGCGTTTCGATGGAGGCCGAAAGCAAAAGGCGCCCGTGTGCTGTGCGATATCAGTGCACGTTAAAGATCCCCAGGAGGTCGAAACGATTCCGGAGCCCTCCACTACGGGCACCTCTTTCTTTCTTTGTTTTTTCACTCCATCCTTTATCCGTTCCCTTTCGGCGCGGTTCAGGTGTCCACCGAGATGTGAGACAGCTACTGCGCCATTTCCTTTGCTCAAAAACCAATTTTCATCTTTTCCTTCCCTTTCCTAAAGCGAAGCCGGCGGCGTGTGTTTGTGTGTTAGTGTGTGCACTCGCAGATGGTACAGAAAATCACACCGATGGCAAGGGAAAAAATTCGTTGGAGGCACTTACTGCGGGAAGGCGAAAGCCGTTTGCGACTCACTGCACTGATTTGAATTTGCCACTCTCGAATTCATTTAATAATAATAATAATTGGTTTTGGGGGAAAGGAAATGGCGCAGTATTTGTCTCATATATCGTTGGACACCTGAACCGCGCCGTAAGGAAAGGGATAAAGGAGGGAGTGAAAGAAGAAAGGAAGAGAGAGGTGCCGTAGTGGAGGGCTCCGGAATAATTTCGACCCCCTGGGGATCTTTAACGTGCGCTGACATCGCACAGCACACGGGCGCCTTAGCGTTTTTCCTCCATAAAAACGCAGCCGCCGCGGTCGCGTTCGAACCCGGGAACTCCGGATCAGTAGTCGAGCGCCCTAACCACTGAGCCACCGCGGCGGGTCGAATTCATTTCTCGACAGAGAAGATGAGCAGCTGGAGCGAGCGTGGCGCCACGTGACCTAGGTCACGTGATCTAGGTGGCGATGTAACCGACGAACAGTCACCGCGAGTATGAGCCATCAAAGGATATCGCCTTAAAAGGGTGACGTCACCAAGCAGCCGTAGGACGCATACATCAAGCTCATCCCGAAATTTCGGACAGTCATATGCATTTGGGTTCGCCTTATATACCCCACTGGCTGTTCTCAGTGAGGCGCCACATATACCAAGTATATTCGTACCAAAATTGTGAGCAACCGTTTGTCATACAGCGTTCTTGTTGGCATCATGCCATATTGGAATTCACTCTGTTATCCTTAGGTACCAGCGGAAGGCAAAGTAACCGCTGGCTGCTTTACGGACCGCTCAGCCCGCCGGCCAGAAATGGCTGGTGGATCGGGCTTCATGTGAGGCGCAAGTCCGTGGACTCCTGGACCAGTAGGGGACCACCCTGGAAGATTTTTTTTTCGTCTAATAACAGTTGTTTCTGCTGCTGCTGCTGCTGCTAGGAAGAAAGAAAAGGAAAGTGCACGGGTCTGCCTACTGGCTCAAGCCGAACCACGCTCGGCGCCGCGTGCTGAAAATAGGAGAGTTAAAGGATGGGAGAGCAAAGAGAGAAATAAAAGGCTCGCGCTATTATGTCCCGGGCCGATCCCGGAGGCAGTGCAATACCGGGCCAACCCGCGCAGGAGTGCTTCAAGCACACCGCCATATTCCAAAAATAATTTCAATATCTTGGGTCCAAGGACCCGAAGCAGATATTAAATCAGTTATAAGACTATTAATCTAACCGCTGGTCCTTTAAGATCCCAAGGTGATCGAAATTAGTCCTGAGCCCTCCACTATGGCACCTCTCTCTTCCTTTCTTTTCTTAGTCCCTCCATCAATTCTCTTACAGCGCGGTTCAGGTGTCAACCGATATGAGAGAGATACTGCGCAATTTCCTTTCCCCCAAAACCAATTTTAATTTTAGCAGGCCGCGGCGTCCGAGTTTCGATGGAAATTGGAATATTGGCTTTTGAGGAAAGAAAATGGCGCAGTTATTTGCCTTACATCTCGGTAAACAACCGAACCGCGTTTTAAGGGAAGGGAAGAAGATGGAATGGAAAGAAGAAGGAGGTGCCGTAGTGCAGCGCTCCGGAATAATTTCGGCCACCCGCCGCGGTGGCTCAGTGGTTAGGGCGCTCGTCAACGTCAACTGAGCCGGAGTTTCCGGGTTCGAACCCAACCGCGGCGGCTGCGTTTTCATGGAGTCGAAACGGTAAGGCGCCTGTGTGCTGTGCGATGTCAGTGCACGTTAAAGATCCCCAGGTAGTCGAACATATTCCGGAGCCCTCCACTACGCCACCTCTTTCTCCCTTTCTTCTTTCACTCCCTCCTTTATCCCTTCCCTTACTGCGCAGTTCAGCTGTCCGCCGATATGTGAGACAGATACTGCGCCATTTCCTTCCCCAAAAACCTTTTTTCAGTTTTCACCTGCACTTTGATCTTAGCCAAAAGGACGAGAAGCGATCTGGAGATCTTTAATTTCCACTAACATCGCACAGCACACGGGCGCCTTTGCGTTTCGCCTCCATCGAAACGCGACCTCTACGGCAGGGTTCGAACACGGGAACTCCGGCACAGTAGCTGAGCGCTCTAACCACTGAGCCACAACAGCGGGCATTTCGATCGAGGCGAAACGCAAAAGGCGCCCGTGCGCTGTGCGATGTCAGTCGCATTGAAGATCCCAGGTGGTTAAATTATTCCGGAGCCTTCCACTACGGCACCTCTTCCTTTCTTCTTTCGCTCCTTCCTTTATCCGTTCCTTTACGGCGTGGTTCAGGTGTCCACCGATATAGAGTTACTGCGCCGTTTGCTTTTTTAAAAACCAATTTTCAACTTTTCTTCGCGCCTTTCCCTCTCCTTTCGTCTCTTTTTGCTGTTCTAATGTCGACGTTCCTCCAAGTCGACCCGCCACGGTGGCTCAGTGGTTACTTGGCTACTGAGCCAGAGTACCCAAGAAAAAAAATGGCAGTGCCTTAGCTCGGCTATACCAGGATATATGTAGCGAAAGCAAGTGTGAAACTCTTTAGTTGGCCTTGTTCACATATTCCACAACGTATGAAGCACAGACATAAACGTCCAGTATGACCTGTAGGTCCATATGTTTGATTTCAGCACCGAGGCTATCCCAGGATTGAAGGGTCGCGTCACTCTTATACGCCTATTCTCTAGGATAACGACACGTTGTTCTTCGGTTTTTTGAGCCCGCCGCTGATGTCTCTTGGTCGCATTCCATCGTTCATCACGGGCCGTCTTCAGTGAAGCAGGACTCAGGACTCTCCTCCGGCTACTGTCGCTGCTGCTAGCGGTCGAGACACCGGACGTTAAACGTGCCTGTCTCGCGGCGGCATATTCACAGCGGCGTTTAGCCAGTCGTTCGGCGCACTGTTCATCTGTTTAATAATAATAATTGGTTTTGGGGGAAAGGAAATGGCGCAGTATCTGTCTCATATATCGTTGGACACCTGAACCACGCCGTAAGGGAAGGGATAAGGGAGGGAGTGAAAGAAGAAAGGAAGAAGAGGGGCCGTAGTGGAGGGCTCCGGAATAATTTCGACCACCTGGGGATCTTTAACGTGCACTGACATCGCACAGCACACGGGCGCATTAGCGTTTTTCCTCCATAAAAACGCAGCCGCCGCGGTCGGGTTCTAACCCGGGAACTCCGGATCATTAGTCGAGCGCCCTAACCACTGAGCCACCGCGGCGGGTCGTCTGTTTCCTGGGCGATTCGTTTCCTCTTCACCTCGTTCCGCGGTCGATTCCACGCCTCCTAGGAGCAATTGAATGTCCGGACCCCGTAGAGTATCCGTTACGGGTCCAATTGGACTTATTTTTGGAAATGTGGTGGAAAGCTTGAAGGATGCTTCACTCCCGCCACCGGTTGGTCCGGTATTGCACTGCCTCCGGGATCGGCCTGGGTCTTTATACCACGCGTCTTTACCATCCTGTCTTTCTATCCCATCTTTCAACTTTCCTACTATCTGCACGTGGTAGCGATTGCGGCTCGGCTTGAGCCAGTGCATTTTCCTTTTCTTTCTTCCTGGCAACAACTCTCTCTCTCCACGCCTCCTCCAGCTTATCAGAATTGTCGCCGTTCATACTATCGCCTCAGCTGTGGTTGCGGCGCATGCCAGCTCTCCCTTTGCATCCTGTGACATCTTATCACGCATGCGGCGCAGCTGTCGAGGCGAGCGGAGGCGAGCGCAACGGCGAGGAACGCGGTGTCACGTCCTACCAAACAGCGGCGGCGAGCGGCGCGGTGTGACGCCATGCCAGATGGCGCGGCGAGCGCGCGAAGCACAGTAACCTTCCGCGGCGAGGCGCGCGTTGTGACGTCACGTGCCTCGATGAAGTACCGCCACGGCGAAATCGCGAGTTAATAATAATAATAATTGGTTTTTGAGGGAAAGGAAATGGCGCAGTATCTGTCTCATATATCGTTGGACACCTACGATTTATGAGACAGATACGGCCAATAAAGCTTTCGCTTCGAAATTGGTTTTTGAGGAAAGGAAATGGCACAGCAACTGTCTCACATATCTCGGTGGACACCCGAACCGCGCAGTAGGGAAAGGATAAAGGAGGAATTGAAAGAAGGAAGGAAGAAAGCGGTGCCGTAGCGGAGGTCTCCGGAATAATTTAGACCACCTGGGGATCTTTAACGTGCACACACATCGCACAGTACACGGCCGCCTTTTTGCGTTTCGCCTCCATCAAAACGCGGCCGCCGTGGTCGGGTTCGAACCCGGGTACTTCGGCTGAGTAGACGAACGCCTTAACCACAGAGCCACCGCGGCATGCAAGTTATGACCTTCTGGACAGCAAACGCGATAAAGAGCAAGAAAAAAAATGCTTGAAGGCTGCTGTCAGCGTCTAGGAGTAGTTCACTAAGGTAAAGAAAGGCCTTTTTTTGTGAATGAAAAGAACGCTGGGAGCTATGCCTCAGGCCGTAGTGCAGTACTCTGGTTAACTGTCAACCATTGGAGCTGTTCAGCGTGTTACGAAATTGCACTACACGGGAGAAGTTCTTGCTCTCCGCCCCTGATAAAATGCGGCCGCAGCGTCCCACCGTGGCCACAGAGCCGCCGCGGTGGGTGGCGTGTGAAGGTACGGATCATAGTGGTCACGAAACTTACCTTAACAAATTGTGTTTCCTCATGCTTGGCGCTTGCTCCCTTCTCTGTTGAATCCATCTTTGCGCAGGCACGTTTCTCGGGCTTTGGTGTCTGAACGGATTCTGGGCTCAGTGCAGCCTCTTTCTGCTCCGCACCCATGTTCTTCTAAATGCAGCGCGTGCTGGCACGTGCTGACATGTAAAACCTGGCTCCGTGTCAATTTCCTCATCATCCTTTTCTTTTTCTTTGCGTAGGATCATGGTTTGTTGTTTATGGGGCTTTAACGTCCCAAACCGACTCAGGCTGTGAGGGACGCCGTAGTGAAGGGCTCCGGAAATTTCGACCACCTGGGGTTTTTTAACGTGCACTGACATCGCACAGTACACGGGCCTCTAGAATTTCGCCTCCATCGAAATTCGACCGCCGCGGCCGGGATCGAACCGGCGTCTTTCGGGCCAGAAGCCAAGCGCCATAAACACTGATCCACCGCAGCGGATTTGCGTACAGGCAAAAAATTGACGCAGGTAGCATTAGTAGTAGCGGTTTATTTAAATTAATAATAAAAAGGAAGGAAAAGATTTTTGCGAGCCCTGGCATCTGCCATCGCTGCGGGAAGCACCTGAGCTGGGGCAGCGGAAACGAAGGGATAGCAGGCAGACTGCTGAAATGAAATGAAAGAGGTGAGAGGACAGGCAGAAAGGATAGGGAGGAGACAGGTATAATGTGCAAGTATTCTATTTACACGGTAACATATGTGACGCAGGTCCGTCGGAATTCTGCCGAACCTTAATGCAAAGCAAAATATGCTTTTCTGTAATTCTTTCTGCAATTCTTTACACATTTCTTTCTAAAATTCTTTACTTGGATGCATGTTGTTTTTGTTTTATTTTATATTTTTGTCTTTCTGATTTTTGGTTTCTGGCTTTTATTTTGTTTTCATTTTGGTTTTTATTTTTGTTTCCATATATTTATTTTTTATGCTCTACATTTATTTTATTATTGTTTATGTTTTTATTTCATTTTTCTTTATTTTGTGCTCCGCTGCCTCCCCACGTCGTTTTGCATAACAACACGACCTCGAAGAACGGGAAGAACAGAGCTTTCCCTCTATAAAGGACATTTTTGGTTGTTCTTTGTTTTGTTTTGTCTGCGAAGGTTTGTGGATTTGTGTTGTCTAAAGTTAAGAGCACTAGATGAGACGCTTTTCGATTCGTTCCAGATCAACGCTCATCGCCAGGTATAATTTATCTTGAGGAATGGACCGATGAGCTGATTAGGGACACGGAAAATGCCACTACTGAGGCTGAGGAGGCCGAGGGTGGTCCAGTCCCAGACGCTAGACTTTTACATCTGTGGGAAACACAAAAAAAAAGCTTTCAGAAACATTGACTTAAGCAAAAGCACAATTGTCGGCTCCGTAAACGCCTGAGCCATTGGAAAGGCAGATAGGGACCCGTACCTATAAATATATTGCTAATTTCCTAAAAGACAGGACTGCAGAGATCCACATGGGAGAACTCAAGAGTGGGAGTATCAGTCTTGGTATCAGAGGCACTCCATAGTTAAGGAACAGTTCTCCCTTTCTTTTCATCTTGACTATGCGGAATCTGCCTCCGCTATTGTATAGCAAGCATCCCGTATATAAACCACTCAATCTATGCGGGTTATATCACGATCTAGACAAACAGCGGATCGGACGGAGAAATTTGTGAGGCCCTGCAGAGTGCAGCAGATGTCGTTCAGTGTTTTGTGCAACAAAACGGCCTCACCTGCTCGCCTAAGAAATCTGAGCTCCTGATTACTCGAGGCAGAACAAAGAAAAATGAACGAAAGAACAGCATGGAGAGCATAAACATCACTGTGGCAGGGAATCCGCTGCAGGAATTAAGTCCCGGTTGTCAGGGTGTTGGGTATGTTAATCCAGCGTAACACGTACAATGGTGAAGCCATCAAAAGATTACAAACGACCACGCGCCAAATTGCCGGACTTCTTAAGAGATTGGCCACAAAGCACCGTGGGATGGAGGAGACTGATTTATGCACGCTGATCCAAGCTTTTCTTGTTAGACGAATCGCTTACTTTTTCCCTAACTATCACCTTTGTCTTAACGAGCAGGAATCTGTGAACAGCTAGTGTCATACGCACGGCGTACAAAGCTGCTCTTGGACTGCCCAAATTTACCTGCACTGAAAGGCTTCTCGGGCTAGGAGTCTATAATACCCTAGATGAACTAACTGAGGCCCACAAGACCACAGATTGAGAGGCTCTGTCGCACTGAGGCTGGGAGAGACATACTAAGAAAACTCAAAAAATAATCCTGCAACAGAATCCGAAGGCCGACCGCCACTTCCGGACGTCTTCTGGCATCGATTAATCGTCAAACCAATACCTAAGAATAGGCTTCGAGGCAGACACGATGCGAAAGCTGATGCGTCGAAAGTCGAGTATGACTGCAACCCCCATGCAGTATTCATAGATGCAGCTAAACAAAGCTACCACAAATTCACAGTATGTGCGGTGACTGGGGAAGGAAGAATAATTAACACAGCTGTGGTTAAATCAGCCTCAGTTGTAGAAGCCGAAGAGGCGGCCATGGCGCTAGCCATCACGGATCCATTGACGCAAACCGTCTTAATAAGTGACTACAAGCGAAGCATTACGAATTTATGTAAAGGCGCGGTAGGCAACATGGCAGCCCACATCTTGCGGGGTTTCACTCCACAACATTTAATACAATTAGTAGGGGTCCCAGCTCATTCAGGGAATCCGGGGAACGAGGAGGCAAATCGTACAGCCCGAGGTCTGATGAACCGGGAGATCAGCCCCTCAGACTCTGACCCCCGGGGTGAAGCACCGACTGCGTACGTACCATGCGATAACAAACTATTATAGAAGACGAATTTTTCCGCCTCCGCATGCGGACCTTAAAAAAGCACAGGCCACGATGCTAAAAAGGATCCAGACCCGATCCGTTCTAAGTCCCAGAAAGGTTATTTATTACGAACGGCGAGTATAACCCCGCCTGCCTAAAATGCGAGTAGTTGGCAACCCAAAATCATATATTATGGGGATATGAGGTCAAGCTTCCACTCCGTAAACTCCTGCCAGCTCCCTCAGAAGAGAGCTTGAAGCAACTACTGCTGGAGCAGGAGCTGACAATACAGGAAGCGCGTGCTAGCTGGGCCTTGGAGGTCATCCCTGTATGGGGGTCACACTGAAGTGCAGTCGCTCAAGATCTGCAAATCCTTGGCAATAAAGTTGTCCCCCCCCCCCCTTCACACGTGGTTGTATCTGAGCTGGCTGGTACTTAGCCTGAGTGGGGTCAGCACGGCAATAGACACAATGTCAAACACAGCGTTGTTATTCGTCCTTCATGTGTTTGTGCCTGTTGCCGAGCTGACGAAATTCAAGATTCCTAAGCTGCATGCCCCTACTGCAAGGCGCTGTCAGAGTCCTATCATTTATTTGCTAATGATGTTATACTGTGGTGGTGGTAGTGTAACATGTTTATTAAAACAGCCATTATGTTAGACGTTTAATAGGGCCTGGGCCAAGGTGACGAGGGCGCGTTGCAGGTCCAGGTTCCGGGAGGCGAGCCAGCTAGATGGGCCACCCGCCGCGGTGGCTCAGTGGTTAGGGCGCTCGACTACTGATCCGGAGTTCCCGGGTTCGAACCCGACCGCGGCGGCTGCGTTTTTATGGAGGAAAAACGCTAAGGCGCCCGTGTGCTGTGCGATGTCAGTGCACGTTAAAGATCCCCAGGTGGTCGAAATTATTCCGGAGCCCTCCACTACGGCACCTCCTTCTTCCTTTCCTCTTTCACTCCCTCCCTTATCCCTTCCCTTACGGCGCGGTTCAGGTGTCCAACGATATATGAGACAGATACTGCGCCATTTCCTTTCCCGCAAGAACCAATTATTATTATTATTATAGATGGGCCACGGTGGGGGTGGGGGGAAAGGATAGGCGGGGGACAGGAAGGGTGAGTGGCACTGCGTAAGGCAGTGCTCCATATCTGCATATGTGTGTGGACAGTTTGAGCACAGAGGTGTGGAATTTTGTACCCATACAAAAAAAAACTTTCGCTGTGTATGAAGGAGATTGAATTGTACATTCAGCGAAGAATGCGAGCTTCACTGATCGATAAGGATAAATCGATGGTCTAATCGATGTCCAACCATAAATGACCGTGCCCGACACGATTGCCTCTAAATTTGGCGCGGGAATTACCCGCCGCGGTGGCTCAATGGTTAGGGCGCTCGGCTACTGATCCGGTGTACCCGGGTTCGAACCCGACCTCGGCGGCTGTGTTTCGATGGAGGCGAAACGCAAAGGCGCCCCTGTGCTGTGCGTTGTCAGTGCACGTTAAAGATCCCCAGGTGGTCGAAATTATTCCGGAGCCCTCCACTACGGCACCTCTTTCTTCCTTTCTCTTCTCAGTCCCTCCTTTACCCCTTCCCTTGTGTCCGCCTAAATGTGAAACAGATGCTGCGCCATTTCCTTTCCCTAAAATTAGTTTGACGACATTGAAAATGATGACGTCCATATGTGGCCTGCGCCGGCCGGCCATTGCTAAAATTTCGCCCGGCTCACCCCCCCGGAATTCGACCTTATACGACTGGACCAAGATCGATGTCCAATCATAACAGAGCATGCAGGCCACAGCGGCACAGCGGTGGTGCGGGGTTATGGCGCTCGGCTGCTGACCCGAAAGACGCGGATTCAGTCCCGACCGCGGCGGTCGAATTTCGATGGATGCGAAATTCTAGAGGCCCGTGTACTCTGCGATGTCGATGCACGTTAAAGAAACTCAGGTGGTTGAAATTTCCGGAACCCTTCACTACGGCGTCCCTCATAGCCCGAGTTGCTTTGGGACATTAAACCCCCATAAACCATAACGGAGCGTGCCAGACACGATGGGCGATTTGAACCAAACCGCATGCCTGACACGCTGGTGACCTCCAACTTTGACCCTGGTCATCTCTAAAAGTTTGGCCCGGGTCATCCTTAAAATTTGATCTTAGACGATTCGGACCGAAATCGATGTCCAGCCAGCATTCCCGGCACCATGAGAACTTCCAAATGTGGTCTGCGCCGGCCGGCGGTTGCCAAAATTTAGCCCAGGTCACCCCCAAATTATGACCTTGGCCAGTTTGGACCAGAATGGAGGTCCAACCATAATTGACCATGCCAGACACGATGGCCTCTAAATTTGGCCTGGGCCACGCCCAGAGAAGTACGTCACAGCTTCAGAGATTTGCGCTATCGCGCTGCTATGGTGTCGATTTCTGTGGCGTCACCATTTACGCCAAAGCACTTTCGCACGTCGCAGATATGTTTAAACGGAGATAAACCCAGGCTATTTTTTTTTGCTCACAACACAGTCGCGAACAAATCGGCTGCACAAAATGCAACAAGCAAGAAAAATGAGAATGAATAGAGAAAGGCATTTAAATTTGACTGCCACTTTTGCTTTTAAAGGCACCACGGTAGTCCTTAGCGTCCTTTTCAGTGCGGTGTTTCTTGGCCGCCTAGTTCCTTCTGCATGCACATGGTGTGCTTTCTAGCTGATTGTAATTTGCATACTAGCAGCGAACTAAGAACTCGGCTGCACATCCATGGCGTCCAACGAGCAAGCCACTTTCCGCACAAGCGCTTACCGCGCGGAGCTTCAAGAACTCGGATGCGTGCTCAGCAGCCCCGCAGAACTATAGTTCAAAACATTCTGTGCCGTTGGTAACTTTACCTTCCGGCTTGGAAGTCCGGACCCAATACCAGCGCTTCCTGAATTTTACAGCGCTGTCAGAACAGTATAATCGAGACGATCGAGCTAGTGTAGCCAGCCGATCGCAAGAGCATACGTCGCTTCATTGCTCCCGCGTAAAATCTGCCAGTTGCTATAGCAACCGAAGGATTACGAGACCGATGCAGTGCAGGAGACCAATAATGACGAGCATGCTCCTGCCAGCTACGAAGAGAGCTTGAATCAACTGCTGCTGAAGCAGAAAACACAGGAAGTTCTTGTTAACAGGCCCTTGGAAGTCACCCCTGCATGGGTATCACACTGAGGTACAGTCGCCCTTGGCAAATACTTGGCAATAAAGTTTTTTTCGCTTTCTCTCTCTTCGCTGATGCGTGACAGTCACGTGCTGAGACCTTGAAGCTTTCGGTTTTTGTACCATTGCTTGTGGATTTACAGCCAAGCTGCAGCGCCATGATTTGAAGGACGAAACGAACCTCCCGCTGGCCTCAAGACATCGCCGATCGTCACAGCGCCGTGAAGACGCGAAAGTTAAAAAGAAAACGCCTATTCTGCGCCACTGCGGCTGGTAAAATTTTTTTTGTACTTCCCTGAAAGCTTATTATAATAATAATACTTGGTTTTGGGGGAAAGAAAATGGCGCAATATCTGTCTCATATTTGGACACCTGAACGGCGCCATAAGGGAAGGGATAAAGCAGGGAGCGAAAGAAGAAAGACGTGCCGTAGTGGAGGGCTCCGGAATAATTTCGACCACCTGGGTAAAGTGTACTAGAAGCACACTTTAACCTGGGGATCTTTAACGTTCACTGACATCACACAGCACACGGGCGCCTCAGCGTTTTGCCTCCATGAAAACGCAGCCGCCACGGTCGGGTTCGAACCCGGGAACTCCGGATCAGTAGCCGAGCGCCCTAACCACTAAGCCACTGCAGCGGGGTACACAAAGAAATTTCGTGACAGCATAGAAGACAAATCATAGAAATGTACAGATACTTGCAACTTTTGAAAGAACCATTTTTCTGATTTGAAAGCGTCTTCCCTCTAAGCAAGGCCCAGCAAATGCCTGACAGTTCGTACACGGCCTTATTTGTTGATCCATTCCGATTCATGTACTCGTAACAAACTGTCTTGATGTGTGAACCAAACTTGTAGAAGGCTGCACAAACGCAAGAAATGAAGGATGCACCCCACTGCACATAGATTACTGTTTATTGCGTGGCAAAAACACTTTTACAACAACCAAGAACACAATTAAGCTGTTCCTTGAGTACTGGTTACAAGTAAAAAGGCAAGGTCACAGTCAACAATTGATAGCTAACAGCATTGTCCGTTATAAAACATTCTGCATCTCACAACGTATATACCTATATCCATTCGTGAATATTTTTAGCAACATGGCTATGTCTTAAGGCTCCAGCCTCAGGACTGGACTGACAGGCACCAGTCGCACTGACCATCTATTCCCCAGTAGGCTAAACCTGATAATAACGACACATATGCATGGAAGTGCATTACCTCGAAAGTTCACAAAAAGAGTAAAAAAAAAGGCAAACGAGCACATATACAAATAAAGAAAGGACTAGACTGAAACTACCAGAAACGCTCGCTCGTTCTAGGTTAGTTAACGGCTGGCTGGGTCAATAACATCATGGATTAAAAAAACTGAAAGATCACGTGAAAGGTTGTCAAACATAGTTTTTGCTGAAAGCACAGCTTGGATTGAGTTCCAAGCCTGCCCACTTTATACATGCCAAAATTAGCAACGCCAAACATAAATATCGCCAGTGGCAATATTTTTAATAAACAAAAATCTGCCTTTCAAACTAGCTTCAAGGCAATGTTTTATGGCAAAAACTTCAACACACAAAAAGACAAGGATGTGGCCAAGACAACACACAACAAACTGCACTGTTATGCTTCATTATAGCATATAGCACCCTTAATTTAATTCATTTGAACAGATTAAAAAAAATTCCGAATACTAGTCTCCTACTTGCAGACCACTTGCAATGCTGCACTTTCCAAAAATTAACAAAATTTGCCTAAACACTTTTTAATCAACACTGGAGTAGTAACGAGCCACAATGGCTATTGGCCAAACTCCCTTTTTCAAAACAAAATGCAATAACAGGTATTCTTGAGTGAGTCACAGATAGGGCTCTGAAATGGAGTCTGGACTGAAAACACAACCCTCACATGCCTAGAGGAGCAGTTAAAGGTTATCAAAGACATTAATAGAAGAAATGACGGTGAGACCACCAATGGGCCTTTCAAGGCTGGTGCCTGGCACGGTTGCAATGCACTCTAAAAGCAGCAAAGCTTCACCCAGCAGACCAGTACCACAAGAAGGGCAGAGACGTTTCCGTCATCTCTCAAGTGGCTACAGCAAAACAAAAACCCAGAACTGAGACAAAGCTCACACTGAGTACACAATGGGAGTCACATTGGCATTGAAAGTCTTTGCGCACTTGGAAAAACAAATAAATGTGGGGGACACAAACAAGCGAGCAAAATCTCAGGTCGGTTCGACGCTGGTAAAATACGACATTTGCAATGTTGCTGCAGCCCAAATTAACACTTGTGAGTGCATAAATGTAAGCCCCAAGCAAGCGGAATTCAATGTCGCTGTGAATTTAAACCATAACAAAAAAATTGAAGACCATTATATGAAACATACAAGCATATACTGTTTAGCCGAAAGGAGAAAATTCAGTGGCTTCACATGTGCCTAAACATGGCCAGCCACAAAGCTTAGTGAAACAAGACAGAGGAAGCGAAAGGAATGCTATGCTCTGCACTTAGAAGGAAGCATGTTTGTCCCTGTGAAAATCTTACCATTCAACTCGCTGCTGGCAGGCGGCAATGTCAACACATAAAAGCAAATCAGCACTCAGTTCTCCAGCAGAAACTGAATTATGCTGCAAAATCTGGAAAACTTCGAGTTGCAAAACAGAGCCTAATTGCAGGGACTGATGGCAATAAATTACTTCCTGCCCAAATTTCTTGTGCTACAGGATCCTCAACACACAACACAACAAAATATTTGCTACATGACTTTCCATTTCAATTGCTTCATTTTTTTAATTAGAACAATTTCTTAAATTCAATTATGCAATGGGAGAGAAACTCTCCTAGCATACGTTTTGTAAATTTTTCACACTTTTTGTGTGTGCTGACCAATGGTCGATTTTGGCAAACCAATTAAATAGTCCCTTGTTAGACTACCAACTGGCATATAAAGCTCTAGGCCTGAATGAAGTGCTACACACTTGCGTGAAATAACTTCAAAAACAGCATGAACTGAAACAGAACTGATACACCCTGCTCAATGCAGGCGCTGGACTACAGGGAAAACCTGCAGTTTCCCAAAGCTTTACAGAAGAAAATTTTTTGTTTTTAAACTCCTGACCAAGCCAGCTTTGCAATAAGAACAGCAGAGACACGCAACCTCTGCTTGTACAATAATGGTGCCACTGCTTCATCGTTTAAATCTGTCCAAGTACGGCGGCCGCAGCTGGCAAAGGACAGGGTTAGTTAGAGAGGCATGGGAGAGGCCATTGTCCTGCAGTGGGCGCAGTCGGGCTGATGATGATCATGGTGGTAAACTCCTCGTTCGTGAATAAATACAAGTTTCAATATCTCGCTGACAGCTGCCATGCCTGTTTAAAGGGTACCTGAAAAGGGTGCCTGAGGTTGTCTATAAAATGCTCGCATTATGTAGAGTACAGGCCAATGAGCATTCATGCCGCGTATGAGACCTCTAAAGCGAGCCGATAATTTACAATACAGTTTTAAGAACTCCCGCTTCCGTGCGTAGCGGCGACCTGTGGTGCTGGGCTTTCGCCCGAATCCGTGCTCGTTACGTCAGCAGCGGACTGCTAGCATTGGTTCGCGTGCGTCGGCAGCCGGCGTAGGGGGTGAGTGCGCGGGGATGGCGGAGGAGCGCCGACGACATTTCAGCGGGCAAAAAGTGACGAGAGGACAGGGAAAGGCTCGAAGACGCGGAAATTCAAATATTCAATACAGATAACTCAGCTTCCACAAAATGCATCGAAAATTACCTAAGACAATTTCGAAATTCTAAAGTGTGCTTGGCGAAAGCCTTGTCTGCGCTCCACTTCCCTGGCTTTGCTGTTCGGTGACATAGTCAGTCGCTGCTGCCACTTTCGTTCTGCTTCCCTACCTTTGGTACCCGGCGATCTAATCAGTCGCGGTTGGCGTTTCCGTTTTGCCTCCCTTGCTTTCACATCTGGTGACATGTTCAGTCGTCGCATGCGCATTCGCTCCTTGTTCTTCCGGCGTTTGGTGTTGGGGGAATCCGGCGTACGCTGCCGCTTCCCCGAACCCCTTGGCGTGGAATCACTGGGTCGCTTCGGAGCCATGCGTCTCACTCACTCGACCGCAACAAGACATCTGGCGAAGGAGCGGTGATGCAGCTGCCACCGCCGATGCTCGCGCGCTCGTTCTACCGCTACTGTGTGACGTCACGGTTGCTAAGCACAGCTGGAGCCCCACCCCACCGCCGCGCCGGTTGCTAAGGAGGGGAGGAGGTTGCGCCGCTGCACGGAGGAGAGGCCACAGTTGGCACGATTCCAGCGCACGGACGGACGCGATTGTGAGCATGAGCCATTAAAGGCTTTCGCCTTAAAAAATTCTTGCTGGATGATATTTGTGAAGCTGCGTCCTTTAGCATCCTAGGCACATCGCATCTTTGTTGAGACCCCCTTTCACAGCCCCTTTAATGCACCAGTCAGCGGCAGCTGGCCGCAGTGGTGAATGTGCCATTTACTACGCTACACTGTGCGCCCTCTCTGTTCAGAAGCCCGAATGGCACAAGCACTAGTTCCCGCCAGATGGTGCCACAAATCCGCAGCACAGTGACCGTATTTTTCTTTGCTTCTCGTTTCTTCTCAGCGTTGCACCAATGATGGCGCGGAACTGGGAAAGGTGCCTTTTACAGCTATTGCTAAGAAAGTACACAGTGAAATGGCAGCCTACAATGAGCAAGGGAAACACAAAAACAGCGGCTATGGGCACAGTTCGACGACAACAGGGCACGTCGATCAAAAGGCACACAATCAAGGCGTGTAGTGCACATTATAGCTGTGCCAAGAACAGCCATCAAGAATGGTCCATGTGCCATTACTACAAGGTGACAACAGGAAAGACAAAAAAAAGGAAAACCAGGTATGAGCACCTGGAGGCTGTTGAAACATCATATAATGCAGAGGCATTACACTGGACCCAGTTTGTACTTTTAATGGTTCCCCGTTTTGAGTAATCCCCTTGGTGAGACTTTGAGAGAAACCTCTGCGACAGCTAGAATTAAACTATGGTGTATGTTTTTTGCAGTGTTTTGTCACTTATGCCAAGAGCAGTACTCACGAGGGTCTGCTGCTGGCATTAGCTGTGTTCTCCGAGCGATGTCCCCATCAAGTGATCAAGTGGCCAAGACAGTGCATTATGGGCGATAAACAAGGGGGGAGGATGTCCCTCCATGAACAAATGCTGAACACTTGTCACGAGATGCCAGATACGGCATAATAAATGCCTCCTGTGTTGAATATGAACTCGTCTTGATCTTGGCAGTCTTGAGGTGATGGCAACTGTGAAGACTTTGTAATGACAGCTCAGCACTAAATCGCTTCTACACTCTCTACACTGAATTACGACTTCACCGCAATAATCCGCTACATACTTTCGTCACCTCGACTGCAATAAGATGTTTGAGGGTTGACACAAACTGCTACTCTTTGCCATCAGTTTGGCTACGGTCGAACTGGCCACAAACGTGCCTATCCCAACTGCATAGGAACACACATAAACACGAACATTTTGTGTGGCCTTACACCATTTAGATTATTTCTAGTTCCTCGTAAGCATGTTGAAAAGCAGCACACTTCTGAGACCCAAGTTCAATATGGAGACTAAGCAGCAGTCCTTTGAATGGCAAGCATGGGAGGCTTGCAAGTCCTCACATAAACGTTACTGTAAGGAGGCCGGCAAAACCACCCAGACCACTGCAATAAAGCAAGTAAGGGCAAAGCAGCAGTCCAGCTCTTAAAAGGTAAACAAAAACATTAAAAATCCCTGATTTTCTAAATTTGCATTCAAAACATAATATATTGTCAAAAGTGGAACATATAAAACTGGGTAAATGGGATGACAAGACAGAGCAAAAAACAATACATAAAAAAAATATTGCCGCTGTCATGGCGAGTTTCTAATGAAAACCGGACATCACAGGGAACAAATAAGCAGATAGATGCATTCATTGGTCGCATCGCATAGCGAAAATTCTAGCCCTTTGCTAAGTGCACGGGCACTCCCACTTGCTTTTCCAGTCACTAGATGTCACTAGCGAGCTCGAAGAGTTGCAGCCACTACCACACCATGCCAGAAACAAACATTTTCAAAGAAAAGGGGGAGGAAAAAAGAAAAAGAAACAAAGCTAGCAACACAACTCTACTGTTAAAGATGCTGAAAAGACGCAGCCAAAAAGTCTTAGATTAGTTCCTACTAACTGATAAAACACAGCTCTTGGTAATGCTGTAAATTATTAGCCAGCTGCACAGTGCCTGCACCAGTGCAGAGCTAGAATCCAAACCAAGGCAAAGCTCTGTGTTGACAACAGCCAAGGGTAAAGTGTACTCCTTGAAAATCAGGAATAAAAGTGAGCCAATAATTGAATGACAGCATAAAAGCACACTTGATGGTAGTAATTATGTTAAAAAGTTCACTCAGAAAGGATGAATGGGGAATGAGAGGAAAAAAAGAAAAAAGTTGCAACACGAATGCAGCCAGTCTCATTACAAAGCTAAGCATGGCACGTATGCAGCTTGTACATGGAGGTGCGTAGCGAACTGCTGCAGTAGTGCTGTTCGATTGTCTGGGTAAAGAGTAAACGAACAAGTGAACGCTTACTTCGTGTATTCTTGTGCGTGCTCGCGGTCGAGCTAACGGTAAGAGGGAAGGTAGAGGAATTTAGGATCTCGCTGCAGAACAAATATTTGGCTTTAACTGAAGATGACGAGCGGCCATTAAATCACCTCACTGCCATCGATCATAGCGTCTCTTTCTTCGGCTGGCCACCACGTAACATATGGTGGAGCTTGCGGGGTATCATCGGCATCCTGGTCCGGATAGCTTTGGCGTCCTGCCTCTGCCGTGGTCGTCGGCCGTGAGTTTTTGGCCTGCGTCGCTCGGCCGTGCCCCAGCCTTTCAGACCCGAACTGACCCCGCCGTTGTTCCCCCTGCCCCGTCCCCCGCACAGACCACTCAACACGACGAACTGAACCGACCCCACTAACCGAAGACGCCGCTTACATCTGAAGACACAATTCCCCTGGCCAGGCCGTTCAGCACGTCCTGGGGTCTCGACCGTCGGCTCATGGCGACCTGAAGCCCGGAAGCTTCGTTGACCAGGAATCATTCGGCCATCTCCTTCATCGTGGCGGCCTGCACCTCACCACTTTCTCCTTCCTGTCCAGCCATCCTCTTCAGCCCATCACCACTTCGCGCATCTCTTCGTCACAGATTGGGACAATCGCTCGGTGGCCCCGGGTAGTGTGACGAAGAAGGCGACGAACAGTGCAGTGGCGCGGGCAGGAGTGCTCGCGCTCAGCCAGTGGCCATTAAATCACCTCATTGCCATCGATCATCACGTCTCTTTCTTCGGCTGGCCGCCATGTAACAATATCATAACGAATTGTGCAATAGAAATAGGCAGTTAGACAGGATACTGGTGAGCTCTCTCAAGAGAGGAAAAATCTGATTAAGAAAGCCAAGGCATGAAAGTTTGTAAGCCAACGGACAGAATAGATCTGGGCGAGCTATCAAAGGTAATAAGTGTAAGCCAACTGACACAAGGGTGTATATTATAGAGAAAATCGCGCATGCTCTAAAGAATGGAGGTTGCCTAAAAGCAAGGCATGTGCGAAAATTCGATAATTTCAAATATTCGGTCGAATAGTAAAGTATTTGATATTCGATCCAATCTGAATGTTTCAGATTCGAAATCTCGAAGTATGCGTCTCAAGCAAATGACGTTTTGGAACTCTTGCTGCGTGTGGTTTCGGTTCGGCAGACGCACAGCTGTGGAATGATGCAGTTGCAATTAAAAGCGGCAGTTGGAGGCCTGACATATAGATAGGCACCAAATAAGATAGGCAACACATAACGATCAGCTGTCCCAGTTTCCGATGGCCATTTTAGCAGAAAGTCGTCACAGCTTCAATGAGTTGCTTGACAAAGCTTCAAAGCATTGTCTTTCTTCATGTAGTGGCCCTGTGAGTCAAAAAAATACAATTCTGAAAATGCCTATTGTGCCATGCAAACCTTTTTTGTATGCAGAAGTACTCGAAATATTTAATTCGAAATTATGCAAAGGCAATTACTATTTACTTCGAACGAAAAACCACTATTCGAACATGCCTACTAAAAGCAGTCAGGAGGAAATTAGGCATAGGCAAAAATCAGACGTATGCGATGAGACAGGAATTACCAGTTACCAATATAGATAAAATAGTTAGAGCAGCCTAGGAGTTCTACACAGATTTATACAGCAGCCAATGCAACCACGACAATAATGAGAGAGGCAGCGGTGCACAGCAGTTGGACATCCCACCAGTAATGGAAGAGGAAGTGAAGACAGCCTTAGAGCAATGTAAAGGGGTAAAGCAGCTGACAAGGACCAGGTAATGGTATCTCTGTTGACGGATGGTGTGGAGATTGTGCTAGAAAATCTGGCCACCCTGCATATGCAATACCTCATGACTTCGACATTACTGGAATCTTAGAAGTATTATCTTAATCCATAAGAAAGGAGATCTCAAGGACTTGAAAAATTACAGACCGATCAGCTTTCTGTACATCATCTACGAGATATTCATTAAGTTAATCGCTAACTGAATTAGGAGAACCTTTGAATTCAATCAGCAAAAGGACCAGGCAAGCTTTCGTAAATGCTGCTTGACAAAAGACCATATTCACAACCAGGTGATAGAGAAATGTGCAGAATGTAATCAACCCGTAAAGAGTATAATCTCGTTAAAACAGATCCAGCTACAACAAACGTTTGGATATTACATACAAAGCTGCTACATGCTGCCATCTTGAGCTTCTGATCTTTGCCACTGACTGAGCTTCGTTGACTGCATTTACAACGTACATTCAGATAAAACAGACTCGATTAGGTGACCAATAAGCAACTAGTTTTGGCTTCATTACAGCAGATCTTTCAGCAGCGAATGCTTAACTTCAAGTACAGAGTCGATCGCACTTGTCCAAAGCGCTCAAGCGGTGTGCTGCGGGACAAACGGAGTGAAATCTTTTCGCAGCTGCTTTGCTAGGGGTAAGGTGCTGCTGCCTGCATGGTTCATATGTCTATTCGGCTGCTCTCCAGTGCAATAATAATCAGAGAAAGTCAATACCTGCTTAAGAATTTGGCTTTATTCCCCCTGGATGGTACCACTCGAGCGCTCAAGACAAGTGAGATTGACCCTGTACTCCTCGGTATGTCTTGGTGATCCATCGCATTAAAAACCAGCACTAAAAAACACACACAGAGGACGAGACGAGACACATGGAAACGCCTTCCGCGCGTCTCGTCTCGTCCTCTGTGTGTGTTTTTTAGTGCTGGTTTTTAATGCGATGGATCACAGCCAATTCGCCCAATCCTCAGTTATTCTACAGTTCATGCCTAGGTGACACATATGTAAACTGCAGCAGCCACGATGGCGGCAGCTTTTTTGTTATTACCACGAATTTCTGCACATGAATGATCCCTGAATAAAAGTCAACCAGTGCCTAACTCGTGGGAATAGCTAAAAAAAAATCCTTCAGCTATGGAAATGAAAACGATTGGTGTAACATTAGGACAGGAAGCGGGCAGAGTGGGTGAGGGAACAAATGCGATTTAATGATATCCTAGTTGAAACCAAGAAGAAACTAGCATGGGCAGACATGTAATGTGAAAACAAGATAACCGATGGTCTTTGTAATAGACTGGATTCCAAGTGAAGGCAAGCATAGCAGGAGGCGGCAGAAAGTTAGGTGCGTGGATGTGACTAGGCCTAAAGTTTGTAGGAGTAGGGTGGCTACAGCTGGCACAGGACCAGGTAAACTGGAGAAATACGGGGGAGGCTTTTGTCATGCCGTGGGTGTAGTCAGGATGATGATGATGTTGATGTTTATGCTTATGAAGCTTATTTTACTGTGCTTGAGGCTTTAATGAATGAACGCTGCCACAGGAAAGGCATTTGTTGCAGCATAACACACTGGTGCCAGTCAAGGACGTCGTCAAAAAGTGCTTTCTGGCCACCTGGCAACAGCAGATTGCACTCTGCTAGCCAAATCAATGACAAGGCAATGCGCGAGAAAATGCAACAATAATGGTCCTTGACTAAGTGCAAAATTGAAACGTGTACAAGCTGTCTGTTGCAAAGAGCAATGGTCACCTCTGCCTTGGCAAAAGTAGGCCAGGGGCCTTTGCTAAAACAGTAAAGGCCCACTTTATCCAAGGCAGCCTTTACCTTCTTTTTTTGTTGCCAATGGACGGCACTTTGCGCAACTGGACGAGGCAAGCACTGACGCACCTTGAAGAAAACGGGGCACAAAAAGTCGCATGACACATGGAAAAAGGCAAACATAATGAGTCTCAACTCACACCTCTGGGAGTCCTTTGCATCAAACGAAGAGCACCAACAGGGCAGTCAAATCTCACAGCTTGGCTCGGTCCTGCAACTGCCTTTGCTGCACATCTACTTGCATGCCATGAAAGCACTGGCAAAGACACGCACAAACATGCACGCACACACACAATCTCAGAAAAAGGTGCAGTCTGGTTTTCGACGCATGGCTCCTGCTGCTATCTGGATGCAGATATGAGCGTGAGCTTGTTCCAGGCCACAGCCACAACTATAACATGCATATGTGCGCAGTTCCCAGACTATAATCCAAGCACTGTTGGCACGGACAAAGGATGAAAAGAGCATGTTGTGGTTTCTGTTGCTATATAGCCAAGCACGTGAGGAAATGCAACCAACAGATTTGGGAGAACAGTGGTACAAGACGAATTCTGAAAGATTGGTACCCATACGCTGGGCAGTTCTTTAGCTCTGAGCGCATATTACCTCAGTTGTTTCTTTTTTTTTAGCAAGGTATACATGAGTAACTGCAAAAGCTTCTGTGACATGTCTCAGTGAAAAAACAACTACTTTGTAGCCAATGAGCTGCATTGCAATTAGAGCTGGACAGCCCTAATTACGGGTCGCACATTTGGGCCACGCAAAAGCTAGTTCCTGCACAGAAAATTATGCCTTTCAAATATCTCCCACACATGCCGATCAGCTCCAATGAGCGACAGCATACCGAAGAAGAATCTTTTTGATTGTGCACTTGATATGTGCCCAACTGTCTGTTGGCACCCTGTCACAACTTCCAAGTGTAACCCCAACAGCAGCCACAGCTCATCCTTTGTACTATGCCCAATGAATTGCCACAAGGGCAAGGCTAGGCATCAAGCAGAGCACATCTGTGCATACGCAACAAACACACGACACGCGAGCACAGCTGGCGGTGATGCTGCAGCCCTTGGCGGTTGTAAAGCACATCCCACAGTGGACAGCCGAGGCAGCTATAGCTTGTCTCTGCAGTGAAGCAGCAAGGTCGGGCATACATGCTGCGGTTTCCCTCAGAGCGAGTGTGGAGGCTGGTTTGTGGAGCTGTCCCGGTTGGGCTCGAGCATGGCCTCGTCTTCGTCCTCAGGGTCAGCATGCGGCATCCGCAGGCAGCAACTAAAAGAGCAAGCAAAGCTACAAGTTACACGTGGGTGTCAAATCAAGAAAAACAGGCTCACAAGGATGGTGTGGCCATAAAGTCAGTGATGCATTATTATGAGGCACAAAAATGGATGTAATGTGTTCAGGACAGATGAGCGACACCATGGACTATGTGCGTCCTACATGGAGCCTAAAAAAATGCTTTGCATATGGCCACAAGCTGAATATACATTAACCGAACGATTTTTCAGACTCCAAAATTCGGACATGTGCGATATTTGAGACTTACTGAGAGACCGTCATGCATCTGACAGCAATATGTACATATTCATGATGAATAGCGGACTCTATAATGTCGAAAAGTTCAGTTTTTCGGACTAAAATAGGTGCCAGAAATACTGTTGAGGCCGTTTTTCAACCAAAAGTTAGTTTTTTTTTTTTTTGCCTAACATAGGCATGAGTGGGCATCACTGTCATAACCACAACTGGTTCTTCGCCACTGTGAAACTTCATTGCCATCGAGGCGACCAACAAAAAAGAGCATGCAATCGCGTTGAAAACGGTAAAGTTGGTTTCTCTCTCGACCTTCCCAACCATCGCTGCCCCTGGAAACAGACTGTTTTTGCTTTACGTGGTGCGTGCAGCATGGCCTGCTGCCGTGTCACACTGTCTGGTATCGTGATGTGACGTGGTACAGACATGACGAAAGCACCACTCTGGATCAGATACAGTGAAATATTGCCACTTGAAAATAGAACTTGAGCAGTGGTGAAGTTTGCGACTTTTAAAGCCCGCTTTTTTCGCAGAACAGTGATTTTTTTTTTTGAAGTTCACGAATTTTGCAGACTCTGATTATTCGGACCATTTTCTGGGTCACTCTGAAACACCAGTTGGAGACTGTATATATGCATGTCCTGGTGCTGCCTCTTTTCTTAAGTGACGTCAGAAAAAACAAAAGCAGGCAATACCGAATCAATAAGAATATCCCTAATACATCACTCTTTCTTGAACTTCACACTTACTTTCATGGTATTGCATCCTTCCTGTCTTCCTATGTCTGAGGTAATTTTTTTAATGACATATAGTAATGTGATGAACTCTTACTCCAGTTGACATGCCTTGAAACACACTTAGCTTAAAATCATTCCATGCTGTGCTGTTACATAAAGGTGCTATGTAGTTACCCCCTTTATATAGGAAAGGTTTTCTTTAGGCAGACCAACTCCAACCAGGACAGCTGAAGGCACCTACTGCTAACAAAGGGTAACATGGATTGCACGCAAGCCTGCAGGTCCTGTGCAATGTGCTGAATGCCTTCACAAAGAGCGGAAACAAAACTTCAAGGTGACAGAGGATTTCTATCCCCTTAATAGGCCAAGCACTCTCCGGTTTACACCAAACAATGTGCAAAAACATTTACCAGGTAAAAAAATTGTGGAATTGGCTAAAAACTTGAGGGGATACTTAAAAGGACCCTGAAATGATTTCTATGGGCATATTCTAGTGCAACAGATCCGTAGAAGTGGTCTTTGCGGGTATTTGAGTCACATTTGAAAGCTCTGAGTGGACCCTATAATTTATAAATTTTTATAACTCGCTGCTCGCAATAGCTTGCAACTGATTAGAGCAACACCTCACTGCCGCGTCCCCCCCCCCCCCATTGATGATGACAGTGGGCAGCCTGGGCTTAGCCCAGACTACATATTTTTCTTTTGTCCGCAAAATTCTGCACGAAGATTTTTGGCAGCAGCGGGCGCAATCAATGGAAGTGTACGACAGATTAGTCAGCCACATCCCACTACTAAAAGGATGCCTGCCGCGGATTTCATGTGCATGAAACAATGCACGGCAAATTTGTTTTTTTCAAGTTTGCACTGACTCTTTTTTGTACTGAATGACATTGAATAAAACAGCATCTACTGATGCTGTTCATGCTTGAATCTTTTTCTTACAGAGCGCATGCTGCTAAGGCTAAGGAGTTTACGGGGGGAGGGAGCGGACTGGCGCAGGAAAGCAGGACTGGCGCTTGCGACCCTTGAGAGCCAGTGAGTAGTACTGCTGTGAGACCATAGGGGTGTGGGATGAAGCCCACACTCGCACTTCCCGGTAAGTAGGCGGTAGGTCCTGACTTAGTACACCAGGGCCGGCGTCAAAGCCAAGACGCTTAATAAAATTTGGTAGAATCGGGCTCTCGCTTGGAGTGCGGCACGAAGAGATTACCCGAAGTCGAGGGCGCTTCGGCGTCTGGCAGGGGTGCGCAGCACGGAAGCGCACCACGGGGAGTGGCGACCCCGCCTATCTGAAGCTCCTGGGTTGGACCCAGACACGACCAACGAGGTGGCAGTAGTGGACCAGCCCGCCACGCTTGATGGGAGGGCTTTCGGGCCCGAGGATGACCAAACCTAAATTGGTACAAGAGCAGTCTCTGGTGTGGGGGTCCACCAACTGTCGAGCTTTGCTCCAACTTATGGGACCTGCTTCTTGGGAAGTGGTCTGGCCCCGGCCTACTCCGTGTATGGCTGGGGGGGAACTCTTGTGGCAGACCAAAAACTTCTTGGGGCTCGACGGACTACTACCTCCTTGTGGTAAGCCCTGGGTAACGCTAAGAGTAGTCCAAGAGAGATGGAGATTGTGTTGCATAAGTTCTCCGTCTCATCAGCCGGGCTCGGTTGTCGTGAGCCTGTAAAGCAAGCCGAAGGCTGGCTGAGGTTGGGTTCTCAGTAACATGGGTGAGCTCTCACCCGGGGCGACCCTACTCAAAATAGGGCTAATTCGTGCTCCCTAAAGGGGCTACGGCGCCTCGGGGCCGACGGTTTTTGGAAGGTGGTGATCCGCGGCCTCAACCAGAACATTGGCAGTTTCGCTGATGATGGGCTGGATTGACTGGGCCGTCTGTTCTCGGTGGCCGAACCGGAAGGTTTGGCTCCCTGGACGTAGTCCAAGTCTGCGACCGGAGCTGTGGAGTACGTGAGATGCTCCCAGGCCGGGTAATTGTTGGAGGGGTAGCGTCCTCCTATAACCCAGCGGGCGGCGGGCCTCGGCGATGAAGGCCCTAGGCGTAACGCCGGGAGCAGTTGCGTGCTCCTGTAACCCAGTCTATTGGGGGCGACTGTCATTGGTGAACCTGTGAAGGGCTGTGGTGACCCTCTCCCTCTCACCGAAAGCGAGAGAGTTCATACGCCTCGGCAGCTTAGGGATAGGCTGCTGTGGCTGTCTCAAGCGAATACGCTGCAGGGAAATCCCCGATGACTAAAGTCATCAGGGGTAGGGGCGTGCGTCCCTGTGTAACCCGAGCCCTAACATCACTCGGGAGCGCTGCTTGGGTCTGTCCTCGGTCCCCCTCCGGGCAACCAGGGCCATCTCTGGGAAACGCTGAGGCCTGCGGGCGTCTCAGTAGGCGAAGAGACCGAGGGTGAAGCGAAAGCAGGACTGGCGCTTGCGTCCCTTGCGAGCCTGTGAGTAGTACTGCTGTGAGACCATAGGGGTGTGGGATGAAGCCCACACTCGCACTTCCCGGTACGTAGGCGGTAGGTCCTGACTTAGTACACCAGGGCCGGCGTCAAAGCCAAGACGCTTAATAAAATTTGATAGAATCGGGCTCTCGCTTGGAGTGCGGCACGAAGAGATTACCCGAAGTCGAGGGCGCTTTGGCGTCTGGCAGGGGTGCGCAGCACGGAAGCGCACCACGGGGAGTAGCGACCCCGCCTATCCGAAGCTCCTGGGTTGGACCCAGACATGACCAACGAGGTGGCAGTAGTGGACCAGCCCGCCACGCTCGATGGGAGGGCTTTCAGGCCCGAGGATGACCAAACCTAAATTGGTACAAGAGCAGTCTCTGGTGTGGGGGTCCACCAGTTGTCGAGCTTTGCTCCAACTTATGGGACTCGCTTCTTGGAAAGTGGTCTGGCCCCGGCCTACTCCGTGTATGGCTGGGGGGGAACTCTTGTGGCAGACCGAAAAGTTCTTTACCGAAGCGTGGCCTTGTGGTAGAGCATCCGCCTCGCATTCGGGAGGTGCTGGGTTCGATCCCCAGTGCCGCCGGGCACCCACCGGTTTTGTATGGGTACAAGATATCCCCCGGCCTGGTGTTCGGCTCTTCTGGGTGAGATGTTTGGGAAAGAGGGTCTTGACCACAGTTGCTCTGACGAATCAGCGATAAGTTCCGCCGTCAACAACCTTAAATCCGCCTCGTGCAGTAGAAGCCCATTTGTGGCCCTTTTTTTTTATGGCTGCTACTGCAGCAGATAGATCAAGGTTTGAACCTTGATCTTGAACATTGATCTTGAACCTTGATCTTGAACCACGTTGGCCGAAGGGGTACAGTTGAGTTTCCCCTTCCGGTGGCGATGAGAGGAAACTACTTGATGATGAAATCGGGGTTTCTTGATGACCCGGTGGTTCTACTCGCAAACATTCACATTACTCAAGGAAAGGAGAAGGTTAACTATTTATTTACAACATAGGTAAAAAAACGAGAAGAAACAAAGCAAGGAGAAAACTATTTACATGACTAAATCGTGGATCAGACGAATTCAGCCCCCGCTCAACCCAGAGCGCTTGGTTTTAAACCCTCTGTCTCCGCCCTTAGCGGGGACAGCAACCAATAAGGTAACAAACGACACCCCTCACCAATCAGTGGTCAGGGAAAGGAAAATAAGGTTTCCGCCAACTAATCACAGATTGGGGAAAGACTGCTGATTAAACATTTGGGAAAGGAGAGGTTGCAATCAAATACACAAACAGCACAAACGCGACCACTCTCTCTCACGGCACCCACGGCCCAGCCGTTACCACTTTCCTATCTCTTTCGCACACGCGACAAAACGATCCCTAAAGTGTTTACAGAATACACCGCGCGAGAAAAACACAGTCGTTACGGGAATAGTGGGTTTCCGGTCACTCGGCTAATACTCAGCCATATCTCGTGCGTCCCCGAAACCTCGTCAACCCCTTAACAACCACATGTCGACAGCTGTACATGGTTAGCGTTTTTCCCGGAGGGTCATCCCCGTGACGGCGCGGCGTAAACGAGGCCGTCCGCCGCACGAAGGGGAGGCAGGGACGGGACGGGCTCCTTTGTTGGGGACTTCCGACCCCACTGGAGCGGCCTTCCTTGAGAACACAAGACCAACGAGTTCGCAGAAAGGTCAGCGAACTCCACAGGTACCACCTTTAGCAGGCTGCGAGGTTGTCCGAAATTGAGGCTTGGCCCGCGAGTTTACGGAGCTTCTCCCAAGCGAACACCCCTAAAGAAAGCCGGGCGCCAGGCCGGGGGCCGCTTGTACCCATTTTTACCGGTGGGTGTCCGGCGGTGGGTTTCGAACCAACCACCGCCCGCAGCCGAGGCGGGCACCCAACCCACTAGACCATGGCAGCGCTTCCACATTGTTGGTCGCCAGCAAGTTGTCCCCATCATTTATCAATACGACAATTACAGCAACATGCTTGCAGCACCACCAAAGCCTTGCTAATGCATGATTTGCAGGTATTTCACTATTATCCAAGAATAAGCAGAAGACCCAAACACATGGAATAGTAGTCATGTGAGGTCATAAACTAGCGAATGTCGAAGCACAAGGACAGGCATGTTACACTGCTTTACCCTCACAAACAATGCATTATATATTTGTATAAAACTACTATGTGTAAAACAGCCAGCCAGTAGCTTTATCTCTTTCCCTCTCCACCTGTGCTCATTATGTATTGCGACACATGAAGTGCAACTCGGATAGACAAATTTTTTCCTCAAGTCATAATAACAGATCTCTAAAAGCACAGTAAATAATCACTGCACATGTACTGCACTCGGCATGTACGCAGAAATCCGTCTGAATGTTGGCCCTGCACAAAATTCGTATCACTTTGGTGATATTTTGCCTCCAGTAGCTATGCTTCATCACTGCTAAGGCTTGATTCTTCAACAGAGTACATGCGCAGTCGCTGACTGATTTTTCAGACCTCTAAAATTCGGAACTGCTTGATTATTTGGACTGCTTCACGGCACCACCGCACTCCCCATATAGTGTAATAAATAACAAATGGCGAAATTTCGAACACCTTGCAGCCTCTGGTTTGATTTTTCAGATACTCCCTGAGCCAAATCGATCGACAGCACTTCGCCCCACTGACAGTGACCGAATCTTGGTTCGACCCGCTGAACACCATTTTTGTTTTCAACTGTGCCCCTTGCTGCCCCATGAGGAGGCACTACTGCAAATGCCCACTCATCATCATCATTTCTGCGTGTTCCAGTAGAGTGGCTACAGCAGTTCCAGTCTCAGCTCAGTCGACAAAGGCTCGTTTCACATGCATGCAATTTTTGCCTGCGACCCTGCGAATTCTGTCGGTCTGTGACTGGGAAGAGTCTAGCTGCAGATGGCTTGCGATTGGGCTCCGTCCAGTTGGAATTCAATCGCAGCGTCGGTGCGTTCACTCTGTGACTGACCAATGGGGAGCGCAGAGACGGCATGCGACGTGAAGTCACGTGGCAGCTCTTGCCGCGTTGGAAGCAAAACTTAATTCTAACAAAACATACGAAATAATGCCTTGCAACTAAATGTACCGCGGTCATAACGTCATGAACGTATTCCATGTAGCGTTTCTGTTGTGTTTAATCATGGGTTGCCTATGCGAAGATCAAGCAACCTTGCATGCCCCTCCAACTGACTGAGTACGCATTGAATGTGAAAGCGCTGACCGAAAATCACTGCGGCATCACCAACTACGCCAAATATTTTCATTCTAGACACAGCATGTGAAACGGGCCTAAGCCATGTATAGACAATCCAGCAGCTTGTGTTTGTTTTTTCGTGTATGACGGTGAACAGCCATGTGTATGATGCTGTGAGTATGCCACGTTTTGGTCTGTGGAACTGGTGTCTATGTGATCGTGTGATGGCATTTGTCTTGTGTGCTGTGTCGAGGCTGCAGTGATCCAACGCGGCATACAGAAACATTGCATCAAGTTTCTTATGACATTGAGAGTGCCCACATAGTCTGCATGGGGAATGCTGTCAAGCGTGGTAATTATACTACAATGACAATGGCAAAAAAGATCGCCATTTTTCAGCAAGTGCAGAGTGGCCGGTCTTAAAGCGCAGCGGCCCGGGAATTTAACATTTCGAAGCAAACAAGATTCTTGGCACAGCAACCAAGTCTTCCTCCACTTTGCAGAGAAAAATTTTAGAGATGACAGCCACCCGAAGTCCGGACAACGAGATCATTCATCAGGTTTCTGCTTCCCCCCTGAACAACAACTCGGAGTCGAAACGTGACGCATCATATGCGCTGCTGCCGTAGCCCGCGGACCTTGTACAAGCAGCGACTGCTTTCAGCTGCCTATAATGATGGTACGACCCTCCCCGAGATTCAGACTGATTTGATTGCATGTCAACGATTTCTTTAAGCTGATTGCTGAGCCTGAGTAAGTATGTAAAAATAAAGGGCTTTTTTTCTGAATGTTTGTTCGGACACCTATTTGTTCGGACTTTTCCTCACTCCCCGTGAAGTCCGAATAAATGGTCGACAACTATAACTGACTGTGCACAGACTCCGCCCTTAGCAAGTGCCCTAGAGCCAAAAAAAAGGAACTTAAGAGACCGTTTCACTTTCAAACCGATGTGCAGTGCAGCAGTTAAGTTATAGTTCCCGTAATGCTGTGACAGCACGGTTCATAGTGAAGTTAGCAGGCAGCTGCAGCAATCAAGTTGTGCTTAAATGTAAAGCTAATCTTGAAAAATTTCTGTTCTTGAGAACATTAAAGCCAAGAAAAAACACTGCTTCAATTCAGCTTCAGTTCACTTAGTGCGGTAGATATTTTTAAAACTGCTTTTTTCACTTCTTTTCCAAACAGCTTCCTGGTCTGGCAACCTCTGATCACTGACGTCACAAGGGCATACCCACTCCGCGTCATCTGCTGCATGCTGTTCATGGCGTTGAGGTACTTGCATGCACACCATGGACTGCAGTTGCCTGAAAGTCTTTTTTTTTTAACTAGGTGAAATAAAATGCATTTTTTATGTTCTCTTTTCGGAAGCCACCAGGATAGTTTGCGAGCTTAGTGGTCTTTAGGAAAGCAGACTTGTTCGTGGTGCCCACCATCTGGTTGTTGAAGAAACAGAAAGCAATGGGCCCCTGCTGTACTATTTAAACTTAGAAGCATGTTATTTGTATGTTATGAGTGTGGTGTCTCTTCAGCAGCCAAGTGCTCCCGTATGTGAAAAGTGGCACGTGCCGCGCATGGCTTCGCAGATGTGCGTCCTGAAGGCTGTGGCAGCGGCGTTCAGTAGCTGACTACCAATTTCTTGCCTGCTATTTATCGGCTTGATAATTAAACTCATATTATGATATGGTGACATGAGAGTAAGGAGCAGAGAAAAGTGCAGAGTGCGACGGCTTCCCCGCTGCATGCATGCTTGATTAGCTGTGTGCGTGTGTTAGTCGAAAACACATTCTTTTTGATTGGTAGAACCCTTTTGCAAAGCCAAGCTGCTGGCAAAATCCAATGCGTCTTGAATGTTTCACGGCCGGCACCGACAAATAGCCACCACCATCTTTATTTCGCCCCAGTGCTAAGCGAAACCTCCGGTTCCCACTGCTATACGCGACTTGCCGCTTTTTAAGGCGAAAGCCTTTAATGGCTTATCGTTGTCCGTCCGTCCGCAAAATGTGTCACACTGTTACGTCATCAATGGCATAATTGCTATAGCCCATATATTCTTAGCATTTACTAAGTAATGGGTGATTAGTAATTACTAATTAATTAGCAATTAGTTAAACTCAGTAATAAGCAAAAAGCGCAAAAAACAAAATTAAAATAATAATAAAATATGCAAATAAAAACTAAAAAAGTAAAAACAAATAAAATAAAATGAAAAAGAAGCAAAGGAAAATTAAGAAATTTAAAAAAAAATCAGAAAAAACAAAAGCTATATAAACAAATTTCACAAAAACAAACACAACAGAAAAAATGCAAGGCCTACAGGCGCCGTGGGAAAATACCCGCGTTCTAGAAAGTTACATGCTTTCGCATTCCTGCACATGATCAGACTTAAGTGCCCTCAGAATTTTTTTTCTGCTGCTTGACATTGTTAGGCAAAAACCCCACATATTTGCTAAATGAGTGCTTCAATATAATAGTATACCATTTAGCGTTTACTGTGCATGCGCGAAGTTCCCCCAGGAATGCGACGATTATGACAATTGTAGCCCTGTGCTCAGGTTGTGTTTACACAGCTGTAGACAAACAGTACTGCTTGTTTGTATGGCACAGAACGCAAGGTGGACTCTCCTTGTCTAAAATATTATATACTCTTGCTCACAAATTAGAGTTTCACTTAATTACACACAACAATAACATTGTAATAACCACCGATGGTGCTATCGCCTGCTTCGAAAGTGCTTCACATAGGACCTGCGGTTCCCACTAATCGCACCTGCTTCCTCCAATGTCACCAATAATAGATTTTAAATCGTTTTACCGAAAAATACATTTGCCCACCACTTGTATTAATGAAAACAGCCAAATTTTTTCTCCACAGTGGATACCAACGACTGCTGCCGGTTGCCTTCAGTACATGCTCTGCAGACCGGGTCACATCGGCACTTCTCCCTTATTGTATGCACGTCCTGCGATGTAAGCAGTTGTCGCTTTGAGGTCACTGCCACCAAAACTATGCTCGACGGCCATTTGCAAGTGCTAAAACTTGCGAATTCACTCTTTGCAATAGCCAAAATTGTAGACATGAATCCTGCAGTCTTACTAGGTGCCAGTGGTCCACTGTCGACCGAAATTTAAAAATCTGGCAAAAGTTCCCCACTGATTAGTGTTAAAGTGTGAAGATATGAAATGCAGCCGCTTTTGTTGCTTTATTTTATACAGATAAGGTAGACGCAAGTGTAGTTTTTCAGCCCATCACCTCACAAGTAGTGGAGCTTTCGCTCGGCCGCACAAGCCCAAGAGATGGCAGCAAGTGACAAGTGGTATTGAAGCATGGTGTTTTGCCCAAGACAGCTCACCGCCCGGTTTTATGCACAGGCACCGAATGAAAGCACATCTTCATTGGTGCACATAAATTGTGTATGTTGCCGTGGCTAGCATGAGGCTTCGCACGCAATTTTAAAATTGTGAAGTTTATCAAAAGTCGTACCAACTAGCCCCCAACCACACTCTTCTGGTTCCCACTAAGCGCACACTTTACACTGCTACGATATGCAGTTGTTAGCTGTGCTGGCATCGTCGGTGTAGTGTGACAGACTGGTGCACCAGTCACAGCATCTGCATACTGACCAGCCCATTGACCATTGATCAGCATTGCATCTGCCTAGTGTGATCGGACCCTAAATATACTGACAAAAACTGATGTTACTGTTATTGCTTTTGCGGCACCAGTCACTAGTATCTGATGGATGACTGCTACTTCGATCATCCAAGAAACTAGAGGGAACAAGAGACCTCGTTGCACGCACTACAGCAGTGGTAGCAGACGATGCAACACCATGTATGCCCCTGTGACGTCACGTAAGCATTCAATACAGCAGCTGCTGCTGATGGGAGGAGCTTCCCGGTCTCAATTTCGATCATGTTTTTTGGAATATCACAAGCTCTTGCATTATTTCGTGAAGTACAAAACTGCAATACGAACAAGCCTGTCATGGCCACTTTTAACAACTGTCACTACAGAAGCACGCTCACATAAGTGCAGCCAGAGGAAACAGCTGCAGGACAGCCCCGATGAGGAACGGCAAGCCAGGCTGGTAGCTTATTGCTGCGTTGAACACCAGCGAAGAGAAGACGTCCCCAAACGCTGGCACCAGAGACTCGCATGTCGTCCAGAATGAGAACACCTTGGCTATATGCGGCAGGAAAAAAGTGAAACAGATGCCCTGAATCCAGACACCAGTCAAGCCAAGCACAAAAATTCAACGCTGTTACTGTGTTCTAGAAGGTTTCATAATGGGAAAAGTGGTTCTCTCCCCGTGAGGCTTTAGAAGCGGTTGCCACGGCGCGGTGCTGGCGTAGACTCCTGGAGCAGAAACAGCGCATCATCGGTATGTGCACTACGCGGCTACAAGGGGCCGACAGGACACTCGCGAAGTTTTTTATGGCATTATCACATAAGTATTCCATTGTTTTAATGTATCACCGCTTGGCTGCCAATGAAGATGCAAAAAATGAATGAATAATTATTTTCAACTTTTCAAAGGAAAATCAGTGGCTGTGTTTCAGTGACGGCGTACGACAAGGGATGGCGGCCGCTACCTCGAAAATTTGCCCTGCGCTCCTTTCTGTCACTGGAGGAATTGATTTTGTTCGCTCACAAGCAACTAGGCGGTTCAATCTTTGCATTGAATTACCTGAAACCAATATATCGCTGTCTCAATGCCACAATTTTTTCTTTTTATTTTGTCTTGAAGAGAAACAATGCCCAAAAATTAACTCCCCCTTCGACGTATGCCACCCCCGTAGGATATCCTGGGCAGCCCTTGGAATGGTACAACCATAACCTACAACTTTTGGCTGTAAGTTTGTTCTATTTGAAGAAAGGCAACTGCCAATCTTGTTTTTTTCCGGGGTTTTGTTTCATTATTTTTATTTTCAAGAAGGTCAGGTGGAATATCTTCCAGACGAAATAAGATAGCGCTTGAACGATCAGTCCGCAAGTGCCTTTTACTGTTTCACTCACTCGTTGAGGTTCACAAAACAGGACACCGGATCCTTGATTTTTTTCCTATGCAATAATTTACCACCGTTCTGACTGTAGTTTTATTCGTGAAAATTTTATATAGCTATTAAAATACTGTCACGAACTCGAAGATGACAAAGTAGGTAGTGGTGCAGCGCAGAGAGCTCATGCTAGGCCCACCGCCATTAAATCATCCCGTCGCCATCTGTCATGTAGCCCTGCTTTCAGCTGCTTGCCGTCATGCAACATTTGGTGGAGGTGCGGGGTTCATTCCCATCCTGGTCCTGGAGCTTCGGTGTTCTTCGTGTGCCGTGGTCGTCGGTCGTGTGTTCCTGTCCGCACCGCCTGGCTGTGCCCCAGCCCGCCAGACCAGAATCGACCATGCCGTTCACCCCAGCCCCGTCCCCTGCCCCGAACAGAAGACGCCAGCTTTACGACGACACCGCTACTTGAACCTATGACTCCACCGACCCTAGAAGCCGCCAACATATTCGAACACAGCCCCTGCCCATGCAGTTCGGTGTGTTAATGGGCCTCGACCGTCGCCTCAAGGTGACCTAGCTACGGCCCAGAAGCTTCCTGGAGCAGCGCTCATCTGATCATGATCTGCTCATCTCTTTCATCGTGACGGCAAGCCCTGCATCTTCTTCTCTTCTGTGTTCATCCCTCCTGTCATGCCCATCGTCACGCCCTGCGTTTCATCTTCACTGCCGTTCTTCCAGTTCGCGTGATCGGGACAATCGCTCGACAGGCCCGGGTAGTGTCACGGACTCGAAGACGACAAGGTGGGCAGTGGCGCGGCACGGAGCGCTCGCGCTAGGCCCACCACCATTAAATCCTCCCATTGCAATCTGTCATGTTGCCCTGTCTTCACCTGCTTGCTGCCATGTAACAATATCATGAGCTCAAGGCGTTCTTATAATGCTACTAGGAGATTTTATAGCTACCCTTCCATAGTTGGACATTTCATGTCTGATGGGACGGTCGGATATAGCATCAGCTGCATGGCAGTATGACGCCCACTATTTAATGAAGGCCATTCATGCAAATCGCCTTATAGTGCGCGATTTTCTACCCATGGTGCCAGTGCTTATTCTTTGTTTAAGTTCACTTAAATTGGTTGCACCATTAATTATAATGGCCAACCCAAACTGTTACTGGTTCTTCTAATACTTGCTTCTCAAAGCTTTGTTTTTCCACAACTAATTAATTAATGCAGACCTTATGATTGAGTTCCATGTTGCTCCTGCCTAATCTTAGAAATGGCCGTTTTTCAAATTTAAGTTTAACTTTAACTTAACCACAAGCCAAATAAATGCAATTTTAGAATTATAAAATGCTAATTTTGATGCAGTTAACAATGCAACAAACTTCCGCTTTTAATAGAGCATTCATTTCGGGCTTGGACGCACATTCTCAGATGGGACATATTCACTAATAAAATAACAGCTGTTATGTTCACATGACACATATATGCAAAAAGCTGCCCCGTTTCCACTTTGTACTGGTGCTCAAGCGATGGAAAGGGTGATTCAAAGGTACCGTGGCGGACGCCTTAATGGTGTAACTGCAGGGATTGCGGCTGCCTGCCAGTCTTTGAGAGCTGCTCAGTGATCACAAATAAAAGCCGCCTTACCAAGAAATAACTGAAACCGTTCAAATTACTTCTGCTGCATGAGCGAGCCCTCATTTTCACAGAAAGGGAAATGTCGTTTCTGTCCGCGTCGGTGTGTACGTAGGTCTCTAATCTGTTTCTCTCTTCCCATAGTTTTATTTATTGCCTTCTTTTTTCTGCTTAATGAGCACTTGCTTTATTGTATTTTTTTCACGCTTCCCTTTTCGTTCGCCGCCGTGATGACTGATCAATGGTTGTAGTGCGCGCTTGGCTGCAGGCCCGAGAGATTTGGGTTGGATCCCGGCCACAGCAGTCGCATTTAGATGGAGGCGAAGTACTATAAAGGCACGCGTGTACTGTGCGATGTCAGTGCACATTAAAGAACGTACCCTAGGGATTCAAAGTTATCCACAGTGGCTACGGCGTTCTTCGTAACCCGAGTCAATTGTCCCAATAGCGACTTAGGTTACGAGGTTAAACCCCGGATTGAACCCGATAAAACCGATCCAAACGTTTCACTTTCTCTCCTCCAACACTTCCGTTCGTTCCTTTTACTCTTCGTCCACACCATTTCATTCTTGCTTTACCGTCGTTTCGTGCTATTTGCCGAGTGGTTTCACCTCGGCCATTTCGTTTAGCCAATCTTCTTTCACCTCCTCCTCGAGCTTCACTGCTCATCGCTTGTAACTGTTTGTCAACTTTGGCCGCGTTCGCTGGCCGCCTACTTGCTCTGCAGTGTACTTTCCCTGCCCCAGGTGCTTATTTGCTCTAGGTGCCTTTGGTTGGCAATGCATTCTCAGGGTGTCCCTCAGGCGAAATGGTCACGGTCGGCTGGGTGTAGAGTAGTACCCGCGTTTTGTAGACTTTTTGCATATGTTCATGTCTCCCAGGGACGCACTCACCCGCTTTTATTATCCCAACGAGCTTAAAGTGCCACACTTTCCCAATGAAAACGCTCAACTTGCTGAATGCAACGACGCAGCAACGCAGATGGTCAGCTTTTCCCCTCCAGTATTCGACGGCAGCGCCCCGCGTGGCCATCCGGTTTTTTTGCCTCGGCGCCTCCCATCGAAACCTGCTTTGCTCTTGCAACTACAATGCCTTCTAGAACACTGTAACGTTGTGCCCACTAGCCAGCAAACACAATATTTTGATTTCAAGGCCATCACTAGTGCAGGCCGTTCACAATGATTAAGTCAGCTCACTGCAAAAAAAAAATTAAGATGCCAGATCTGCAATAAAAAAGTCTTTTGAGACTGGTTTGGGGTTCACCATGCGATGCAAAGCAGTAAGGTAGTCTGTTTCTAAGTGTGCATAACATGGTGAGTGCACAAATTCAAGAACTGCCTGCATCCCAGCAAGCAGCAGTGCCCTCTGCGATCCTGTGGAACTTCGTCTGATCTTCTATTGTGACAAGTTTGGTAAAGCATGCGATGTCCCTCTTATAGCTTGCATGAATTTTGAGCAATTGCCTCGCACCATAAAACTGATACATCAACAAAAGAACTTGGGGGCCTTCTTTTAAAGACATTCTTTTAAAGACAAAGCATACAGGTTACCTGCTACGGTGTCTGCAGTGAGTGTCTAATGTAGTGATTTTCTCGCCAAAACTCTCGCTAGAACCGGCGGCATTGCCCTTAAATGGTATACAAGAGTCATCACCTTCTAGAATGTTCCAGTACCTTTCATTGGATCATATGGGACTTTACTAACCCGACCCATCAATCCTCACCATCTACCTAATCTACCAAACAATCCCCACTAATCCGCCCTAATCCATTTTGAGGGGTAGACCACGTTCCAAAGTATTGGGGGTCCTCAGATTTTGAAACTTAGTGGTGCCCTATGATTGGTCCATGGGTCACATAGTGATGATGTCATGACCCTCTCGGCCAATTAGAGAATTTCGTGCCAAAGAAGCCAGAAATTGTTTGCGGTTCATGCCTGTGAGCACTCACTTGCTTCGTGTGGGCTGATCAACTTGGAGGCATAGGACGATATCCCGATACCTGCTGCTCCACCAGGCGACCCAAGCACATAGCCTGCAAAGGCCAATCGAGAAGGACCATTAGCAGTCGGAGCTGGCAAGGTCAGCGCTGCCACCTGTTTGCAGTCAGGGCAACTTCCTGTGCTGCCGCACAGCACCCTCGTTCTTTTGAAGGCTTTCATAACCCTGGAAAATCAGCACTGTATACGAAGCTTTTGACGAGAACACCAGTCAAGACATTTTTTTAGCCGTTGAAAAATCCTACAACACGTCAAGTTGGCTTTCAAAACTTGGAACAGTTTTAGACACTCCTCTTCTGTTGGCAAGTTGTCTTCCGGACTGAGTGTCTTCCCTAATAGGGTCCAGCTGCAGAAGCGGTCAATTTACATGGGTCACCCTGCTAGCCAATCAAAAGTAAAATGGTAATTGTAGAGACAGACAACACATAAAGCAGGAAAGAACAGGGCAGTTGAGAGGCTTGTTACCATACAGATGTGAAATGAGCCAAAAGCCTTCGAAACCACAGAATGCATAGTAGAATTTTACTACATTTAAACGCTGATATACCAAAAGTTAGGAAAATATGCAGTTCACTTCACAAAATTGAAACTGCACATCGAAATTAGTCTCCTGGCAGGCAAAGGCTCTTCCACAAAGTGTTGCAGACCACTGGGAGCACATGCTGTGGGCCAGAACGATAAAATCGTCCAGTCAGCCCCCGGTTAATTAAAAGAGGGCCTTGCCACTTTTCCACCACAGGTGCGAGTATGTGCGCTTTTGCTGATGGATGTGCCGATGGCACGGACCCCCCTTCCGGTCCTTTCACCAAGCTTTGGAAATAAACAACCTTTGAGCACAGGCAGCGCGCTGCATTCGACACTACTTTCCATTTCACTGCATTCAGCTACCTCCTTGTTTCAGTGGTATGGACTTACCATCAAAACAATGTTGCATGTGAAAGCAAAGAGTTCATTTAATTGAGCGCAGCTGCCAGAATCCTTGAGGGGCATTGCTATGGTCTTTTGCCTTCACGTAATTTTCTTATTTATCCATGGTCTGTTCCGAGTAAAAATAAGGTAAACTCTGGGGCACTAACCGCTCATATAGCTGGACTTTCTCTTTTATACCTGCCAGCCTGGCAAGGGCAAAATTCAGGAGTCTGCAGAGACGGGAGAGGGAGGCTTATGGGTCGAACATGGGAGATCCCATAGTGCAGGATGGACGCCAAAAATCTGCTATTTGTTCTGAAAAGCTGAAGTTTTAGACATTGCTCCTCCCTACAAACAGGTTACAAACAGGTTGCAAACATACACCAGACTTTTGGAAATGGTGGCGGTTTGTCACAAAGGCCCGAACATTCCAGCTCTATAAAATATACCATCAGCTGCAATAGCTTTGGTCAGATCACTTTGGCTTTGGTCAGATTACAAGCACCACCAGAGACAATTATGGCAGCAAGTGCTTTTTTTGACAAAATATAAATTGAAAGAAAAAGTGGGGCCAATTTTTGGTAGAAATGATGTCGTGTTCAGACACTCGGAAGGTTTGGAGGGAAGGTTTGCAGACATACAGGGTGATTCTTTTTAACCTTCACAAATTTTTATTTTAAACACTGAGATGTTTGTCAGCACAGTCTGTTGAGCTCGATTGTACAGCAAGACAGGCATTATGTACCTGGTGTGGATCAATAATTAAGCGCTTAGTTAAATAAAATTAACTAATAAACTATTTTATTCTTTATTTTAGGGGGCAATGCCATACAGCGAAATTGATGACTGTCAACATCGAAGGTGAGCTGTATTTTTAAATTTCCTTAATCGACAATGTTGTTTTATACACTGAGCGTCAAAAATACGGATTTGAATGCTTACCGAGTTCACTTCCCCGCATTGCATAATTTCAAACATCGCCTCTCA
Organism: Amblyomma americanum; assembly: GCF_052857255.1. NCBI lineage: Eukaryota > Metazoa > Arthropoda > Arachnida > Ixodida > Ixodidae > Amblyomma > Amblyomma americanum. Next base: position 99,939,296 of record NC_135507.1, on the reverse strand, counting down.
CACGTTTTATGCATCACATATAGACACAGTTTCTATATTTCACAGATGCTGACTTGATTTCGGCGACAGTACCAGGTGCAGCAACACCGTTTTATAATTAGGTAATGCGGGAAAGCCAATTCAACAAGCTTTCAAGTGCGCATTTTTGATGCTTGATGTCTTGAGCCACATTGCTGATTAAGAAAATTTAAAATTGAAAAAAGGGCTCACCTTCAGTGTTGACAGCCATCTATTTTGCAATGTAACCATGCCTGCTAAAACCAATAATAAAATAAAAAGCTTATTAGCTAATTTAAGTTACTTCATCATCTAAGTATTACTCCACATGAGGTATAAAATGTCTGCCCTGCTGCACAATCCAGCAGAACAGACCACACTGACATACCTCTCAGTTTTTAAAACAAAAATCTGTAAAGCTGAAAAAAAATCACCCTGCATGCTTTTAGTATCTCTTAAAAATTCTTTCACCTAACTCTTGGTGACCAAGTACAGATGCTATTAGATAAAAAAAAAAAAAGATGGTCGATTTGCGAGGTTAGGCCAAATGCGAATTAGGTGCACTAGCCATTCAGTTTTTCACTTCGGTCCTGCTGTTCATATCCATTGTTCACGGATGGCAGTTGTTCGGACAGTGATAATGGGTTAATGTCTATATATGCGGAACTGGTCATTCTCTCCATTCATAGATCTTGGTAGCCTTCCTAGCACTCCTGGCGCAGTGGTGCAACGGTCAAGCGATGCATCACTGCTCTTCTATGGCAGGCGTTGCCATCGGTGGGACTTGGGTTGCTTGGGTTAAGTTGCAATCCAAGTTGTTCTTCCCGAGCAGCCTCTCACGATTAATTGAGCTGCCAACAGACATGGTGGGCAAGCTGTTCACCAGCACACAAAGTGGTGCATATATCGGGTGTTTTTTTTTGAACTTTTTACAGATCATTGTTTTAAACCCTGTGAGAGATAAGTCAGTGTGGTCTGTGCAGGTGGATTGTACAGTAAGGTGGATTTAATGTACGTGATAGAGCTCAGTGATTAAACTATTAACTAAAATTAACTAATCAACTTTTTACTTTTGATTTAAAGGGCCAACATTATATTAAGAAATTGAAAGCCGTCAACATAAGAGCCGAATCCAGTTTTTAAATTTTCTTTATCGGCAATGCGGTTCAAAATATTTCATATCAAAAATATGCATGTTTTAGCTCATTAAGTTGGCTTCCCGCAATGCACATATTTAAAATGGCGTTGCTCGCATTTCTCATACAGCAAATATGGAAGCCGTTTGTCTATTCAATGGCGTGGAAGCAGTTAACTGGATTTCCGCAACAATACTACGGCCAGTGACGTTAGAAATGTGCATTGCGGGAAGCCAATGTTACAAGCTAAAAAATGTACATTTTTGACATTAAATATTTCAAAATGCATAGCTGATAAAGAAAATCTAGAAACTGAACTCAGGTTCCATGTTGACAGCCTTCAATTTCTTTATATAATGTTGGCCCTTGACATCAAAAGTAAAAAGTTGATTAGTTAATTTTAGTTAAATGTTTAATCACTGAGCTCTATCAAGTACATAATGTCCACCTTGCTGTACAATCCACCCGCACAAACCATAGACCACACCGACATATCTCTTGCGGGGTTTAAAAAAAAACGATCTGTAAACAATTAAAAAAACGCCCGGTATATACCTGGGCAGGTGAGCAGCTTTCCACAAAAAGAGGCTTCAGACAGACAGACAGACAAACACACAATGGCTAAATGCAGGAAATGGCCATTACAAGTGCTAGAGCACTAAGAAAGCTACTCATCCCAACTCCCCGAGGACTGTTTCTGTGATTTCTACCAGAATTGCGTGCTCGGAGGTGAGGAGGCAGCAACACTCACTAAGGTAGTATATCCACTCGTGGGTGGCGAAGCCCTTGACGGCGTTCTGCAGGGCAAAAGCGACCACGCCCACACAGGCTAGCACCAGGTCTCGCACCTGCAGCAGCCGGCTGAGCACGACCACACAGACGGCCGTTGCTAGCAGCTGCATGAGGCCGAAGAAAGCCGTCACATTGGAGAACTTGACGGGGCTCCAATCGAATCGGGTCTCCGTGTAGAAGTAGTTGATGTTGCGCGCCGCTGCACCAAGAGAGAGAAAAGTCACATGAGCTACAATCGCCAGTGGCCACCATTCAGATATTCTTTTTTCCCACAAGCAGTCGGGAAATAAAATGCAAAAATAAAATAAAATGCAAATCTACACGTTCCAAGCATTCTTAGAAACTTCAAATTATTATCCCGTGCGGCCGATTTCCCTAATATAAATTGAATTAAACGTACCGGCTCCCACCTTTTTTTTAACTCAATGCTGAAAGTGGGAGGAGTCAACCAATCAGTCCCATGGTGGCTTCGTTTTCGTTTTTATTGTTTTTTATGTTGCTGTGAATAAATGTTTTCAGTCGGCAGAGAACATAGCCGCAAATTAAGCCCACGAAAACAAAAATGCGTGATGAACTCTTTGATTTACGCATCACTCTGCAGATGGCAGAGCGGCAAGCCGCCACGGGACTGGCTGAAAAGCACTCCACGCTTTGGTTGACTCCTCCTAACTTCAGCACTGAGTTCAAAAAAAAAAAAAGGCAGGAGCCGGGACGTTTAATCTGATTTAAATTAAGGAAATCGGTTGCACAGGACAATAATTCAAAGTTTCTAAGAATGCTCAGAACATGTACAACGAGTTCCCGCGGTAAAAAAACGAGTTCAGATTCCTCTTTTGTGCACCTTTAACAAAATTCTTCCTGGAATGTACTGTCACCCTTGCAGTCAAAATACTGACCTTTTAGTGTCTTTTATTTACTCTTGATTTAAGTTCCAGTGCCTACATTTGTATGCTCGTATATCTTTCGCTCTTCAATTTCACTTTGTCCTGTAACAGCCTCTGAGAAGCGAACAGCATTATCTAAATAACAACAAATAAATGCATTTCCCACTTCTGCCTGCATACATTATGCTAATTTTTCATGGTGTGCCCATTGTATGTTACTCTCATTCGCCACCTACACCACCGTAACCTGCACATACTTTCCATTCCCTGCCCATCAATGCTCTCACGTGAAGCCGGGTAGTGTGGAAATAAAGCAGGGTTCCAACAGTTGGAATAGGATTTGGAGCAATTTTTGAAGCAGAAGAATGCAGATATGGAGCAGTTTAACGAGGAAGAATACTTACTTTTGAAACAGAAAACACTAAAAATACATAATTTTTACAGGGGCTATTTAGAATTACCTACATAATTGCAACAGGGCTACAAACCATAAAACTAACATCGGTGCGATCATGTTTTAGCTTCAGTGGATAAGGTCTGTGAGCAATGAATTCTGCTGAAACCAGCAAGGTGGAGGTCGATTTTGTGGGGACCTGCCCTGCAGCCCCTGAGTTTGCTTTCCCGCGAGGCACCGTGCAGCGGCGGTCTCACCTCGAGGCTGAGCGGATTCCCTTGTCAGTTACATTAGCTGGCAAGAGAGGGCGCCAGCGTCGCTGCGCGGGGGACTGCTGAAGCCTGCCCGCGGGAGATGGGCTCTCTTCGGCCGGGATAATGAGCCTGAGCGGACGCGTCGCTCGGGGCTCCGCTCTTCGCCGATGGGGCGAAGAAGCGACGGGGAGACAGGCTCCCGTACTCGTCCCGTCCGGCCTGCGGAGTTTATATCCCTTGCCCTAGCGCGGGCGAACATTCGCTCGGAACCTTGCTGGTGAGTCGGACGACCTCGATTCATTAGCGTACCTTGTTGCTAGCTGGCGTTATTGTTTCTGTAGCAATAAATGCCTGTTTGTGTCAGCCAATGTGTCGTTCCTTTGTTCCCCCAAAGCAAGGCCCGCCGTGGTCGGCGAGCGCTCGGTAGCGTACGCGATCACGGGGTGGGGTCCGGGCGGCTTTGAACCGTGTCAGCCGCGATTGAGTGGGGAGAAAGTACTTATCTCCCCAACTCAACCCCACAATTTGTACCAACCAGCAAACCAGGCTGATTCAAATGCTTAGAATATTAACAGGACCAAGAAAAGGAACACAAGACGAACAAGAAAAGGTTGGCACGAAAACTGCGAACAAATTTTTATTTGTACTCAAAGCACCTACTGTAGCATCTGACTAGATCACACTACTTGTACTACACCAAACTGCTTGTCTGCGTGAGTAGCATCTGAATAAACTAGACCATGACTGGATACCGGAGCTGAATCCAGAAGAGGTGTTCTGACTGAGTAATGCAACTAAGTAATACGAAGTGTAATTTCATGCAGACCTTACCATGTGCTGCAATCCGTTCAGCTTGTTTTAGAGCACTGCTTGCATCGCTGTAGTCTGTATTGCTGCATGTTTTTTGCCATGGTGTGTCATTACTTGACTATCTGAATTCGCTATTCTTTTTTTTAATCTTGTTCATCTGACCTTTCTGTTCTGATATTATTATTTGCCCGTTCATACTGCCACACTGCTCATCACATTCTGCGAGCGCCGCCATGCGGCCAAGCGGCATGACTTGGCCCGGGTGTCAACAAGGAAGTCAACGCTTCTGCTCCGGTGCACGCTGTTGGTCTACTTGACCGTTCGAATAAAAAGCCCCTTTTTGAGTCGCGCTACGTTTGTCGGCGACAATATGTATAACACCACTGTATCCGCCCCCACCCCCTCCATGTAATATCCTTAAAGGGCCACAGAAAGGGGTGTTTGAGCCTGGCTTTAAAATGATTGCGCTATGTAGAGTACAGGCCACCGAGCGTCCATGCCGCGTACGAGACCTCAAAAGCGAGCGGTAAATTTACAATACATTTTTAAAGATTCCTGCTTTCGCACGTCACGGCAACGCGCGGTGCCGGGCTTTTGTACGAAAACCTGGCAGACGATGTCACGTCTTGCAAATGACGTCAGCAGCCGAGGGTTATCATTGGTTCACAGAGCCAAAATCATTTAGATGTCATGTGCTGCAGCGGCCGCGGCCACTCCGTGCGCGCCGCAGCCGGTGGAGGTAGGGGAGCGGCCAAGTAAGTGGGACTGGCGGAGGAGCGCCGCCGTTTTGGCGTGCGAGAGGAGAGGGAAAGGCGCAAAGACGCGGGAGTTCAAATTTTGTCTGCATATAACTCAGCTTCCACAGAAAGCATTAAAATAATTCCTGCTGGAGTATAACTATGAAGAGTCGTCTTATAACATCCCATACATATCGCATTTTTATTGAGATGCCCTTTCTGGGTCCCTTTAATGGGACCCTTAAGGGTTAATAAATGAAAATGAAACAGCCAAACTACTTGTGCATATCACTATAAGCTCACTAGCAGTTCATACATGACTAGTGTAAATGCCACTGACATGACATCAAAGGTTTGCCTTTTCGAACTTTAGCTTTTCGAGTTTTCCTGTGTTTTCTTATGTGCCTGCTCAAGGCTCGCTTGCCCGTTTGTTTTTGTGTGTTGTGTTGGGTTTTATGGCACATAGGCAACTAAGGCCATCATGCGCCTGTCATTAAGAACATGCTGCCACTTTCTACCATGTTCATGTCTTAATTTCCTCACAAATAGTGAGCAATGCCTTGCTCACCACGAACTACATGGCCCTCCAAAGCTCTCTTGTGCACTTCAAGAGTGGGCTGCTCCGAGGCAGCACCTTCTGTTGCCTTCCGCTAGCTCGTGCTTTCTTCAGCACTTGCCCTCTGTGCGTGTACTTGGTTTTGCACTCACCTTCTGTGCAACACCAAGCATGCTCGTGCTTTTCCATTGTTGCATTCTGTCCTAGCCACCTTAGGGGCTGCTGGACTGGATTGGAAACATCTGATACACTAACCAAACTGCACATTTCCAAAGAGGCTCATCTGCTAAAACTAGCACAACTGAGAACTTTTACTGGAGCATCGTTGGCACATTTCAACAAATTTCGTCTTTGGTGCAGCAATATACAACTGTATCAAAATGATGCAGTAGGCACAGCTGTTGCACTCCTGATAAAGTAAACAAACAGTAGATGCCCCCAGCAAACTACCCAGACAGGTGTCTGCAGCCTGCGATTCCACAAACCGGCAGACATGCTAGCAAGACAACGCTGCTGCAACTGAGAGCCCAGCTATGAAGAAATAGAAGGCGAAATGTTTTCTGCGCCCAATACTGATAAAGCAGTCAAGAAATCACCTTCAAGCCAACTGCACAGCTCCTCCACCTCTGTGTTTGGAGGGCATGTTACTTCGGTGAGTGCAAGATGGCCCTACCAGTACCACTGCAGCAAGAGCGTGTTGTTTTGGTTTGTCATGACTCCAGACAATGGGGATTTCTGACCATTAATTCCGGCCAAATCTCGCACGCAGCCCATGCAAGCAGATTGTAAAACTGAAATTGCTGCCAAATGCTACCTTGAACGCTACCAAGTCAGCAGTACGGCTCAGAGAGCTTTTACTTTTATTCGATTGTCTCCGAGAAACGCAACAGTCAGTAGGTGACAGCGGCACCTGAAAAGATGTCTAATAGTAGCTCCAGTACAAGTGAAGTGATGGCCAAGTGATCTTAGAAGCTGACAAAACTGACTGGTCACTGAGCATGGCCAAAAAATAGCGACGTTTCAAGAGTACTACGTCTCCTCTGTTCACAATGAGCCAACTGGCGGATGACATATCCGAGATGCAACTAACGAAAGACCCGGATATGTCTGCCGGTTGCCTCATTATGAACAAGGGCATTGCATTGTGCTGTGATGCCAGGACACAAACTGCAGGCTGTGAAATGGAGCCTGCATTTTCAAATGAAGTGCAGTGCGCTTCACAATCATGTTTTGTTTCACCCACACTGCCGGTCACACAATAACCGCATTGATGCAGTTTCATTTCAGCAATGCAGCTATTTCGGAAACAATCTTTTTAAGGAACTACGAACTCTGTTTAGCACCTGCCATTCACTCTCAAGAAGTAATGTCTCGCATAGTGCAGACGAGTTTTGACAAGTATAGTGAAGTTGACAACACAAACCCAACCGTGAAGCACACTAAGAGTCGGAAGGCTCACTTACTTTCGCTGTTGAAAAGGATGAACCAGATGGAGACCATGAGCAGCAGTAGCTTGGCCCGGTTGAAGCCTGGCCGTGGCCGAAACACCGCCCGCCCACCCTCGCGCAGGTTGTCCAGCCGCATCAGGTCCCGCAGGAGCTCCCACCTGCTTGACCGGTGCAGCTGGGTGCTGAATGGCACCGTCCAACCCACCCACACATACATGACTGCCAGCAGGACGGCCGACGTCACATACACGGCCGTGTAGTTGCCTGCTGCCGCGCGGAACACCTGGCCGCCCACAAACAACCCCAACTGGAAACCTAAAGTCAGCGCAGTCATGATGACAGCGAACCGCACTGTCTTCAGCTCTGCTGAGGCTGTCCGTGTGCCGTTGCTGTAGACAGAGGCACACACAGACACGAGGCCGCCGCTGAAGCCATTGGGAATGGCACACAGGACGGTGGCGTAGAGTGGGGCATAGAAAGACATCACGGTGAAGAGTGTCGTCAAGTCCTGGAGGATGCCACCAGCTATAGCGACAAGCAGCGGTATCTTGTGGCCGTACCGGTCACTCCAGGGGCTGACGAAAATGGACAGCAGCCCCGCGGGCACAAATTGGATGAGGAACAGGGCCAGGTTGTGCATGTTGGCATACCTGGAAGCAGAGAGCAGGGCAATGGTCACTCCAAAGAAGACTGGTGGCGATCCTTCATGAGCATCTTCTTCGGTCACCGCTTCCCTCACTTCGTGCTACCAGAGTCACGAGGACAGTCAAAATGAGAACAGTAGCCCAGACAAGCCGCAGCAGTAGAATTTCAAAGCGAAATGCAAAAGACGCCCATGCACTGTGCGATGTCAGCCCATGGTAAAGAACTCCAGGTAGTCAAAATTAATCCAAAGCCCTTGACTACAATGTTTCCCACAGCCGACGCGCCAGTTTCAGATGTTAAATTGCAACATACCATGCCTTAATCCTATTCTGAAGCTCAACTGTGCAGGAGCTTGCGATGGCTGGAAGGACTAAGCAGTAAAGAGCCCTTGCTCCTTGCTGAATTGTAATACATATTGGCCAGCTAGCAACATAAAAGCATGGTAGGAACGGCACGGCACAGCAAGAATAAATAAATAAAAACAAAAGGGCACAAAAAACGAAACGTGAAGGAACCAGGAACTCCACGCCTTTAAACGCTGAAATTAAGGAAGAAAACAAGGAAAACTTGCGCCTTTTATTCGAGAATCGCCTTCTTTGTCTTCAATGATAAACCCCAGTTGGGCCTTTCTGCTGAAGAGACTGGATTCTTGAAAACATAATTTCTTCAAAGAAGTTGAATACAGTTGCCTCTTGATACAGTAGAACCCCGCTATAACAAACTCAGATACAGCAAAAACTCGGATACAGTAAAGCGAAACTGGGGTCCCATTTCACCTTCCATAGATGACCGTACATTTTTTTCGTTTATAGTAAAGATTTTTTTGTACAAGAAATGGCTATAGTAAAGAGCGTCTAGCTGTAGCGACATCGTTCCGCAGAAGATGACATTGTGGCACGCACGAAGTCGAAGACAGTGAGGCTAATGTTCGGAGGCAAATGAATATCGAAGACAATAGAACGGTGCTTTTTGAGGTGGTTTCAGCACCAAGATCAAGACCATGATTAGAACCCAACTTTCTGAAAGCCATGGGGCAAAGCGCGCGGTGCTCACGGAAAGAAAATATACCAAGTAAACCTGGCTATTAGTGTAGAAAGAAGGCGGCGTGGTATGCCGAGAAAGGAAAGCTAGCAAAGGTGCAGTGGTGAGTAGAGAAGGTAAGGAAAGGGCCAACATTCGCAGCATGGCAGTGGCGGCATTGTGTGGGCGGTTTCACCATGCTTGACTGTGTCGCGCATGTTAAGATCTTACCTATTGCCTTTTACATGATGCTGAGTCTATAGAAGACAGCACCGTGTTCATGCAAAGTTTTGGTTTTTGCATGGAATCAAACTAGCGTTATATTCGTAGCCACGTTGCATTTGTGCAGTGCTTCCACAAGACTAAGACGAAATCGAAAGCGTGATAACATAAAATGTGATAACTCAAAATAAATAATGCACATAAAGGTTCAATAATAGCACGATGGAAGGTATTTCTGAGTGTTTCTTTTATAAGGCAACACTTTTTATTCAGTAAGCAGCCAGAGAGCATCCTCAGCGCCATGCCATCACCAGCAACTAATACAGTAAAGACCCTTATATAGTAAAGATTTCTGCTGGTCTGAGTGATTTTACTATAGAGGGGTTCTGCTGTAATTCTAACTCAAAAGAGATAAAGCAAAATGTGGTCTGAATTGTGTCGAGTTTGAAGAAAAGAGAGTTTTTTTAATACCCAGGACGAGATGATCAGCTAAAATATAAGATATACAGGAAGTTCAAATTAATGACATTGTACTGCAGCTGGTCCTCTTGGAGATACCGCATTTACTCGCATAATTTGCCCACTTTTTTCTTTAAATTAGGGCTTCAAAAAGGGGGTGCACAAATTAAACAAAAATTTTCTGAACACGTCCTAAAAAACGCTACAAAAGTCATAATGCGAGATATATACTCTATATTAGACCGGGATGTAGACGGGCCCCATCTTACATCCCTCGCTGGCCAAAAAAAAACTTGACGCCAAATATAACATGCATACACCCTCCCGCCCTGCCCCCCGTTATAGTTCCCTGCGGGATAGCATAATGGTGCGTGCACAGCTCAAAGCTATAAACGCGCAACGATACAATTGTGAATCCAGCAGTGGGAGGCAAGGAGATAATCGGCGCAATAAAATGGCACCCTTGCATGCAGCCTAGCTGACTAGCGGTGAAGCGAACAGCAAACGGTCGGCTAGTTTCAGATTCGGACGCGCGTGAAACTTTATCACCCGGGAAAGCGACCGCCAGCACGAGTGAGCCGGGTAAACAGCACACAATACGTGCCCTTGCAACTTCCACCTTTCGCAAGCTAACACGGCAAAGCGGCTGCGCCGATCATCCCAAGCCTGCCTCGCGCACATCTCTGTACATGCTGGCGGTCTGGTACAGCAGGGAGCGCAAATTATGCGAATAATAGGTTTTTATTTATTTCAAAAATTCAGGTAAAAAGATGGGGCGCGCATTATATGCAAATAAATACGGTATCTTCATATTTAAGGAAAGAAAAACCATCAAACTGATGGTGATTCAGGTTCATGCAGCACAAGATACACACTAAATGCTGTTTCCGTATGTCTTTCTGTCTTTGGCCTGCGTTTGCTGCACTGCGTGAACCTGAATCTTCAAATTTACTTAGTGCAGGAACAAGTAATTTCAAACACAGAGCTGGCAATTAAAAAACTCTTAGGCAATCCTCAGTAGACCATTTGAATGCTTTACCAGCCAAATGTTCGTTCTGTCCGAGGTGGTACACTTGGGTTCATTATATCCGAGGTCAACACACTAAGTTCATTAAACTGGAGGTCCAGACATGAAAGTATGTTATACCTGAGAAGGCATACTTAGCGGCACTATTATTATTATTCATATCTGACGTAGTATACTAAGTTCGCTCATAGCTTGGTGGGTAGGTTGGCACCTCCCCACTATGGCAGATGGGCCACTTGCCACTGGCTAATGACAGAAGGCGCTTGCCATTTCTACTTGCCCTGACTCTTATAACGGCAACGGATAATTAAATCTACTTTGTGTCCCAAATAAGTGCCCAAAATCTTCAACAGAAAGCCACAAGCCCAGAAACAGGAACCGGTCATGTTTTAAGAATAAGCCCACCCACCTAGTGACGTCGTCCTTGATGGTGACATTCCAGGAGAGGTTGCGGCAGGCGGAGGCATTGATGCCGTAGCGCAGCAGGCACGACTTGGACAGCAGCAGGTCTTGGGTCATGACCAGCCGCATCGAGTACGAAATGGCATACACGAACAGGAACAGCTCCAGGTGAAGCGTGCGCACAAAGTGCAGCCAGTCAACGTGCCGGAGCACGGGCGGTGCCGGGGTCTTCTTGTTGTCTGACGACATCACCACATCTGGCTCGGTCGCGTCCACAAAACTCGTCATCTGGGCAAACAAAAGGGCAAGCTTGAGGTGAGAATGCTGTGGCCATCTCTGGCTGCCATCATCATCATCATCATGAATCCAACTACGTCCACTGCAGAACAAAGGCCTCTCAAAAGATGAGGACCCAGGGCTGAGACAAGAGTTTTGCTCAAGCATCCAGAGAGCAGCAGATTAGGATGAGGCTGACCTACCACAAAACAGTGGCCATAGGAGAAAACTACTGTCACTCGTGTCCCCATGACTTGCGCACATTTATTTTGTGTGACTCCCTCTTTCTGCATAACTTAATACTACTTGTACAACAGTACTGCTTGAACTGCAGTAACAAAAAGTTGTGCAAACATTCTTCCACTATTTTGACTCCACTGATTCACCCTGTTTTAACTGTGGTTACGTTTAATGTTCCCATGCTTCCCCGTGAAAAAAAAAAAAAGAATTTTGTTTCAAACAAATAATGCCAAGCACCCAAACAGTGGACATTCTGAATTGAACATTAGTTATGGCAAAGGCATGAAAGAGGAATATTTTGTCCGAGTTGAGAGGCGTGCAGAGATACAAACTGTCCGTCTTGTTGGATGTGCTGTGATCACGCAAAAAGGTGCAGCCACGGAAATTACATCACCGAAATGTGAAAAGGCTAGGAAGGGGCGGAAGTGGACCGAGGGGTGCCCAAGGAGCGAGCAAATGCAGTGCATCCTATTTTCTCATCAAAACCATGCAATGTTGTAGATGCAATGCCTATCATAACTTATAAGGCAGCTGAACTCACGAAGGCCATAGCATGTGATTACTTGTATAAATAAATGTGCCAGTGCTTTGCATGGCATATAAATAGCTGCTGCCTGCCTGACTAGGCGGGCTTTGAACAGATGGGTACTACTCATGCACCAAACCCATATTAGGTGATGCTTTTAATCAACGAAAGAAGGCGCCAAAAAATGTGAACAGCAAAAGAGATATCGTCAGTGTGCCAACGATACGGAGGTTATAAAACAACGTCACTTGAACCAAGGCCTGCAATGACAGCCTGTAAGTTTTTAACGCCCTGCTACGAGGACAGTGGAAAACGATTGTTGCTTTTCACATGCAAAGCATTGAAGAATGTTTACTGAAAATTTTTTTTCAACTGCAAAGGTCCCGAGAAAATTATGTAGCTTTCCTTTGTGGCCGCATGACTGTGCTCAGCTGAATTCTAATGGATAATTACTATGCTGATTAAAGCAGTGCTCTTGCACGATGATAAAGAAGAAAAAAAAGAAATGTTATAAACCGCTGACCAGCCCAAATCCCTTCGATCTCAGCAGAATCCAGAGTAAAAGAAATAAACTCAACACTTATTTACCTTGAGAAGTGTGACTATTTCAGTGATGGAAACAGTGTTTGGCGTTTCAAAGTGGGTCTTGCAGCTGCAGATGATTTCACAGCAGGCGCTAATGCAATTTGGTTTAGCACTTTAACATTTACAAATTCCTCAAACCAGGTCATTTGTACTAGTAAAATGTATTACACATAAAAGTTTTAAAAAATTAGGAGGATGCTTAAGCTTTGCCTTAACAGTAGACATGATGGCAGCTTCCAAAATAACAAGTATCAATTACCAATCATAAGGTGCATTTAATTGCCAAGTACCAATGATTATCAATCACCAATCAATGATTACCAATCAACAATCACATTACTGATCACCAACTACCAATCCCAATTATCACTCATGATTACCAATCCCCAATCAATGATTACCAATTACCATTACCAATTACCAATCAACGATCACATTACTGATCATGGTCATCGATTAATTACAATCACGTTTACCGATCACATTACTGATTACTAATAACCAATCATAATTACCAATCACTACCTAGGTTACACTGCACGACATACTACACTATTACATACTCGTACACATAACTTGTTTCACTGCAATGAACTACCATAACACTGCCTTTTCATTCCACGCAATTTCTGACATCTAATTAACATATTTAAGCATTTTTTTTAGCACTGTAACATCAGTACACATCCCAAACATATGTTATTAAGTTATACATACCACAACACGTTCACTAGGTACTCCTCTACCACGATTGAACCAGCGGCCCTTCGTGGCCTATGCATTGCGTGCTCGCCTGGCATGCAGAGGGCCTGGGTTCAAACCCCGATGCCGGCTGATTTCTTTTAGTAAATTACTTCTGTATTCTGAAATACCCTTTATTAGAGGCACCTCCTTGCCGATCCTGGCTTCATTTGGACCCTCCCACAATTTGTTAGCTTTATTTGAAACTTGTGGGATTTTTTCCGACTGAAGCAGGACAATAGGAGACGCCGAGCGTTCAGCAGAAAGAGCTTCTTATGCTACTGCGTAAAAGAACTGGCACATTCTTCAAGACATGACAAGTAATGTCAAATTTTGTTTTCACTGAATAATAAGAGACTTGAGATGTAAAGTGCTATTTCTTCAGACAAAAGAAAAGTGCACATTCCTACCAGTCTCATATCCTTATCTCTTTCAAGCTGGACTAGCTTTTTTGTAAATCAGCACGCTCCTGAAACGCAGCCAAAAGCCTTACTCGCAATTTCTTTAGTATGGCTCGACCACTTTCAAAAGGCTTCAAATTTTTTTGCTTTCATTTCCTTAGCAACGAGAAGTTCAGCTTTGTGGAGCAACTTTTTCATTGATCACACTTTTGTATGAAGGCTTTCTTCTTTGGATGCTCTGGTCTGTTGACAGTCTTTATTAATTTTTGTCTCCTCGGCTCCTGGACGACTATTTTGCTGGACGACGACGTTAGAGCAATGTGCTGTGGGACCACGGCAGCGATGGCGACAGCAGCGCTAATGAGGGCAATTGCGCAAGTGTGGACGAGTAGTCCAGTGACTATTACATTTTAAAGTGCGAGCATTAAGAAGCGGCCGTGGTCAGGTAATTTAACTTTCTCAATGCTCGTAACCTGCAATGTTAGCATTTGAACTTAAACAAATGTATACTACAGTAAATAAAACGTATAAGAGGTTCACTGAAGCTTGAGGGGTAGAAAAAATATTGTATTAGCAGTCCGAGTGTTTTACACCAAGCAACAGGTGCCGCTGCTGTCGCCACTGCTCGTCTCAGTAAAGCCTAGGCGAAACAGCTGTTTCGATCTTATGCAAGCGAACTCCGCCGCCTCAGCACAAAAACTTGTTTTGGTTCATTGCGGCGGAGTGAGAGGCAAGGTTCCAACAAGTTGAAACTTTTTCGCCGTCATGCGCCGCTCAACCGCTCAATTTGCTCAGTCGCTTGCATGTGAACCAGCCTGCTGCGACTCCGTCGAGTTGCTCCTCGAGCCGACGTTCTTGAGCAGCTGCGCCGTCAACACACACAGCCAGCTCCCCACCTCCCCACGTGCGGCGGCCGATGGCGACTGCTGATAAGCGGCGGCAGCCCAATGATGCTATCACAGTCTGCTCTTAAAGGCGAAGCTTAAGCGTCCGCCAAGTTTCGCGTTTTTGGAATGTGCCCACGGGCAAGCCCATCTTTTTTTTTTTCCCTGACATGCGATAGGGGGGTTGACTTACATTCAAATTGACTTACAATCGTGTAAATACAGTAGGTGACCTGTTACTCCCACTGAGGGTAAAGACAAGTTGCCAGGCAACACCCCGGTGTTTATGTGGCTCAAGGTTGCAATGATTTAGTTTAAAGACGTGCAAACTTGTCCATCAGGTTTGACACTTGATGGGGAGCAAACACTCCAGGCACTTGTTGCAGTCTTTAAAGAAGCATCCTGTTGAATGGCACCTGCAGTCCCTCAGCACGGTCTTATCAAAGGACAACTTTGAAAGCAAGCAACCAGCAACTTTGACATAGAAGCTGCAATGCCAAAGCTGCAATCAGCTCATGGCGCATTTGGCTGCAATTGTAGTAGCACTTCTATCACTACATTTGGAGCTGCTTGGCACGATTTCATGAACAAGGAGAGGCATGTGTGTGTGCATGTCTTCCGCTCTCCTGCTTGCTTGTGGCTTTTCTCAATCGTGAAACCTTGGGTTTCTTTCCTCACCATCTTTCCGTTTTTCCCTATCTCAAGGAACATTTCTTTTCAGCCACGTTTGTCCTCTCTCTTTCCGTTCTATTTTCCACTTGAAGCGTTTACAAGTGGCTTGGAATTCTTCCACTTGTTTGTTTCACTTTGCTACTGCTGACCTCATCCACTTTGTCCTCTTCCTTAATTATTCTCTTTTTTGGGAGGTGGGGGGCTCTCATCCAGTTTCCTAGATGCAACCTTTTCCAAAAACTGACCCCATATTTTATCCAAGTAACTTTAGGTATACAGCCTACACCCAGTGCACAGTCTGCTTGGCTCAATTTGAGCTAAAAAGCGTTTTTTGTTTACGACGCTCTCTGCACCCGGTGTATAGGCCACCTACAGTACCATGTCCACACACCCAGTATACAGAATCCCGTTGGGGATCTCATTACATAATGGGTGGTACTGAAAAAAAAGTACTGCATAATCTGCCCCTACAGATAGTCCGTAAAGTGCGAAATTTTATCTTTAAACATGTAGTACAGCATGCAGGCTGTATACCAGCATTTATGGCACTCATTATCAAGTGAAAACAAATTTGAGCTTGGCCCAACAAGTTGCGTGCCGGCCCACCTGGTCGCCCAGGGCCCTGGTGCGCAGGAGAGGGGTTCGGCTGTTGCTCTGGGGACCGTCAAAGCCGTCCGAATCCAGGGAAGAAGCCGCGTGCATAGGCAGGGCCAATGGCCAGGTGCCCCGGCAGACCCCTGTCTCCTCCTCGTCAGCTCTGACCTCGAACACAGCTCACATGCCCGCTAAAAAGAGACACAACAGGAAAAGGTTTTGTCAATGATTACTGGTTGAAAAAGGGTGAAAAACCTCTGCTGCAGCTGGATAGAAAATGTCGCCCAAGCCACAGCCCAACATTTGCTCTTGCTGCCTGGTCAAAACAGTAGAAATGCACTGATAACCTCAGGCAGTTTGGCACTGAGCAGGTGTTGAAAGTAGATGGGCACCCCAACCCGGCTTCTAGCGCAAGATGTGCCATGCCCATGACACACAGTGATAGGACACGTGTGTGGTTTGTATGTACAGTCAAACCTGCATATATCGAACTCGAAGAAATGTTTGGCATGTTAAAAACGGCAACAGAAGCATATTTCTAACCTAGAAACAAGAATACATTCTAACTTCGCTAATTATGCGCTTCTTGCAACGACCTGCAGCCTGCGGGTGTGCTACACTCGCTAAGCATTGCTAGGTCTAACCTGCTTCACATTGAAGCTACTCCAGACAGTGCTTTTCCTTGCCCAGCCAAGGACGGGTGATGAGGTTACCCGACCTCCTTTACAACTTTTAATGTTAGCCATTTATAAATCTCGTTTTTGCTCTGAATACTGAGTAGAAGGAAAGGAAAAGGAACTTTTCAAGCTTTCTACACTGCCATAAGATTTTATCTGTAAAAATCTGCAGAAAACAATTCCTGATACCTTGAGCTTGGCGCATGATAGCCTTGGTTGCTTATGCGCCATTAAACCCAACAGAACACACAAACACAGACAGCGCTTTGGGACTAACCACTGTGCATCATAAGGGCGCATAACCCTGTTACCAGTACAATAAGAATATAATCACTGCTCATTAAAGTTAAAGAACAGCTGATTTCTGCAATATCTTAAAAGGAAAGCATGCCACGTGAAGTGAAGAAACAATGGTGAGGCGTTGCCCTAATAGGTTGCAAGCAGAAATTTTTAAAAATTATTTGTATATTATAATGTCCAAGCAGAGCTTTTAAATTTCAGTTGAAAACTCAGAAAGACCTCTACTGGTTTGTACAATTATGCACCTCAACCTCACATTTTGAGATTGAGGTCGGCTGCTCGGCCTCAGGAAATGAACAAAAAATGAAAAGTGATTCATAAGTTTCTCAGTTAAAAACAATTTTGAGAATCCTGTGAGAAAGGAAAGCCAGAATGATGATGGTACCATTGTGATGACTAGTTATTACAATAGTGCATTAAGCGGTCTATATAATTATTTAATAAGGTGTGTACAGATACTACTGTTGTGCACGCAATAGAAGAAGCTTATTCATTAAGTTTGCTTCACTAACCCATTATAAGCTTATCAGTGTCGGTATTCGGCAACTGCTTTCCGTGTACTTGTTCGCATTGGAAGCCTCTTGCTCATTCATGCACGAACCAGCAATAGACACACCCAGACTTTCTACATCATCTACCAGAAACTGGGAGGGTGGGGGGGCATTCCCAGTACTCTTCTTAGACTTGACATATAGCGAATGTAAAGAAACCGGTCGCAGATGCGCTTTCCAATTTGACGGCTACGCAGACGCATAAAAAGTATATTTCGATTTTTTAGCTCTATCCGACATAGCGACAGTAATCAGCAAAGATGAAAATTTTGCCGCCCAGCAAACACTCTTTTCAGTCCTCCGTATAGCTGCAACTGTAATACACCCACAGAGGCGCGTTGTATTTATGTCTGTGTAGAAGCGAGCGGCTTCTTTTATTAATGGGAAAGCATTAGATGGCTCAGTTTCAAGGTCATATCCACAAAAAAGTGCCCGCAAGAAACGGCACCATGTGATGTCACAAGCCGACGAGTCCGGTCACGAATATGATGGCGTCACATCATTAATTAATGCTAATCAAATACACTGATCAACATGCCTAACCAATACTTATTAATATAATTAGGTAATGCTAAGACTAATTAGTATTAGTGATGACATCATATGAGTGTGAGGTAATACCAGGTCACGTGACTGCGATATAATGTGAAGTCAAGCCTAGTCACATGACAACAATTTAATGTGACATCACACCTAGTGACATGACAACGATGTGATGTCACGTCATACCAGTCTCCACCCAACCCCATTTCAAGGTCCACATGGATTCCACATTACTACACATGCGTGCATGACGCATTCCAAAGAGTGCCTACAGCTCGGTCGACATTAATGACATTCAGATTGACCAGCAGGTAACCGCGGCAGTTCTCATGTGTGACATACTGCAACGATCATGCAACGGCACATGCCGCTGACCCTCGAGGTGATGGCGATGATGATGATAATAGTGTATCTTTATGCGCCTGGGGAAGCGATATACCACTACCAAATTGAAAGTTTTCAGAATATTGATTACATTACCAGCAACCGAAGACAATAATGCTGTGGGAAAACAGGAAAAATTGCAGCTAATAATTAAGGGTGATGATGTTGATGTTCTTGGGAGGTCAAGACCCTCCTCCGTTTCCGCCGCTTCCCTCCAGGTGGCAATGGTAATTGTTTCGAAATCCTGGGAATTCTCCGATGACTCGGCAGTCCCGCTGCACTTTACAGGAACGGGCTAAATTATGTCTTCGAACACTGTGCCAACAATTGAAATCACACGGGCAAAAACAAATGAACTAGAGTGGGCAGCGTGAACCGCTCTCTCTGTCAAGAGCACCACGGCTCTCCGCTCAAATTTCGTCGCAGCGAAATGTTTTTCCAGCCCCCCCCGCCCCCAACCCGCGACAAAAAAAAAAATGCCTAAATACTATACAACTGAACAGAATTCCGGGTACCATTTCGTTAACTAGTCTGAGACAAGCTGCTTTGAGTGTCACTTGTTTTCGTTCGAAACTGAACTAATCAATGCTACACCGGCATCCTCAAAGCTTTTTACCCCCGAGCACCACGTGAGCATTCTGTGAAGCAGTTTAAGGTGAACGATGGGTCTCTGCAAAGTAGTTAAACGAAAGATAACGGTGTGAGCAGTGCCCGGTCATCTGCTGGGCAGGCCACCAACCTATAGCAAAACCTAGCAACCTAGCGGCAATTGCAAAAAGTCTCGCCCTCAAAATTTCGACCTCAGTGGATGACGACCTCACTCAACCTCAAACTCACGTGTGAGGTTGAGGTCTGATTTGCTGACCTCACTGACAAAATTTCGAGCTTTTAAGCTTTCGTAACATGCATGATGCTAAAGGAAATGGAAATTGCCAGGCAATCATGGTGAATCTGAAGCAACGAAGCAACATAAAGATGGTGTTCAACCAATACCAATCACATCATCTGTTTACTTTGAACCCAATGACATATGACTTCACAGCGGAACTTAATTCCCTAGAAAACAAACACTCATAGTGCTAACACGTTCTTTACGCATAAACAAAAAACTCTCCGATATTCAACAAAGCACACACTATATATATAACGAATCTGAAAAAGAAACTCAAGCCGATTATGCCTACGGAAAAGACTGGCCAGCTAAAAGGCACATTATGCAGCTCACGATCGAATAAAACAAAGTTATTTTACAAGTGGTTTTTCGGTCAATGGGTTACTCAGACGGAATTCTTTAATAATTAATGCGGATTTAACAGAACCCGCACCCATCACGCCGGCAGCCGTAGCTTTTCGCACCGACCTCAATCTCGTTTTCCAGCACACATCTGAGAAGGCGATGTCGTGCCTTCACTGTAGACGCATTCAACTCTGGTAGTTTATATTTATTTACTTCAACGCCGCGACGCGTGCATGTGGTCTGCCGGTCACGGGAACAAACGCAGCGTTTTCCTCGAAGCCACAAGAGAAAACGTCTCCATGCCGTCACGGGCCGACGTACCTACATTTAGAAAAAGACCGGCTCCGTCGCCAGCGTTGCAAAAAAAAATCTCACATAGCTCACAAACATGTGTAGTACGTGCGCCGTTGCCAGGCCCAGTGCAATAAAACCGCTGTGTACTTTCTGTCAACTGTACATATAAACATTCGACATCCGTTCCCGATAGCCGGCCGCTAAGAGAATCCGTTATTCTGTGCACGGATGCATTAGGAGTCCATGGTGAATACACAAAGCCCGGAAGATATATATATATCCGTCCCCGATTTCCTAGTCTGTTACCACATGCGCGGCAACAAACCTGCAAGGTTGTTCCGCAACCGCGCTGGCTAACTGTGAGAAACTTATCGGGAGTGCGAATTTTGCGGACATGCGTGAATGTCGAAAAACAATGGGAAAAACAATTAAGGACTTGTGTTACACGTGATCAACGTACGATAAGCAATGGTTTGGCCATTTCTTGGTTTCACGCGACTTCAAAACCTCTGCAGTCGGAGGCGTGGCGGCTCAGCCTTCAGACAAACAGGCGCCGGTCTACAGGAAAACACAAACGCGAACGCACGAAAACAACGTCCCTGTTCCGTAACTGCCTTCATGAGTGAAGACACGCCTGTTGAATGCTTCTTTTGTGCTACAGACACGCTCAGGTGTTGCCGAAGTACGACATAAAAGTGCGAAAAATAGCGATCGCTGTCTCGCTTACCTAATCGAGTGAGTACGGTCCAAACGCAAGCGCAAGAAACGCGGCTATGTGCAGCTGATCGCGCACCGGTGGTGGTGGTTGGTTCGGCAGTTTATCGCTGTTCAGATTACATTTTCAAATTGTTTCAGCCAACAACAGCTCGAGATAAATGACCAGATTAACGACCTCAAGTCTGAAAGGGAGTCCGAAACGGAATAACGGGCTCACTTGCCCATGCACTTGCCTTTGCGAGGTGACGGCGGTGACGACTCTCGTGTCAGATTACAGTTCCATTGTGTGTTCAAGTGACACGCTGCTTGCGGAATCCAGTACCTTCGCAACACGATGCCTACGGCACTCGAGCCCTGGGGAGCAATTTGATAGCCCGACGTGCCCACTGAGTACAAGCGCTGATCGCACCAATACCCAATGCACTCACTCTTTGAAACCGCTCATCTCCGGCTGTTGCTGCTCCGGCGGCCACACCGCCTCGCAACGCGCGGTTCTCGTACTGCGTACTAGCGAAAGCCTCTCTAGCATCCTTACAGATGGCAGCACGCTACCGCATGCTTTGAAGTTCTCCCACCACGGTTGGTCTCGATGGGGGCAAATGGGAGCGAGGGTGAAACATCGAAACACGCAGCGGTGTGAAATACCTACAGGTGTGAGGAGAATGCAGTCTTTCTGCTTAATAGGAAAGTTCAGCTTTTCTGTAACAACGAACAAAAATTTACTTTGCGCCGCTTGATATTCGAAGCAACGAAGGTTCCAATGAACTCTGTTCTTATTTGTTGCCTACGTTCTTGGCAGAGAAGGACGCCTGCAGCACGTATTTAATAACATTTGGAAAGGCATATGCGAATATTCGGTCGAACTAGTACAGTTTCGATATAGATTCTATTCGGATGTTTCGTATTCGAAGTCTCGAAGTATTCGTCTCGAGCGAATAACGTTTCGGGAACTCTTGCTGCGGATGGTAAGCGTATGTATCTCCTAGTGCTCCATCGGTA
Source organism: Amblyomma americanum (assembly GCF_052857255.1). Lineage (NCBI taxonomy): Eukaryota > Metazoa > Arthropoda > Arachnida > Ixodida > Ixodidae > Amblyomma > Amblyomma americanum. The sequence goes on along the minus strand of NC_135507.1, from coordinate 99,917,892 downwards.
TATGGCACCGCGGCGCGCGCGACCGATGTCATAATAGTTGTAATAATAATAATAATTGTTTTGAGGGGGAAAGGAAATGGCGCAGTGTCTGTCTCATATATCGGCGGACACCGGAACCGCGGCGTAAGGTAAAGGATAAAGGAGGGAGTGAAAGAAGAAAGAGGTGCCGTAGTGGAGGGCTCCGGAAAAATTTCGACCACCTGGCGATCTTCAACATGCACTGACGTAACGCAGCACACGGGCGCCTTAGCGTTTTGACTCCATAAAAACGCAGCCGCCGCGGTCGGATTCGAACCCGGGAACTCCGGATCAGTAGCCGAGCGTCCTAACCACTGAGCCACCGCGGCGGGCCCCGAAAATCCGAACTCCGAAAATCCAGATTCTGCGCCGCGCGCCTACACTCTGGCGTGAATAGAGAGTAGAGAGTTTTAGTTTCACGTACGTAGAGGCTTCACGTACGTAGAGCTCTTACGGGTGACCAGTGCGCATGCGCAGAACGCAAAAGGTCTGCGCGAGTCTCACCATAGCCTCCTCTATTCTATGGTCTCACGTACGTACGTGAGATTCGGATTTTTACGTTGCGGTCTTTGCGTTGCTTGCGTACGTAGCGTTGACAAACATGGTAGCGCCCTGCCCGCCCGCTTCACAGCGATAACCGCTTCGTCGCTAATCCCTCGAGGCGATATGGTGTTCTAAACTGCTGTATTCGCCTTCGATTTGCCCATTCTTACCCTCGCATAAGGTTTGAAGCGACAAATAGCTTTTGTTTTTCAGACAGAAGGGCGATTTTTCAGCTGCTAAGCCTGACGAAGGAGCGTTGGTCGTCGTCATGAGCACTGTAGCAACGGTTTCGCTATGGATGGCTTGGCTTAAAGTCTTGTCTTGGATGATTTAGGCTACAACCAGTGTCTGTGTTTCTTAGTAGATGGCGCTAGGCGTAACGCGCGGCGTGCTTCGCGTACGTGTAACTATAAGGGTTTCAAACGACCTGCGTGCAGGCTACGTACACTTCTCACGTTTGCGTACGTGAACCCTCTACGTACGTGAAACTAAAACTCTCTAAACCATTATAGTTACACGTACGCGAAACACGCCGCGGTTTACGCCTAGCGCCATCTACTAAGAAACACAGACACTGGTTGTAGCCAAAATCATCCAAGACAAGTCATTAAGCGAAGCCATTCATAGCGAGACCGTTGCTATGACGACGACCAACGCTACTTCGTCAGGCTTAGCAGCTGAAAAATCGCCCTTCTGTCTGAAAAACAAAAGCTATTTGTCGCTTCAAACCTTATGCGAGGGTAAGAATGGGCAAATCGAAGGCGAATACAGCAGTTTAGAACACCATATCGCCTCGAGGGATTAGCGACGAAGCTGTTATCGCCGTGAAGCGGCGGGCAGGGTGCCGCCATGTTTGTAAACGCTACTACGTACGCAAGCAACGCAAAGACCGCAACGTAAAAATCCGAATCTTACGTACGTACGTGAGACTCGCTCATAGCCTTTGCGTTCTGCGCATGCGCACTGGTCACCCGTAAGAGCTCTACGTACGTGAAGCCTCTGCGTACGTGAAACTAAAACTCTCTAATAGAGAGTTTGTTTCACGTACGTAGAGGGTTCACGTACGCAAACGTGAGAAGTCTACGTAGCGTGCACGCAGGTGGTTTGAAACCCTTAAAGTTACACGTACGCGAAACACGCCGCGCGTTACGCCTAGCGCCATCTACTAAGAAACACAGACACTGGTTGTAGACAAAATCATCCAAGACAAGTCATTAAGCGAAGCCATTCATAGCGAGACCGTTGCTATGACGACGACCAACGCTACTTCGTCAGGCTTAACAGCTGAAAAATCGCCCTTCTGTCTGAAAAACAAAAGCTATTTGTCGCTTGAAACCTTATGCGAGGTCAACAATGGGCAAATCGAAGGCGAATACAACAGTTTAGAACACGATATCGCCTCGAGGGATTAGCGACGAAGCTGTTATCGCTGTGATGCTGCGGGCAGGGCGCCGCCATGTTTGTCAACGCTACGTACGCAAGCAACGCAAAGACCGCAACGTAAAAATCCGAATCTCACGTACGTACGTGAGACTCGCGCATACCCTTTGCGTTCTGCGCATGCGCACTGGTCACACGTAAGAGCTCTACGTACGTGAAGCCTCTACGTACATGGAACTAAAACTCTCTAATATCTCGCCGGGCGCCTGGCGGCTTGTGGCGTCCTCAGGGCGACCTGCGCATGCGCAGTGGCTCTACGAGGAAGCGGATCTCGCTATATTAAATTTCTCTGATCCGACGACGCGCGGCTCCCTTGACTTCCGCTGAACGAGTCTGAACTGACTGCAGCTCCCACAGCGGCATTTCTCGGCGCGAAGTTTGCTAAACAGGCGCGGCGGTGTGAGCATGAAGTGGGGCCTGTACGAGACATGTGGAGAGAGAGAGAGAAACAACTTTATTTGTCACCAAATATAATGGCGGGTCTACTGGGTCGATTCAGCCGCTCCGGGTGGCCGGCAGTTGTAGCCTGTCGACGACCTCTAGCGCTCTCGCCGTTGCCTTGGTCTATACGCCGGAGTCCGAACTGGCGAGGACAGCATCCCATTGTTCAGGAGAGGGAGATGTAACTAGATCTATTTATTTATTTATTTACCCTAAAGACCCAGAAGAGGGCATTACATAGGGGGGGAATGATGAAAAGAAAGCACACATAACAAATCAACTCATAACAAATGATGGTAAATATACAGAGGGCAGAGTTTGGGTAACATTTGGTTAAGTGCAGTATAACATATTGAAACCACAAAATTCAACACGTTCAAACAACTGAGTAATAATTAGGGCAAAATAAGTAACTAAATATGCAATGGCACATAAAAGAGGCTCCGGAGCTGTTCAGCACACAAGAAATGGCAAAGCAAAAAAGGACCGCCAAAAAGTCACGGACACGGTAAATCATTCAGCACTCTATGACGCATTTTCCGTGTTCAGAAATGTTAGTAAAGCTGTTTGAAAAGATGATAATTCAGTATGGCCGACAAGGCTGAGTGGCAATGAGTTCCATTCATTTATTGACAAAACCAGCGGTGACTTCTGATATTTTAGTGTGCGAGCGAAAATCGGACGTACCTTATGCGCATGATCCAGGCGAGCTGAACAATGAGGTGCAGGAAAGATATGATTCCGGGAGAATGGCGTTTCGCTATAGTATAAGGTGTGAAATAATGAAAACCGGGCGAACTTTCTACGTGTAGCAAGAGGTTGAAGATTCATGGCTTGCTTCATTGCTGATACGCTTTGATGACGTGTGTAGGATGACAGTATGAATCTGACGGCTTTATTTTGTACTGCTTCTAGAGCATTTGTAAGAATCGCGTGGGAGGGGTTCCATATAACAGAAGCGAATTCAACAGATGATCTGATAAGCGTTCTATAAGCGCTGTGCCGTGTTTCAGCGTTCGCAAGGGGTAAACAGCGTTTCAAGAGACCAATTTTTTTAAAGGCTTTATTAGTTATGTATTCAATGTGAGCATCCCAGGTTAAGTTCTGACTGAAAAACACTCCCAGATATTTTATACACGACACGGAGTCAATTCCACTATTATTTAACCGGTAATTATTCTGTGATGTTTCTGCTACGCTAGAGAATCTTACATGCTTGGTTTTACTGACATTAATATCCATCTGCCACGTTGAACACCATTCAGTTAGTTCTGTTAGATCTGATTGGAGAGCTAGTGCATCAGTCGGGGTGGTTATCTGCCTGTATATTACGCAGTCGTCTGCGAAAAGCCGTATTGATGAAGTAATATTAGAGGCTATGTCGTTTATATAAATTAGAAAAAGTAATGGCCCTAATACTGAGCCCTGTGGGACACCGGATAATACGCAAGTGGGTTTAGAAATGAGGTTCTCAATTTTGACCGACTGGTAACGATCGGTTAGGAATTGCTCGATCCATGTAGTTGTTTTGTCGTCGAGCTGTAAATTTCGGGTCTTTAGCAGTAAGCGTTTATGGGCAACACGGTCAAAAGCTTTTGTAAAGTCAATGAAAATGGCGTCTGTGAGATGAGACATGTGTAGGGATTGATGAAGGTCAGTTACAAGCTCAAAGAGTTGCGACTGGCATGATCGGTTTTGCCGGAATCCATGCTGGTTCTCGAGAAGTAAGTTATTTAGGTTCAGATGGTTCATGATGTGGGAAAAGAAGATATGCTCTAGTAGTTTGCAGCAGATACAAGTAAGTGAGATAGGCCTGAAGTTGTTTGGATCGGTGTTACTTCCTGATTTGTGTACGGGAATGATGTGTGCTTGTTTCCAGTCGTCCGGGAGCTGTCCTGTATCCAGAGATTGTTGAAATATCAGCGCGAGCAAACCAGATGATTCGTGACATGTTAGTTTCAGAATCTTTGTACTGATCCCATCGGGTCCTGGGCCTTTTTTAGTTCTAGCTTGTCGATTGCGCGGGCGACGCCATGAGGCGGATCCTCCAAGCATTCCCAGATTATGTGGTCCAAAGTAGCAGGCTCGCCGCACAGCAGGTTTACCATATCGGAATATATGCTAGAGGATGTCCACGGGTTTGGCTGCGACCGCGTCTACAGCCGTTGCCACGTGGTAGCCTGTTCTCTGCTGAGCGAATCGTACGGAGGAGGCAGGCGCAGGGCCGGCCTTGCCTCATTAGGCGCCCTGTGCGAACTCTCGCCAAGGTTGCCCCCCCCTCTGCCGTCAAACTAATCTTTTTTTTATATTTACCTTTTCGATTCACTTTATTTAACTGCGGGACGCAAGATATTAAAAGAAAATTGTTTTGACAGTTCATTAGCGTGACCTGTGTATTTCGATGGCTGCTGCCTGAAGGCAGACTGCGAATCAATAGCGCCAGCCCCAAGTCGTCGCCATGACTCCGCCCGAGGTTGCATACCTAGGCCGCGGCGGGTCACCAACCACCAATATTACAAGCAGCTGATGCGCTCTAAAAACACGTACGCAAAGAGGCTTATCAGTGAAAAATAAGTTTAGTTGCATTTCCAGACTTCAGTTATTCTTCGAAAAGGTAGCGCTCACGAACAAAGCGCAAATATTGGCTGTCTGGTTGGTGCAAACCTTTATAAGAAACCAGCCAATGCTAGAGGCATGTGCGTGGACACCAAAGCGACACGCACAATAACTGTTCCAAGATAAATAGCAGAAATTAGTTCCTTGTAATGAAGGGACCAATAAAGTGTCCATTTAACGAACAGTCGCATAGAGCTAGCTCTTTACTTATTCAGCGCAGTCGGCTGACTCCATTACATTGCTCTCAAGCTCTTGAATTAGCACACTGGCAAAACACACATGCATACAGAGCCGCCGCGGTGGCTGAGTGGTTATGGCGCTCGGCTGCTGGCCCGAAAGACGCGGGTTCGATCCCGGCCGCGGCGGTCGCATTTCGATGAAGGTGGAATTCTAGAGGCCCGTGTACTGTGCGATGTCAGTGCACGTTAAAGAACCCCAGGTGGTCGAAATTTCCGGAGCCCTTCACTACGGCGTCTCTCATAGCCTGAGTCGCTTTGGAACGTTAAACCCCCATAAACCAAACCAAACACATGCATACGCCCGCACATACGCAGTATTAGATCGCGCAGCATAAGGCAGTTTGTGTCCGAGCATTCTGGCCGGCATGCTGCACATTCGCCTTCTAGCACTTGCGACATTGCGAGCCAAGAATGCAGGTATCAAAGGAAAAAAAGAATCAACTTCGGTCATTTTATGAACTTATCAGTCCGTGCGTCTTTAATTTATAATGCACGAGGTACCATAATGCTGCCTTAGATTCTTGTGCCGCGTGTTTTTGCGACGACGGTGTCAATTCAGCTTTTTTTTTTTCGTCTATCGTGGCGAGGCACGCTCGCGTGACCGGGGCCGCACCAGTGTGTACAAGCAGGAAAGTCATCGCACAGAGAGCGCAGACCTCTCAAGCTGATACCTATGGCGGCAATAATAATAATTGGTTTTGGGGGAAAGGAAATGGACCCGCCGCGGTGGCTCAGTGGTTAGGGCGCTCGGCTACTGATCCGGAGTTCCCGGGTTCGAACCCGACCGCGGCGGCTGCGTTTTTATGGAGGCAAAACGCTAAGGCGCCCGTGTGCTGTGCGATGTCAGTGCACGTTAAAGATCCCCAGGTGGTCGAAATTATTTCGGAGCCCTCCACTACGGCACCTCTTTCTTCCTTTCGTATTTCACTAAGGGATAAAGGAGGGAGTGAGAGAAGAAAGGAAGAGAGAGGTGCCGTAGTGGAGGGCTCCGGAATAATTTCGACCACCTGGGGATCTTTAACGTGCACTGACATCGCACAGCACACGGGCGCCTTAGCGTTTTGCCTCCGTAAAAACGCAGCCGCCGCGGTCGGGTGCAAAGGATTAGTTTTTTTCCACCCCTGCGCTTGCTTCGTTGGAGCGGGGACACGAGTCTCCTGCTTGAAGCCCGGCTGGCTTTGTTGCTGGCGGTGGCGTGCTCCTTGGGAACAGGCGACATGTGGAGAGGACGGCAAAGACAGCGGCACTGACTGATCTTTTGTGCGAGTCCTTCGGAGTCAGTCGAACCTAATGCTTCACGTCCGACAGGTTCGGCGCCCCTTTCATGCTGGCGCCCTGTGCGACCCCACTGGTCGCCGGCCCCAAAGGCCGGCACCGGGCAGGCGCACTCGTATACCTCTCTGTAGTATTGCGTTATGGTCTGATACGTGTCCAAAGCCTCACTTCGGGGCTTTCCCGTGTCAGAAGCCTCCAGACCTCTTCGGCCGACAAAACCTCGAGCGTCGCGGTGAGCGGCTTCATTTCGTGGATCGCCCACATGGGCCAGGACCCAGACCAGGTCCACTTTGCTCGTGTCTTTAGGTAACGTTTTTAGAATTTTGTAGACGGTGGCGCAGATGGTTCCGCTCGCAAAGTTGCGAAGGGCTGCCTTGGAATCGATAAGAATTGTTTTAGCACCTTCCTGAACAATTCCTAGGGCGATGCAGGCCTCCACTGCTTTGTCCGTGACCACCGTGGCTGCTATATACCTCGCGGGAGATGCTGACCGCGCCTACAGAAAAGCGGTCTTGCCCTCGAGTCAGTAGACTGCCGCATCGACAAATAAGCCACTTTCGTCCCCTTCGTGCTTTTTGCCTACGGTCGCGTTCTCGGCCTGGTCCTCCTCGTATGCGCATCTCAATCGGAAGGGCTGCTTGGTCTGAGGAATACTTCCTCCGTATGTCCCGATCGCTTAAGATACGAAGCCCCGCCTAAGTCTGTCTGAGCCGCTGTTCCTGTGCCACGAGTTGTGCCTCTATGAGTTCTTGCGGTGTGTTGTGGACCCCAAGAGAGGATCCCATTCTCGCGGTGGACGTGTTCCTGGGGAGGCCGAGAGCCGCTTTGCACGCTTGCCTCGTGAGGCAATTCAGCTTCTCACGAGGCAATTCAGCTTCTCGCTTTCGGCCTTCTTCAGGTCTAGAAAGGGGGTTGCTTATACGAGCCGACTGATTACAACAGCTTGAACGAGCCGACATGTGTCCCACTCTTTCATTCCCTTCGTTTCCCCCTCGCAGTGGCATGTTGGGTCACACGCGTCAGTTGCGTGCAATGCGCTGTGCGCCTGGCACGGTTTCTGTGCGGTCGCGTGGCGACTGTAATAATGCTACTTATCTTGAAATAGACTGTACATACTTTTTCACTCGTGACAGTGGTGCTTTGCCAGTTTTGAGCGTATTTTATGCATGATGCATTCGCTCTGACTACACGACAATCGAAAAGTTATGACGGGCTGCTGTGTTCTTAAGTCAACGGCTGCACTTTAAAAGAACAGAAGTTATTTGGTTTTCCTTGAGAGTGATAATAAGGACTATATTAGGGTCACCGAATCCCATAGAATTTTACTGCCTTTGTTGTTTTGAACGCAAAGACTGTTCGCAAGGACCCAAGTTTCTCGTGTATACAAGCAGCGCGGAGCATGCATGTCCTGCCAAATATAATATTTTTGCGTAGTCAACATTCACTTTCCAAAATTCTCTGAAGTGTCTTTGTCTTGTTGCTGCACCGTATGTGAAAAATTCCACGTAATAATGTCCAATTTCTACTACCTTCAAGTTGTTTTCATTTTCAACTTATTGTGCTTTGGTTTTTAGTCAAATATAGAGCGGTGCATGGTCGTGAAAACTACCCGCGACTCCTTTTCAGTTAATAACTATTGATTCTAATGCAACATTTCTTTATCTACGAACACAGGCAATCGAACGAGCTAGTATAGCAAAAACAGACGACAAGCGGACGGCTTCTGCCGCCTACGCCGCCGCTGGGCTTGCAGACGGCGAAAAGAGCGCGTGAAGCGGGTTCACATTAGGGCAGCGTAGTTTCCCAAATTGGGTTGCTGGCGGCCCGCGCATTTACTTCCAGTCTCCGACGCTCGCACTGCAATAAGAATGAGCCTGAATGAGGATAAACAAACATGTCGCCATTTTTGGGCTCCATTTATGTGAGTAGTAAACAATATACTCCCTTGTACTCCCATGTACCTCCTTTGTATAATTGAGTAAATAAAATACTCCATTTATGTGAACAAAATATTCCATTTATATACTCCATAAAAACTCCATTTATTATAACTTAAAACAACATTACAAATATACGCGTATTTAAAGCAGAGGGGTCCAGAACTTTCTCAGCCGTTCTTACAGTACAGGTGTTCTTCAACTAGCAGTACTTTGCAATCAACCTCTTACACTGTGTCGTGCAACATTGTATGTACAGACCCATTAACTGTTAGCGAACTTTGCTTATCATCCATTCGCTACTACCACTAATCGCGCGCCCCTCAGTAACGGTCATGTAAGCTTGATTCTACGGTGTCGGTTCGTAGGTGAGTGTGAGCTTCATGTCGTGCCGTGCTGTAGAGCTCCACTGTCGCTCTCGTTTTTGATCTCTGCAAAGCGGTAAGGTGGGCCGGCATGCTCCGTCAGAATTTCTTTAACCATTTTTAAAAATGGTCCATTTATGTATACTTTAAGTGTTTAATCTTATAAGGAAAGGTTGTTCCAACGTTTATTTTCAACATTACAGAAATGTTAGCAATAAGACAGTGAATTATCGTTTGACAAAATGAAAAAGCATCATTATTGTAAAATTTCCTTGATACCCGGGTTGGAGATAACATTGCTCTTCAGCCGATTCCCCGTGGCTGCATCCTTCGAAACGGAACTCACTCCCAGTGAAACTTTCTTCACTGCGCCTGTTCCGCAGTGCTTCCGAATCATGGCTGAGAATGGACGCTCTGTCGGCCACGGATGTGCGGCCGAATTGTTCTCCTGGGAACAGTCGCTCTGACTATCGTCCATTTAGTGCGTTCATTATCATTTTTATCCGACAGAAAATGCCAGACAGCAGCGCTCAGAATACTTGCTTTCGACAGCAAACCTGCCACTCATACCTCATTGGGGACGCGGTGTGGGATGATATGCGGGAGTAGAACCATCCACCAAACGCACGCATGCCGTTCAGCGGTACTCCTATGCGATTAGGACATTTTTTATAGAACAATGATAAAACAGCCAGAGCGATAGAGCCCAGGAGGTGTCAGAGGTTTTTATTGGCTGCTGAGTTTATTAGTCATTCCGAATACCTAGAAGTCGCAAACACTGCAAAACAATACCTGTTTAGGCAAAGGCAGAAGCCTTCCTCTTACACCACTGAATATAAAGGAAATGCAAGGACGCTGCGCGGCCTAGCTGCTTCCCTGCCAGCCCGTCCTGGTGGGAGCCGCCACAAGCCCGCCGCAAAACAAAAGGTGCTAGCGCACAAGCCATCTCAAGCGCGAGCTGCATAAGTAACCGAAACATTGATCTCCAGGTTAGAGACATTGACCCCCTTCGCTGTAAGAGAATGAATTCGCATTCGACATGGCTACGCTCCTGCTTGTTAAAGTGCAATTACACTGAAGGCACTACGCCAATTGACTATGCGCACTATTGCTTCAGCGGCCATCTTGCTCACCGCTATTTTCAGGATTGGGACCACGGTCACAGAGGTTCCCTGTTTGGGCAGTGTACTTTGCAACAATGGCAGTAGCAGCAGTGGCGGTGGTACACGCTGTTCGAAAAATAAGTCTGTGCATGGACCTCTCAATAGGCACCAATTTGGCCACCACTGCCTCGTGTAGATGAAGGGGGGAGAATGGAATCAATCTTAGAAAATGCAGCTGCAGTCTGGGACTCCGAGTCTGTAACCCTCGTTAATAAGTTAAAAGCTATCCACAATAATGCAGCACGATCTGTAACAAAGCCGTATCAGATTAACACTAGCGTCACCACCCTGAAGGAAGACAGCATTATAATATATTCCACACGACTCCGAGTTAGTTATTGAATGGTTCAGCAATAAATTAAGCGATGTTAACAATAAAAAAAATGGCCTGGCTTAGCTTATGGTTAAGCCTAGGATGCGAAGCATACGTCGCTTGGCAAGCCGTATTTCTCGTTCTTCTCCCGTTTCAGTGGCTCTTTGTAACTTGCGCTTTGCGGTCTGGCGAGCCGCCCTCTCCCTGGCCGACATCTCGCTGCTCAACTGACTCAACGAGTGCGTCGCCTTTTATACAATTGCGTGACGTCAGTATCTCCTAGCGGTAGGAGCGGGAGTTAGGCCGCCGGCGGAGGCTGCGCGTCCGCAAGCGAGCGCACGAGTTGAGCCCCAGCTTTCACAGCTGTTGTGACGTCATATCACGTGGTGCGCCGATGTAGGTCAAGTGGTAGCTACGCGGCCGCGCGCGGCGCAGCAAGGAAGAGCTCGGTTGTGCGGCTAGTATGCTTCGCATAAAAAATGGCCAGGCTTAGCTTGGTTAAGCCAAGAATGCGTTGCATATCTCGATGGAGTTCCGTGCTGCTCCGTTGACTCGATAGGCTATTGACTCGATCGCCATTGAAACTGCCCGTGTAGCAGCGCTCGATCGCCTTTGAGTCGAGACTATCGGTTCGGTTCGACTTCATATCAGCTTCATTTCTTGCTTCATCGAGTGCTACTGCCTGTGTGTATATCTTGAGCGCCATTGCTTTTTAGGCTGCTGATCCCGCCCTACCCATCGTTTCTGGCATCAAATAATTTGCTGCTTACGCGTGCATTCTTTTTTGCTTGCTATTGTTATTTTATTGTGTAATCTATGTATTGTAAAACCTCATTTGTCTTCGTAGCTTGCAATGTTATGTACCACTGTTTCCCCTCCCCCTCCCTTTACTTTTGTGTTTGTCATGTGGAAAAGGGATCTCCCTTTGGTCTTTCCCCTTTCTATCTCTCCCTCCGTTCCCATTCCCAGGCGTAGGGTAGCATACTGGGCGATGCCTAGTTAACTTCTCTGCCTTTCCGTTCGTCTTTCTCTCTCTCTTGTCAAGTCCCCATCTCCTCTATAATGCCCACCGGGCCAAGAGGGTCACTGAAATAAGAAAGAAAGTTAATAAATAAATAAATAAATAAATTCCGCACAGACCAAAATTTTGGCAATTGTAAATGTTCTCCAAACATGCCTTTGTCAACGGTCAAATGCTTAGGAGCGTTCTTCGACTCCTACATGTCTTGGAATACCCATGTGTCTTTCGTCTGTTCTCAGCTCCGGAAAGTCGCGTGTTTGCTGCACTCTGCTTAGACCCTTTGCCCTATGTATGCAGTAAGCAAATAGTGTGCGCCTTAGCCTACATTATATTACGCTACGGTATAAGTTGCTCTTATTTCTGCTCTGCCTTTTGGAGAAAGAAGCTCAGCAGCATACTGAAATCCACTCTTGAATCGGCAATACATCGTAAGCCATGAGATAAAAATAATAGTGTTTTTTAACTTTTACATATGCCTGACTTTTACTCCTATTTTCTGAAAGAGTAGTTTTCAAATACATCTGGGCAAACGATTTTTGCGCTCCAAACGTCCCTGTGCAAGACATTCGAACTCACAATCGCTTTCTAGTACCCAGAGTACGTACGTGATACGGCGAGCGTCTTAGAAAGCATTATGCTCCATCTGTTCTGAGCCATTCACCTAAGCTAATATTCTCCGCTAACTCCAGAAAGAAATTGAAAGCCTGTCTGTTTAAATTGCGTTGCTAACTCCAGTATTCTGTTAGATGCTCTTTATCTTCATGTTTTACTGTCTCCTTTTATGAGCACTTGTATTTTTCTCTTCTTTTTTTCTTTTTTAGTTCTTTATTGCAGTTTTTCGTGCCTGTATCTGCCATGTGTGCTGGCTGCTGCCGGGCGCTGCCACTCATGCCTTCTTATGCTTTGGCAGGCCCGCATTTGTACTTGAGAGAGAAAATAAAAATGATTTACTTATTATTATTTATTTATTTATTCGCGGACGCCGCTGGCCTTCTTGAAGAGGTGGTGCTATGTTTGGGGGATGCAGATATGCACTAAAAGGTGCATGTTCACAGGAAATGGAAAAACAATAGACTGACAGAAACAGGACTACCTGCCACGTCTCAGTAAGCTCATACCTGAGAATGTATACATTGTTTGGTGAAATGTTTAGGTGAATCCCCCAAGGTGAAGTAGATTTGTAATAAGGAAGTAATTACTCATTAGCATCCAACCGAGTGTATCCTCATTGCTCTCTGACATCCACATACGGCTACAAAGGAAAGCTATATAGCTTTCTCAAAAACTTCGTAGTTAAAAAAAAATCCGTCCTAGTCCGGGGTTCAAACCCGGGACCACCGCTTCACCGGAACAGTTGCTCTACCAACTGAGCTAACCGGGACGGCAAGCTTGTGGCAAGGCGAGAGCGAATTGATGAAGAAGTGGTGACAGTGTTGGCCATATGTTTAAGGGAATCCCCCCCGGACCAGGACGAATTTTTCTTTAACTACTAGGCTTCTGAGAACGCTGTATAGCTTTGCTCTGTAGTCGTATGGCTGCGCTCGTGTGGATGTCAATAAGTAATTACTCCCTTATTACAAGCCATTGTTTATAGGTCGCTGGTCTTCGAGGCATATTATTACCATATATATTGTCCCGTAGAGGCTTCCAAAGCAACTATTTATAGGGCGGGCCTGCGCCCACAAATAACTGAATAACTTGGCGGTGGTGACAGCAACATGAGTGCTCGGCGGTCGCATATGTGAATCCCTGCCGCTGTTGGGCGCGCTAAATTTAAAACTCGCAAGGAACCTTCGAGACAAGGAACCTAAAACAACTACAACAATCTAGAACAATGTGGAAGCAGTCGCGCGGAGCCGCGATCAATCGAGATAAGTCTGCTCACCTCTCCCGTCACAAACAAAAATTACAATGCCGCGTGCCGGGGGCTTTCAGTATGAACAAAAAAAAAGCAATGCAAAAATTCTCGGAAGCCGCCACGGTGGCTCAGTGGTTGTGGGTGCTAGGCTGCTGACCAGAAAGACGCGGGTTCGATTCTGGCCGCGGCGGTCGCATTTCGATGGAGGCGACTTGCTAGAGGCCCATGTACTGTGCGATGTCAGTGCACGTTAAAGAACCCCAGGTGGTTGAAGTTATCCGGAGCCCTCTACGACGTCCCTTATAGCCTGAGCCGCTGTGGGACTTTAAACCCTCATAAATATTCGCGGTAATATGATGAAGTCAGCTGCAAACGTACAAACAGTGGCGACATTTTGTACGATATCATTTATGAAAAGCAAAATCGAGAATTGGAGCCAGAAGTGCACCTTTAGGGACACCAGAAGACGCCTGTGGTAAGTCGGTTAAGGTTTGCACGGCAAATATTTTCTTAGCGAATTAGTTACGTTATTAGTACCAAGACGTCTTACCAATTTATAAATAAGCTTAGAACGCGAAACGCGATCGAATGCTTTAGATTAGTCTAAGTATATCACACCCACCTGTCCCCGTCCACCTGTCCCCAATGGTCGAATGGAATGCACAATTATGAATTGCTTCATTTAGCTGTGCGTTCGTGGAAACGGCTTTTTCTAAAGACATGTTGGTCACTGTCGATTACTTGATTAGTTTCTACAAAGGTCATGATATGCTCTACTATGATGGGCTCCAAAATTTTGTTCATAGTGTACGTTGACGAGATAGGTCTGTAATCAGACAAAACATTGATATCGCCGCTTTTATGAATGGGATAACGCGTGCGATTTTCCATTAAGAAGGAATAGTGTCGCCGTGTAGAGATTTCGTATAACTGTGGAACAAGCACTTCACGTTCCACTCAGCATACGTTCTAAGAAACTCATTTGGTATGTTATCGGGGCCACTACACATTTTGGAGTCGAAAAGTAATGTTTCTGACGCCCAGGTGCCTAACGGGAAAAAACAACCTGTGTGCAAAATAGCAGAATTTCCTGGCTCTTCTTAGGCTAGCTTCTAGTGCAGGGTATACGACAGCTATTCGTTTTCAGTAAAACTCGATCTTACCCAACTCTGAAAAATCGAGTTAGGCCCTATTTCTTGCCGAAAATGCCTCTTCTAGAGTATGCACAAGGGCCAGGAAATCGGGGCTCGTTAATATATGCGTATATATGGAAGGCCATGTAGAACATACGTTTTCCTGAACAGAGCTGAAGACACCAGACGGAAATTAACGGATATTCTGCGCTTATTCTAGTGGAATGTTTGTTCGACATAGGTTTGAAAAATGTGAGGACGAAGCTGTTAGTGCAGCTTGGAGAACGAAATAACTTAAGGATCATTAATACCTTCTTCCGGAAAAAGGAGCACCGGAATTGGGCATGGAATAAGCGCCGTAATGGTGAGATTTTAAGTAAACCTGATATTGTGCCTTCACCGTGGCATCGTGTAGGATGTGGAGGTGCTCGGAAATGTGCGATGCAGTGACCATAGGATATAAAGGTCTCGAATTAGACTTAAAGAGGGAACGAAGTAAACTGGTGAGGCAGAAGCCCATCAACAAGACAGCGGTGAGAGGCAAAGTAGAGGAACTCAGGATCTCGCTCCTGAAGACATATTCGGCTTTAACCGAGGACGACAATTTCAGTGTCAAGCAATGAACAAAAAACTCAGAGATATCATTACAGAGTGAGCAGGATCTCGCTCCTGAAGACATATTCGGCTTTAACCGAGGACGACAATTTCAGTGTCAAGCAATGAACAAAAAACTCAGAGATATCATTACAGAGTGAGCAACAGCAGGATAGTTAAACAGGTACCGGTAAACACCCAAGCATGAAGGCGTCTAAGCGCACGGACAGAAAAGAACTGGCAGAGTTAAAAACTTAATAAGCGAAAGGTAATTTACTTAAGGAAGCACAATAAGGAGAGAATCAAGCGTGCTCTAAAGAGCAGAAGAAGCCTTAAAGCGATCAAGTCGAAACTAGGAACAGACAAAAATCATATATTAGCACTAAGAGACATGGAGGGCAACATCATTACCGATATGGACACTATATTTAATGTAGCCAAGGAGTTCCACGCAGATATATTTAGTAGCCGAAGTAATCAGGCAGAAAATGAGAGAAAACTAATACAGAGAAATTGGATGCTCAATTGGTAACAAAGGAGGAAGTAAAGGCAGCCTAAGGAGCAATGCAAAGGGGGAAGCAGCTGGTGAGGATCAGGTAAAAGCAGACCTGTTGAATTAAAAAGAAAATTGACAGAAGTCTGTCTGGTTGGGAAATTTAATTTAGTAGAAAGATGACTGACGCCAACCAAGTTAATTTTGGGAAAAAAACACGACGTTTCGCGACCGGCTCAGTCCCTTCTTCATGGTGTGACTGGGTGAAGCGCAGCTTGGCTCTTTAAGCCCTCGTGTTGAAGACTCCCGGGTCAGTGGCCGAAAACCAAGGATGTAAGAAGAGGGAAGTGTCCCCTGGGAGATATTAACATTCTTCCGTGTCGGTGGGATGTGTCACGACTCGAGTAGAAGCCTCCTGCGCGTATTAACTTTGGTTTCCAGTACAATTAATAGAGCCGTCAAAGTCAAAGACCTGTTGAAGGACGGTGGGCAGATTGTGCTAGAACTGGATACCCAGTGCGCGCAATGCCTAGAGACCTCGAGCGTACCGCAGTCTTGAAGGACTTCAATATTATTTCAACCCATAATAAAGGGGACGTCAAGGACTTCAAAAGTTACAGACTGATCAGCTTGAACTACGTTTCTTACAAGGTATTCACTAAGGTAATCCATAATGGAATAAGGGCAACCTTAGACTTCAATCAACCAAAGGACCAGGCAGGCTTTCATAAAGGCTATTCGACAACAGACTATATTCACGGCATTATTCACCGCTATTATTCAGATTACAGAGAAATGAGCAGAATATAACTCCTATATACAGCCTCTATAAATTGTGAGAAAGAACTGAACTCAATGGAAACCACAGCAGTCATGCCGACATGGCGGAACCAGGATGTAGGTAGGAGAATAACATAAGAAAATACTGTAAGAGCGGCTGCACAGCCACCTTTGCCCTCCATAAAAAAGAAAGAAAATCCCTGGAAGGAAATATGTTAGGCAGAGAGACACGATCACTCTAGTGTTATGCACCGTTTGTTTACAAGACCTATTAAGAGGCCTAGTTTGGTCACAGTTAGGAATGATAGTTAATGGAGAATACCAAAGTAATTTGCAATTCGCTGATGACATTGCCTTGATATTTAACTCAGAAGACTAGCTGTTAACTAGACAGGCAAAGCAAAATAGCAGGTTTAAAAAATACGCAGAAAACTAAAGAACTTTTTAGCAGTCTGTGAAGGGAACAGCTGTTTACGATTGGTAGTGAGGTGCTGGAAGTGGCAAGGAAGTACGCCTACTTACGGCAAGTAGCGACAGCAGATCCGTATCACGAGTGAAATAACTAGAAGAGCAGAAGGCGGTGGAGTGCATTTGGCAGATTCTATCAGATCATGACTGGCAGTTTACCAATGTCCCTCAACAGAAAAATATAAAACAGCTGTCTTACTGGCATTCACCTATAGATGGAACAGAAATGTGTAGGCGAACGAAAAGATTTCAACTTAAATTCAGGACAATGCAGCGAGGTACGGAAAGGAAAATGACAGTTGTAATGTTAAGAAACATGGAGGGCAGAGTGGGTGTAGGAAAAAACGCGTTTTAATGACATCCTAATTGAAATCAAGAAGAAACTGGCATGGCAGGGGATGAAATGTGAAGGCAAGATAACCTATGATCGTTAAGGGTAACGAACTGGATTCCAAGTGAGGGCAAACGTAGCAGGGGGCGGCAGAAGGTATAGTGGGTGGATGAGATTTGGAACGGAGATGATTCGAGCTAGTGGGTAATTTACATGAACTCGCTATGGAACCTGATGAGATTTGGAAGTTTGCGGGGCCAAGGTGGTCGCAGCTGCCACAGGTCTGGGAGAAGCCTTTGTCTTGGAATCGTGCTTAAAATCAGTTGCTAGGCGAGTTGGTATTTGGTAACTATAATCCCGGAGTAGGTGATGATAACTAGGTAATTAAGCTTTTCAAAGTTGATTCAGCCTTTCGTAACATAACAAAACGCTCTCAATCATGGGTTATCTGGTTGTGTAAGTGTCAAAATTTTCGAATAACCTAGAAGTTTTTGTGTAGTGTTTGCGTGCACGAGCGCGTCAGCGCGGAAATTATCTCACATTAGCTACGACGCCTCGTCATTAAGATTTCACAGCCCGTAAGAAATATGAAAAAGAGGTATCAGTATTCATTGTTTTTACTCAAAAGAAAGCACTTGACAGAAGTCTGTCTGGCTGGGAAATTTAATTTAGGAGAAAGGTAACTGATGCTAACCAATTTAATTTTGCAGAAAAAAACACGACGTTTCGACTTCTTCCTCACGAAGGCTGAAAAAGCCAAACAGCGCCTCACCCGTGGTCACACCATGAAGAAGGGACGAAGCTGGTCCCGAAACGTCGTATTTTTCTGCAAAATTAACTAGGTTGGCGTCAGTCATCTTTCTCCTAACCTTTTTTTTGTGTTATCTGTGCAGAATTCATAACTCCGGACAATAAAAGTACGCAAAACGAACTCTGGTTTTCGACAACGTTTTTTTAAACATGCATAGGCTTCTTATTATCTGTACTGATGGTGGTTGAGTATTTAGTTAAGAAACAGGGATTGCTGTTAGATGAGGGCCACATGCGTACGGCGAAAAATGGAAAAGCTGGCCTATTGGCACTGTAAGACTTCCGGAATAAATTCGGTGAGTTCCCTATGCGGATTCTAGCCTTTTCTTCCGACTGCCATGCTTCCAGACGTGTCATACACAGAAACAAGGACCAATTTAGTGTGCATGTGTGTGTGTATGAGAGAAAAATTGTGTATGCGTATGTTTTAAGTCCTTTCAACGTGACCGCTCTACAGTATGGATCGGCAGCCAGCATTCATTTCGATCGGCCTGAGCTCATCAGTGCAACGTTTTTACGCTGACAGGCCCAAAACGAGCGGTATCGAAGATCCTCGTTAAGTTCGCAGTCTCGTGCCATCCACTCAGCCGTGAGACGGCGCACCAGCTAGTAAAGCAGTCAGTGCGCTGACCACAAGCGAGACCCTAGCCTGGGCAACCATACGGCAGGTAATCTTTCACCCTCCATCAGCTGCCCAACGTGCGACTCGAAAACGCGAGCCGCTGCGTTTTGCGGCCCTGGTCTGAGGTACTTATGCAGCTTTCCTGCTCTCAAATCTGTGTACTTAAGCGGAAGAAGACTCGTGGTGTCTGCCTCACTTTCGCCAAGACTACTTCCGCGGGTCACCGCTGAGAGGCCTCAATCAGGCAGGTATGTATGTCTCAGAGTTTCATTCACAAAGGACTGCAGCAAAAGCACACACCAGGTGTTTCTGTGCACACTTTAAAGAATTTTTTAATAGACTTTTTGGGTTAAAAATATAGTTTTTGCGGCATAGTATTACCAGTGTTGGCGGGCACGAGTCTACGGGAAGATAATTATTTCCGCGCAGTCTCGTAATCAAGTCGCCTGAAATGTGTCAAAATATGAAGAGACGTGCATGCTGTGTCCACTGATAACAATACCACGAGATGGGGTCGCGAGGCACAGGTACAATAAATTATTTTCTGACAGCACGCGTCTCGAAAACCTTTGTTGTCAATAGTACGTGTACATACAGTACGTACAGGGCTGGTCAAAAGTTACCAGGCCATAGGGTCTGCTTTGAAGCATTCTATAGTCGGGTCTTTAACACCACTATGAATCTAACAAGGTTGTGAGAGGCGAGCATGATGCTTCTCCTACCTCGTATATATATACTGAGCATCGAGGGTGACGTAAGTGCCCCACCACTCGGCTAAAAAGCAGACCCTGCGGTGTGGAAACTTTTGTCTAGCCATGTACATGCGTAAACACATACCAGTAGGCATCCATACATGCCTACATAGAAGCTGCATACTTACACGAAGACAAAGCCTTTTCCAAACAAGCTTATGTCAGCATCTTTGCCTTTTGAATGGCCTGTTATGAACCTTGCAGTACATACCTACATTCTAAACAGAAAGGAATAAAAAAGGAAGTAAACTGTCTTCTAGCGCACTCTCTTTCATGAAAGGGAATGCGCTAGAGGACAGTTTACTCCATTTCTTACTCCCGTGTAGGCGTATTTATGTTTAGTGTCTAAATATAGCTATGCTAGGGCAAAGTGTAAGGTCATTTGAAGCAAGCAAGTATTTAGTCATTAATATCTACCTAAGCGCAGCCATACGGCTACATACAAGCCGTCTAACGAGTACCTGCTGCTGGGAGAATTTTCAACTGCAAAATCTTGAGCAAGAGCTGCACCTCTCCTCATTAGCTGCATGGGTGCTGTTCGGTGAACGATAAGTAGTATTCAAGTCCTTCCTTGAAACCTACCGCACCTTAGTGAATTCATCAAGATGGACTTTTAGCCTTATTTACGCGCAAGACTACATTTCAGCAGTGTTCAATTACACTTGCCAGGGACAAAGGAGATCGTTCGAGCTTGAGTAGATGAAGCGCACAAAAACACGGCACACAGGAAAAGAAAGACACGAGAAAGGCGCTGTCTTCCTGCGTGCTGTGTTTTTGTGCGCTTCATCTATACACTCAAGCTATGAACCAACTTGCCCTAGAACGTGTTCTACTGAGATCGTTCGAACGGTCAGCAAATTGCCTTTTTTTATTTCGTCAGTGGAGAGACCGCCTCTGTTCACAGAGGTGGTCCCTCTGCAGAACGAATTTTTTTTTCATGGAGGTTGTCGGCTGGCTGTCCCACGAGCCCTGGCAAAAAGCTTATGATTGTTTTGAGTGAGGCGAGTCAGTTTTTCGCGGTTTACTGAGGCAAAATATCGAAACTGTCACGTAAATAAAGCGTTGAAGAGCCGTACTACTGACGTGATGCAAGAGAAACAGAGATAAAAAGGAAGAAGGAAGGCAGGGTTGTTAACCAGTAGTAGGGTGTCCCGGTTGGCTTCCCTGCACAGGGAAGGAGAGATGAGGGGATTGAAAAGGGAATTGGAGAAGGGGTGAGGATCAGTCAAAGTTTGTCATTCAAGCCAGTCGCTCTCACGAATGGTGTAGTAGGCCTTGAGAGCAGTCGAGTGCTGCAGCCCTGTTCTGAGGATCTTATCCTCTGTTAATGGCGATGATCCAAGCGGTCCAGAGCACAACACAGCGAGTCTCTCTATCGCAAAAGGCTCTCAGCAATCCCAGTCGTCCATGTGGAGTTTATTGGCTGCTGACGTAATGCAAGAAGTTATAATGTCTTCAAAGCTGGAGATTTCCTTTGTAAAGCAAAAGTTATGCGGGCTAGTGTATCCGAATCAATTCGATACGCGCTTCCGAACGAAGACCATGTCGTCCCTCCCCTTTTTTTACACATCGGGCGAAATAGATAGAAATCTAGCTGCAGTGTAGGCGAAGAGCAACGCTCCGGGACTGGAAAATGTACGCTCTGTTGCAGGGATGATTCGCCTCTACGGATTGCAATTGTTGCTATTTTTCGCTTGCACCAATCTCGAGATGAAGCGCTCTTGCGCTCAGTCATTCCTTGACGACGACCTAGACCTGCCGGCAGAAAAGTAAGCTCTGATTGGTGGAGTCGCATCCGTTATTAGCAACAAGTGATTATTTTTTTCTTTAACTGACGCCTTTGTGCGCGAACTACTGCTAAGATGGCTCAGGTAAAGACTCTCCAAAGTACTCTATGGTGAAAGTAACCTCAGAAAGAATAAAAAGCAAGCGTGTGAACTTTTGTATCAGCACAGAAGTCGTCAAACTAGACCGAAACTTATAACACGTTGTTCATATTGATACTTATGCACCGCATGCTGGGGCTGTAGGAATGTGTGGCATACGAAGGTACATTCGAAGACAAAAGTCTGTGGACCACTTGTTCCTCAAACGAAGCCCATCGCTCTGTTAGCAGGCGGTGGGAGACCACACTTTTGGAGATGAGAGAACAAAATTTTGACTTTTACCTCCAGAGCGTGGTATCCAGCCGGAGGCTCGTAACGGAGCTTTCGGCTTCGTTTGAATGAGACTTGGTCCACAGACTTCTGTCCCCGACTGTACTTTTTTCGCATTGCTGTAGATATGTGCTCAGAAAAAAAAACGAGCTGCACGATTCAGTAAGTAGAGAACCCGCCTTCGCACTGCAATGCCGAATCTTATTTCCGGCCTCGAGACTCAAACTTGCGAGGGTTTATTTGATTGTGTGGTTTTAACCTCCTGAAGAAACACAGAGACTATGAGGAACGCCGTAGTAGAGAGCTCCGGATTAATTTTGACCACCTGAGGTTCTTTAACATGTGCACAGCGCACTTGCGTTTATGTTTTTCACCTTTTTCAAATTCCGGCCGCTGCTGCAGCCGAGGTCGAACCCGCGATCTTGCGATCAGCAGCCAAACGCCTTAGCTACTGTGAAACTACTAAGTGTTCTTACCCTGATTACTCTTTATTCTATGATGTTTGTGAGCCGATCATGTAGTCTTCTTGTATAGTATACGTGGCAACTGCGGAGTCTTGCAATCGTGTATTTCAAGTGTTAAATTGTGTCTACACACGAATAAAATCCAAAATTGTGCCAGCGTCTCCAGTGGTGCACGGGTTTTCCCTACCGAGTGGTGCACGTTTGCAACTGGCTGCCGATTCTAGCGGCACCAGCAGTGTTACAAGCAGAGTTTGGATATTTACCTTTAAACAAAACAATGATAAAAATGCGCCGAATTCATTTTTTAAAATATCGGTTTTAATCGGAAAAGTCCCTTCCCTTTACGTGTGCAACTAACTTCAGTATATGAAACGGCACACATTTTAAGATTTCAACCAATGATTTCTCCACAAGTATGAGTCACACGCAAAAACGTTTCGTTTGTCTTCTAAATGATTTTTCCTTCGGAGGAATAATACACACGAGATATTTACAACCGAAGTACAGAAATAATCAGAAAATGTCTTGGTTTCTGGAAAGATACCCATCCATTTTTATATTTTAGATTAAGTAATCCCGACTTAGCTGGCGATTTGTACTAGTTATGCTCAGTAACTAGATGAAATTAACATTTCCCAGAAATAGGGATATATATCGAGGAATTAGGATTGCGGTTTGCGTTTTTAGGCATTTATCCAGGAATTCGGTCACACTCCGGTGCCGAATAGACTGTCGCAGCCTCCTTGGCAAGTGCCGTCAGAGAACGCAGAGAGAGGTAAATTATATGTATGGCCTGGACGTGACAAAAGCAGGTGATCACTGCATTCGTGTTCCGCCAGTTGCACTAACAGAAAAAAGAAATGTTTTCGCAAAATGAAGACGCATGGTGGTTTGAGCTTAGCTTAGTTGAGAGTGTCATTGGAACGATGTGGGTTTGCCGTTTTAGATTTTTTTGTTGTTTTAGCCACTTCACACTGCCTTCGCTAAGTTTAGCGACGATCCTACATGCTACGCCTCGCTGCCTACCTCTCTAATGAGTACCTTTAGCTTGTTGACACTGCCTGTGATAATCCCGTTGTGCTCTCCTAAATCTCCTGGATTTATCCTCCTTTTATCTCAATTACAGTTGGCGTTGTTTTATTTTTCTACCAATAAACCCTCTGTCTGAAGCCGATTTGACCTTTGGCAGGTGGCATTTGCGGAAATCTGTAAGTCAGCTTCTCCGCAAGGCTTATTTTCAAACCAAAATGTCTCATCCTCAGGCGACACACTTGCATTCTTTGTGCGAGAAACCATCTGAGCAACGTCTGGAATGTCGCCAGTTGACTCCAATATGGCTCCGAGAGAGATGTCGAAAGAGTGCAATGGTACAATGGTACAACCCAGAATAGGCGATCGCGGACAACGCTCTGTAGCCCCGCAGTAGAGCCTATAGGTACGAAATAGAAGGAAACGGGCCTTTGTACTCCTGCCGGCAGGAGTGTGCTACCTCATGCAAGGACTCTGCTCGTACTTAACTTTATTAAAACTTTCTGCTGAACAAATTACGCTGACCCCGCACTGTCGCTCCAACTTCCTCCCTTCAAGGCCGCCGTACGATAGTCTTTTGTGCGGGTCCGCAATCCTCCCCGTGACGGACCGCACAGGCCAGGAAACTTGGTTCAAATTCAACTTCTGTGTGGGCGATCGGATACGGCCGGCGACTGGATTGCAGCTATTGGCTGCATTTTTACGCGATGGATCGAAATGAGGAGCGAGCCCTAAATAGTGGTGGTTATACCGCGAAACGAATTACATTGGCCGAATATTGCTATTACGAGTGTTCACAGCGACTGCGAACTTCGCCGCGCGCTTCAGCGGTGAGCTGCAGTTCCACTATTTGGGCTCTGTTGACTTGAGTTGACAGCGCGGTCTTCAAACCGACGCAAGACGTACGTGGTGGCGGTGTCACGAAGTGTCTATTTGGAAGCGTTTGGTTGCTGCTGCAAGCGTTCCTTATACCTGCGAGGATCATCATGGACAGCGTCGAGTAACAGCTGCTCAGGGCGAATTTCTTGTGCGTGCCTAAGCTGTATAGCACAGTGACAAGTGCCCGCGTAGTGAACGTGATTGCGATCAGACCTGAAGCTTTTCCGTCAAGGCAGCCAAATGTTCACCTGCGAAAGCTCTCTAGGAACGCCGTGTTTTCCGAATGCTGAAATGTACATGGCGTCGTGCAGCTAGCCACATTCGTTGTTACGGTTGCAGTAATTGCGACCGAAGCGATCGCACGACGTTGTTTCTGCTACGTATCCACTGCCATTTTGATCGCGGTTCGTGTGGGCACTGTAACTTAAAACTGCTATGTGTGCGACGTGACACGACCTTGGCTTCAGGGCCGCCGGACTGTTTTCGGCCGCGACTGCAGCAGCGTCGCCATCGTTCTGCGTCTTGGTGCGCCATTCAGTACATTTTGTGATGATGGGTGCTCGGGTTAGGACTGGCCGGTGGCGCTGTGTAACCTGTGGTACCCACCCACCCAGCTGGTATGGGGTCCACCGTTGACGAGTAGGGTTGTATGTGGGGCGGCAGAGCGTTCCATGGTGAAATCGAAAGAAACGGAGCTGATGTCGCAAGCAACTGTTGGGTGCCGCTGATTGGCTGCGGAGAAGGGCGATAATAGAGCGGCAGTAAGGATCAGCCTGCTGCAAGGATATAAGTGCGGATGTCCAGTCGAGCCACAGCGATGGGTGCAACATCCAGATGATCATCAGAAGGCTGACGTGAAGGGCAAAGTGGAGAGGAGGCTACGTTTGGAGTCTTAGAAGTTGAAGCCAACGGGCAGCGAGAGAGGGCGCCAGCGTCGAGGTATTTTCTTACGGATTTGTAGGTAACAGTGAAGGCATACTCTTGGAGACGTAACACCCAGCGACCAAGGCGACCTACGTTCTTCAAGAAAGACAGCCAGCAGAGCCCATGATGATCTATATCTGCGAAGCAATTTCGGCGTTGGTGGGCCAGCGACAGGCGGTATTAGACGTGGAGGGCGCCACGGCGCAGGCGAAAGGGACCTGTTTATATTTGATGACACTGCGCAAGTCCGGTGTAGGTGGCAGGAGATTCGGGCTAACAACTAGGGTGGTCTGCCCGCAGAGCTCTTCCCATATTATGGCTCGGATAATGGATCGCAGGTTCCCGTCAGCGAGGACGCCGACATCAGAGGGGTCTAGCTGGCGGCGACTTGGCTGAAGTTCGTCCAGGCGTAGGCAAGTAGAGGTATTGGCGGTCACAGTGGAGCGGTTCGGGGCCAGCAAGGTGTTAAAAGCGATGGTGCCTATGCCCTTAAGAAGGTAGCGAACGCATTCCGATCCGTCATAGCAGCAATGACTCGGCGACACAGGGCGAGGATGTCTTCGATGTATGAAGTGGAGGACTCGCCAGGCTGCTGCAGACGGGCGACGAGTTTTTTCTTGGCCAGCTCAGCACGAACAGAAGGCGTACTGAAAAATTTCCTTAGCTGCCCTGAAAAGGTTGGGCAGTCAGGGTTGTTGTCCTCGTGATTTAGAAACCAGATTTTTGCGACGTCAGTCAAATAGAAGGCGACATTCATCAGTTTGTCGGAGGAAGCCAGTGGTTGAAAGCACTGACCCTGGTGTAATTTTTGAGCCAGTCGTCGACACCGTTGCCAAGAAGGCCGGCAAATTAAGATCTGGGGTGGAGCTGGAGGCTGGTGACGGTCCAGGCTGGGGCAGCCGCAGCAGCCGGTGCAGACGCCAGAGGTGAGTGGGTTCCGTTTCCCTCATCCATACCAGAGGGCAGAAAACGGAAATGAAGGCCGGAACGGAGCTCCAGGGAGGGCGGCAGGCGGGTCCAAAGCGAGAGGTGGGGAATACGAACGGTACCTCCACCACTTGGGAGCCATACAGTTTGAAAAAATCGCCTTTATTCAAGGACACCCTGTCACACTGCGCGCAATCCTCATAACAGAGGCGAGCGATGACGATTATGGGCATATACAGGCGACAGAGGTGAAAGTTTGCGCACCGCGCTCACAGTATATTCAGTGCATACTGGTTCAATTATTCGGCCATTAGTACGCCTCAGAATGTAATACAGTCTCACCTTTAATCCCTACACATCCACCAACAACCTATAGAATATTCACACCACAACATGGCTTTAGCGCCACCGTATTCCAAGTTACTTTGCCGCGCCAGCTTGGGTATTCTAATGCCACAAGGCACAAATCTAACTTCCCTAGAATCCTGGCATAGACCTGAGCCACTTGCTTTATTCTCTCAGAATATTGTTGATGCTCTATAGTGTGACAACACTAAAGGTAGATCTTCAAATTTCTTCATCTCGTGCAGAAATTGCAGGTTTTTTTACTCTTTATCGTCACAGAACCAATTTTTCGGCCATAACAGAAATCACAGCACCGGTGCTCACAAGGGCCAAGACAGAAAGGCCCTCGACAGAAATTTCGATCAGACTAGCAGGGGATATGCGAGGTCTTGGAAAGTTCGACGTGGACGCAGTTCAATCCTCAGAAACTGCGGCACCTAGTTTTCCTTCTGAGGGGTATTGGGGCGACGTCGCATAGGAGAAACGGAGCGGCGCGTCGGTGAAGGTGAACGGCGTCTAGAAAGGGCCGAACGGTCAGGAGAAAAAGGACGACTAGACGGCGGCTCAGCTGGTCCGGATTACTGACTCGTGGAAGGCCGGTACGCGGGAGCTAGAGGAAGTGGTGCGTAGACTGGGAGACGACGACGGCAAAGCCGGATCACATGACTAGGCAAGCCGCAATTGTAGCAGATAGGCCGGTTATCGATGGTGCGCCAGGGATTGCTGACTAGTGGAGCCGGTCGAAGAGAAGGAGCCACCGCTCGTGCAGGTATTGGAGGCAACGAATTGGTAGGCGGTCGAGGTCTGGCGACGACGTCCGCGTATATCAGCAGAGCGGCCATAGGGGGCGGCGTCTGGGCGACGACGTCGGCATGTCAGTGGAGCCGCGTGGTGGCGGATGAGCGGGTGGAAGAGCCTTGGCAGCCTACTCTTGGATGGCGTGTCGAACAGCCGGAGCCAAATATGGAGCTCGCTCTGTAGGGCTCGGCAGAATAGAAAGTTGACGTGCCACTTCTTCCCGAACAAAGTCTTTGATTTCTTGCAGCAGCGATGAGGTGTCAGGTGCTGGCGTCAGCCCAGCAAGCCACTCAACCTGTCGGGGGTGCTGACGAGTCCGGTGCCTCTAATTCCGCAGCTCCTCGTAGCTTTGGCAGAGGGTGACGACTTCAACAACGGTGCGAAAGTCGCGCGCTACCAACATCTGAAAGGAGTCGTCGTCAACACCCTACAAAACGTGTTTAATCTTGTCAGTTTCCGACATGGACAGGTTGACACGCTTGCATAGGTCAATTACATCTTCTATGTAACTGGTAAAGCTTTCGCCGACCTGCTGAGACCGTTCGCGCACGCGTTGTTCGGCGCGGAGTTTCCGGACAGCAGGACGACCAAACACTTCGGAGAAAGTTGTCTTGAAAGCAGACCAAGTTCGGATGTCCACCTCGTGGTTCCGATACCACAGGTTAGCCTCGCCGGGGAGAGAGAAAATTACGTTATTTAGTTTTGTCGCATCGTCCCATTTCTTGTGAAGGCTCGCCCTCTCGTAAGACATGAGCCAATCTTCGACATCCTGTTCATCGGTCCCACTGAAGATGGCCGGGCCCCGTTGGCGAAGGGAGCCGGCGCAGGTAACAGCTGGGCCCACTTGCATGGCTTGATGTTGAACGTCGCCAGGCATCGCAGGTTGCGGGAGAGTACGGTTGCGCAATTCCAGGGCTGTAACCCGGCACCTCCACCAAATCTAAGGCGGGGGTTTATTGAAAAGAGCTGGGAGGATGGGAGCAGCGGCGAGAACAATCCGAGGGCAACCGGGTCGGGCACAGGCGCTCGTGGCCATAGCAATACGGCTGACGCGCAGGACCATCTTGGTGTTGTTGTTGTTAGCCTATCAAAACATGGCACAAACCCACACTGGGGGATCGGCCGAGAATCGGGTGGCTATTCACCTGAACGCAGTTAATAAAAAGGAAAAGCACGTGGGAGCGCAACACCGGTGAATTCTTCCTCATGAACAGAAAAGGGATGAGAGTTTTGATTTCAAAATTATATGAATAATAATAAAGAGAGAGATTAAATAATAATTATTTTGTCAAAATGTAATAATTGATAGAAAAGAAAAATTTTGGAACACTTAGCAAGGCAGTCGGTGAGATTCTATCATGTAATTTAGAACAGCGGTACAAACAGATCTGTTGCTGAACCCAAATGTGGTGGCGAGTCATCTGCTTTGTCTTTGTCATCTTCTTATTTACACTTTAATTAATTAATTACATCGACTTCGTCAGCTCGTCATCGCCTATCACACACCAATCAATCACCAGAACCACAAATTATCATGCTACGTTTTTTTTTACGCAGCTCCCGATTATTTCCGACACGCGGTGCCTACTACCACTACGTCGATGGCTTTTCGATCTAAAAAAACCCCCCGGAACTGAAGTCCAGGCCTTTTGCAACATACTGAATGGCGTCACTTGTCCAGATGCTGTTGGGATTGCTCACAATAGTGCATTTTGCGTCATCGCGCAAATTGAAATATTCGAATAGGCGCGGTAAGAAAAGAGTTCAGTGGCTTTGGCGCTAGGCTGCTGACCCCATGGTCGCGGGTAGAATCCCGCCACATTTCGATTTGGGGGGAATACGAAAACGCATTTCGTTATGTCGGGGAGCGTTAACGAATTTCAGGGTGTTTATATTAAAGCGTTTTAGAACCGGCCTACGCTGGTACGACTAATATAGTAACGCATTGCCATTCCTACAATTGCTGCGCTTGCGTTGCCGCTACTGCCATACTGTCGTAACTACTGTACATAGCGTATTTATCGTACAAATATATAAAAAAATGTGTTAATCCGGAGAACCCTAATACGGCGTTGCCCATGCTCTACGTAGAGTCCTGGGACATTAAACTCACAAACCACTACTACGCCACAGCTTTGATGCACTTCGACTACGCGCCGCTATGCGCTGCCGACCGAAGTCTACAGTCCGCGGCCTGTATTCTGCAGAGCCGCGCTGCTAGCTCATGTGTGCGGCACAAGGCTAGTTGATTGTGGAATGGCGACTGCCCCCTCTGCCTCCGAAGTTGTGCCTGCTGCCACCATACACATGGCGTCGGCCGATGAAGTACACATATGTTGAGGAACTGGAAACAGCAGCGAAGTGCTCACCTAATATGTTTGCCGTTTCTTGTAATGTTGTTAGTGTACAAGGAGCGGATAGTAGTGGAAAAGTGTAAGGAGAATAGTCACCACTGAATTTGCAGACCTCATTCCACAACTTCTTGGCCGGTAGTGAACTATTTATTTTAGGTACACATTTCCTATATGACGTTTTTTCGGCATTTCTGCGAATACGACGTGCACTGGCTCGGGTCTTTTTAAATAATAACAGGTTCTCTGCTGTGGGATATCCTCGAAATATTCCCCATGCTTTGTTTTGTTCTTTTTTTGCCAGTCCACCAAACCTCCTGTGTCCACCAAACCTTGTGATTTTTTCTGATTTGTCCTGATGTTTGCGGGATCGCTATTTTTGCAGCATAAATTATACAGGTGGTAAATTTTTCATTTTTTTCATCAATGCTAAGTCTATCATTGAATTCTTTATGTAATATGTGGCATTTTCGGTAAACACCGACCAGTCAGCTAGCTGGAGTTTCCAACGCTGGGGTCGTGCTGGAATGATTTGGATTTAGGATGATAATTTTAAAACTGTGGGTAAATGGTCACTTCCTCAGGGGTCATTTAAAACGTCCCAAATAGAATAATTAAAAGCTGATGGTGATACGAAAGTTAAATCAAGGCAGCTCACTTTTCCCGAGCTGGGATAGCAATATATGTAGTTTTTCCTGTGTTCATTAGGCATATGTTGTTAGTAAGTATCAGGTCTTCAATTATTTGGCCTCTGGTGTCTATGCGCTCACTACCCCAAAAGGAGGAGTGCGCGTTAAAATCCCCAACTACCACATATGGTTCATGTAGTGTATGGAAAAGGCTTTCCAAATCGTGGATAGTAACTTTGAGGTGTGGTAGTATACTCACACAGCATATTGTTATTGTTTTGTGTGTAACTAGACTGACTGCTTTAGCCTCAGTTTGTTTTCAATGCTATTTCTCGTGCAGGGAAGCCGCTTTGCGTTATAATTGCGACGCCACCTGAGAGCCTGTTCGCCTGTTCTCTATCTCGTCGAAAAATTCGGAATTTTTTCAAGATGTTTTTGTGTTTTGGCCCTAGGTTTGTCTCCTGAAGACATAGAGCTATAGGTGACATTGATTTTAGTATGTCTGTAATTTCTGTGCAGTTCTTCATTATTCCTCTAAAGTTCCATTGAACCAAAAATGCCATGTTTTAGTGTGTTGGGTGTTGGGGAAGATTAGCTTTCAGGAGGCGTTATTCTCTACTTTCCTTTTCTCTCGAGAGAGTTATGCCGCCCCTTCAACACAGAAGTGCGGGGGGGGGGGGGGGGGGTATCCATCGCCTCCCTAGAGGCGCCGGACTCCCGTGAAGCTACGGGTGTACGAGTGGTAGGCCTCTCCCGGTTGGAAGAAGCCTTGTTGGCTCCCGAGTCGGAGGTCGGCCGGCCCTCTCTCGGAGTTGGCGGGGCAGCTTTCGCTGCCTCTGCCAGAGGGGTGGATTGCTCTGCCGCGGTCTAACTCGGTGAGGCCTGGGCAGGCGTTGAAAACCGGTGCGGTGCGCCACCCCATCGCACCGCATCGGCGAAATTTGCATTCGGAGCTAGGAAAAATTTGCTGGCTGTGACGCGTCGCCCTGCTTCCTTGAAGGTAATGTTTTCATTTGTTTTGAGAGTTATTTCTTTTTCTACTTTCCTTTTTGAGCATGATCGTGAGTAGGTGGTGGTGGAAACATTTATTGCCAAATACCGAGGGGGGCAAACTCTCTAACATGGCACGAGGCAACCCTTAAGGGGCTGCCCTTACAGGGCAAAGGACAGACCTTGGAGGGCTATCCACTTCAGGGCGTCGGTAATTATCCGGCGCTGGTCAGCAGCAGCGGAGCTGGCCAGGAGAGTCTCACAGTATGACTCCGCCGTGGTGGGGGATGGAGGGTGTGGGAAGGCAGGACATGTGAGGAGGACATGCAGGAAGTCTCCCGGTTTCCCGCAGAGGTTACAAGAAGAAAGGAATTGATCGGGGTAGCGGGCATGAAGGAGAATAGGGTAGGGAGCAGTTGGGGTCTGGAGTCGGCGCCAGTGGGAGGCCTGGATTAAGGTTAGGGAGGGAGCCGGCGGTGCGTAAACGCGCCGAGTATCTCGATAGTAGGCAAGAATATCTTTGAACGTAAGCAGACGCTCTCGGGATGGCGGAGGAGGTCCAACTCCGGCCAGGAATGTGAGACCTCGGGCGAGGGAGTGGACCTCCTCGTTACCCGGGAGGCCTGCGTGTGCGGGGGTCCAAATAAGGGTTACGGGGTGGGTGAGGGTGCCAGAAGCGTAGAAGCCGAGCCACGGTCCGGGATATCAGGCCTTTGGCGAAATTGGATAGGGCGGATTTTGAGTCGGAGATAATTTTGGTGGCAGAGGTGGAGACAACAGCGAGTGCAATGGCCGCTTCCTCTGCGATTTCCGATGAGTCTGTGGTGACGGATCCTGATGCGATTAGTCGGGCCTGAGAATTAGCGACGGCGAGAACCATGCGGGAGCCCGACGAGTACGCTGCCGCGTACACGAAGGCTACCTCGGGACTGTTGCCGTAGAGCTTGTGCAGGGCTTTAGCGCGGGCTGTCCTGCGTTCTCCGTCGTGCTCGGGGTGAATGTTCTTAGAGATTGGAAGGATCATGAGATGGGAGCGTAGGTCTGGAGGTATGGGAACCCCCTCGGTAGGATGGCTGATCGGGGTGATGCATAGCTGACAGAGTAGAGTGCGGCCTGCAGCGGTACTCGACAGGCGAGTCAGCTGTGCTGTTAGGGTGGCTTCTGCCAGCTCCTCAAACGTGTTGTGGGTACCGATGTTGAGCAGCCGGGTAGTAGAGGTGCTGGGGGGTAGGCGGAGGGCAACCTTCGTGCCGCTCCTAAGGTGCGCGTTGCTGCGGTCCCGCTCCTTCTGATTTAGGGGGAGGTAGGGGAATGAGTACGCCGTGCGGCTCGTGATGTGAGCTTGGGTGAGGCGGAGAGTGTTCCGCTCTCGCAGACCCGCGCGCCGGTTCGCCACGCGCCGAATGAGACGGGTGGCTTGCTGGGCTTGGGTCTGGAGAGTTTGGATGGTGTTGCCATGCGCGCCGTGGGAGTGAAGGACGAGGCCCAAGATGCGAATCTTGGAGACCAGGGAAATGGGGTGGTTTCCTAGAGTAAGATGGGAGGGTTGGCGGGGTCGTGCGGCCTGGGGCGGTAGAAGAGTTTTGATTTAGAAGGGGAGCAGGCTAGGCCGCGCGCGAGCGTATGAGTCGATGATGTTGAGCGCCGACTGTAGGTTGTGTTCCATGTCGGAATCACTGCCTCGATTAGCGCAGATAGTGATGTCGTCAGCATAGAGGCTGAAATGGATGTCGGGTATTTGGGCGAGTTGGTGGGGAGTTGGAGAAGGGCTATATTAAAGAGGATAGTAGACAGTACAGCACCCTGAGGGGTTCCCCGTGGTCCCAGTGAGACTCCGGACAGCCAGTGGTCGCCCATGGTGAGTGTGGCTGTTCGTTCGGACAGGAAATCGCGGACCTAATTGTACACCCGCGGGCCTACACCTAGGGCGTGGAGGCCCTCTAGGATGGCTGCATGGGTAACGTTATCGAAAGCTTTTGTTAGGTCGACGCCGAGGATAGCCTTGGTGTCGCCCGCGGGGGAGTCAAGGATGTGGTGCTTGAGCTGTAGAAAGACGTCCTGAGTGGACAAGCCCGGGCGGAAGCCAAACATGCACGAAGGCATAAGGTTGTTGTTCTCAAAATACTGGCTAAGACGGGTCTAGAGAACGCGCTCCATGAGCTTGCCCACACAATACGTAAGAGAGATGGGACGGAGGTTAGCGGGGAGAAGTGGTTTGCCGGATTTGGGAATAAAGACTACTTTGGCGTCTTTCCACTGAGGTGGGAGGGCGCCGCGCAGCCAGCATTCGTTGAAGTAGTCGGTTAGGGCTTTGACGGAGGGGAATCGAGGTTGCGGAGTGCCTTGTGCACTCCGTCGGGGCCAGGAGCTGAGGACGCGTTGTGGCGCTGAAGTTCTCGCCCTCACTTCCGCCTCGGTGATCGGTTGGTCGAGAAGGTCGATGGGGGAGCCTGTGTAGTCAGGGTGGTCTGCGGAGGGATATGCCGGGAAGTAGAGATCACGAAGCTCCTCGAGAAGTTCCTGCGGGGAGGCCTCGGATGTGTGCATGAGCTTTATGAGGTTGTGTTTCTGGTGTGTCTTGGACTGAGTCGAATCAATGAGATGGCGGAATAGGTTCCAGGTCTGGGGCAGGCTCATGTTGCCGTCCAGCTTGTTACAAAGAGATTCCCAATTTTGGCGAGACAGAGTTGCAGCATGCGTCTCAATCTCCTTGTTGAGCCGGGCCAGTCGGCGTCTGAGTGCAGCGCTAACGTCGCCATCTGCTTTCGAGACCCGCCTTGGCGTCCCATAGGTGCAATAGATGGGAATCCATCTCGTCTGCAGAGCAGTCCTCTGGGAGTTGGCGACTCACGGCGCGGACGTCACGCTGGAGTTGGTCGCACCAAGTGGCTATGTCCGAGATGGTGTCCCACTTCGTGATGGTAGCATCACGAGAGGGTCTACGTGTTGGGCCTGCTTGTAGGAGAATCTCGATAATGTGATCACTACCCGAATTCTCCTGGGTGTTACACCACGCAGCATGAGGGAGGCGGTGAGTAGGCTCGGTGATCCTCGCCACAGTTTGCACAGTGTGGAGGAGCAGTGTATTTATCCGAGATGTGATCGTTTGAGGAGCATTTTGCACATTTTTCTTGATCACGGCAACTCTGTGAACCATGGCCAAATCGTTGGCGCCTGAAGCAGCGGCGGGGTTAGGAATGTATGTCCGGACTGGTATCTCTGTAACCTACGTCTATTGAGTCAGGCAGTGTGCAGGAGGCAAAGGTGAGAACTAGGTGCTTAGTAGGGATTTCCTTGTTTTCTTTTCGGATTTTTATTTTGTGGACATTTGTTACGTGCTGTTCCTTTAGCCCTTCTAATATTTCTTCCTCTGTCAGGTAGCTGAGGTCATTGTCTAATATTACTCCACGCACAGTATTAAGCGACCTGTGGGGTGTTACCCTGACTGGGGTTTCTCCAAAGGCGGTAATGTTTGAGAGTTTGGGCAGTCGGACTTTATCGCGTATCTCAAGTAATAGGTCACCACTGGCTAACTTCGTCGGCTTGTAGCCAGTGCCCAAAGTTTCTGTGAGTGTCTTTTCAACAAGAAAAGGAGACATCATTTGCGCTGTCTTTTTATTTTTATTTGCTGCGCACTATACGGAATTTGGCAAGAGGTTCTTTCATTGTGTTCAGAAGCTGGGATGTTACATCTTCAGTCCGCCTTTTTTTTTAGGATGGCGATCACTTTTGGATGAGGAAGGAGCCATAAAATGTGGTTGTTCGGCCGCGGGGCCAGCCGCCCACCATGGAGCCCAACAAGGGGACGGGACAGGAACTTGGACGCAAGTCCTGCCCACGCCAGCTGTACACCGCCACTATAACGCAATCTGAAGTAACTGAGGGTAGTTACTCACACAGGGTTAACCATAGCCGCCAGGAAGAAGGAAAAAGTAATTAAGAGAGGAGAAGAAAGGAGAGTTGTGCGAAAGAAGATAGGAAAGTGAAAAGTAGAGGGAAGGACAGGAAAAGGCGACTGCCGATTTCCCCCGGTCGGGTCAGGCTGGAGGTGCCGTCTACAGGAAGCTGGGGACAAAATGGTGTGTTGCCTCCGCCGACGGGCCTTAAAAGTCCAAACGCTCGGCATCGGCTCAACAACCAGGATCCCCTTTTCCCCGGACACGGCGATGCCACGCACGGCGAAACGCGGGTGCTCGGGTCCGTGGTGATGCATCATTCACCATCATCCCCTTCGGGGATGTCCCTGCAGATGCTCGGGAACCATGGGATCGCCACTCGCCAACGCCTGCAAGATGCAGACGCCCCCGTGCGGGGAAATGGTTATTACCAACGATCGGCTACAAATTTCTAATTGCATCTAAGTACCTAACCGTAACAGTTCAAATGTTAATTATTGAAAATTAGTTAACCAGCTGACTACTTAAAACGATTAACCGGTTTTCTGGTGCCCTCCAACACTAGTAATACTATGCCGCAAAAGCCGTATTTTGAAACCAAAAAGGCTATTTTTGAAAATTAAGTCTTCCCTGTAACACCTAGTACAACGGATCAAAAGTATAGACATCAGTTCAGACGCTACGCGCCCACTGTTGGTATATGATACAATGTGGTCACGTGGCAACTATTTTGGTCAATTGGACATTCATTGCAGACAGACGCGTCCTTGACAAGCGTTAGTAAGAGCGCGCGCTCTTAAAATGAGAAAAGAAACTTGGGCCTAAGTGGGAATCGAACCCGCGCCGCCGGTGAGCGAGATGACGTAACAGGATGACACAAAAGTTAGAGAGAGATGACATCACACTCGATCTGAGTGGCAAGCTCAGAAACTCAACTCAGCAAGGAAACTGACGACTTACTAGTAACAATGTCGCTGATCCAGACGAAATACCAGCGACGTGGTCTCTAATTGACCTCAAAGCAATGGCAGTATTCCCGAGTACATTCACCAAAATTTTAAGCAGCCGTTCGTCGTACAGCATTCCCGGTTGCAACATGGCATTTCTCTTTGAATATAGCTAACATGCTTTAGTCGAGTTGGAAGCTAGTTTGCGATAGGGGTTCGGACCAATGACGTCTGCAACTTCAATTGCATGCATTATGAGACTACATTTTCTTAAGGTGCGGTTGAGGCGTCCACCGGGATGTCGAGATGCGAAATTGGAGGCTACCTTGCGACGGGGGTTCGGATCACCATCATCATCATCATCACTTAAAAAAAGCTGCGATTTAACTACTGCTAAACCTGGTTAGAGAGCGAAAGCTGCGGTGTATCGGGCATGTAGACGCGGCTTGGCGTCTGTAACGTGCGTTCCGCGCACTGGATAGGCAGCGCGCCCACCCTGCCACCTTTGTAGGTGGCAGTTAATGGTTGATCGCGAGAGGTTGGTCACCTGATGAACGTTGCGGCCTATTGCTGCAGTGCCGCGTGTCTGCCACAACGTTGTCAGCGCTAATGCATCTAGCCCGCATCTCTCTCTCACCACCGCCACGTACCTCAAAGCGCGATTGAAGCGTCCACTGCCCCGGGGAGCCAATTGTGCGCCCTTCCTTTCCTCAAAATCATCGGACGTTGCCAACGGCAACGCCAATGAACACAATGGACGCCGGCCGACGGCCTTTAGAAACAGAGGAGAGCGCTCGGTTTCGGTGGCGGCGGCTGAGTGACGTCATAGCTGCACTTAGTTCAAGGTCGGTTCAAGGTCAAACGCGCACACACGGCGCACACGACGAAGCTATGGAGAGGAGTAGTAAAGCTTTCGCTTTAAAACATTATGTTACAGGAGGAGGAGGAGGAGGAAGAAGAAAGGCAGCTAGGTTAACCGGATGAATAATCGGTTTGCTACCCTGCACGAAGGGAAACGGGTGTGGGGATAAAAAAAATTTGGAAGAAGGTTAAGCTTAGCCTTTAAGAGTGGAACGCGATAGCGTGTTGCAGCACTGCCAGGGAGTCCACAGAACACCAACGCCCGTTCAGCGCGACCCCTTGCCCGTTAGACAAATCGCTCTGCTACGTGCTCTGAAGCGGTAACCGCATGAGGCGATATTCCTTCGCGATACGTCGCGCGATGACACCGCCGTCGCCCATCGCTGTCGCTGGCGCAAACCGCACGAAGCGACGGGACTCGGCGTTGGAGCGGCGCGTTTTCAGTGTTGCTCGATTGCGGCAGCTTCAGCGTTCAGTCATTTTGCGTTAATTAACGCATTGAACAACGCTCTTAAGGCTTCATACGAGATAAAACACATTAAAAACACTGAAAAAATTATTTAGGTACTGATTTTATTTTTAGTCTACTACACAAAATCACGTGATGCAGAAAAGCGCGCGCTTTTTTCTTTCTGCTGTTCGCGCCTCCGCCATCGTCGTCTGCCATGGAACGGCGCCGGAAAATGGCAATGTTTAGAACTTTGCTGGTTCTGAAACAACTGCAGACTGGAGTTCACAGGCACTGGGTGCGTCCTGTGGGGCAAAACCGCGCGGAGGAGAGCGAATACTTCACAGCGGTAAGTCAGGACATGCTGTAGTGTTAGCGCACTGGTTCCATTTTTCCTTGAAACGTTTTCAGATGCATCTCATGAAGAATGGGGACGAAAGCCTGTTTCATAAATATTACCGAATGTCTCCGGAGATATTCGACATGCTGCACAGCATGGTTGACGAGAAGTTATCTAAACAGTGGCTATGCAGAGACCCTATCTCATCGGGTGAACGGCTTGCCTTGACGCTGCGGTGAGTAATTTAAACATTGTAATTACCCACTGCACGTTATATCACGCTATGTACAGGCTCCTTTGATTGCAATTCGGCGATGGCATCACAGTTGAGCAGCTTTCTAGTATGTGTGCTTGCGTGCGGCTATGTACTGTATGCCGTAAATTATATATGTCATCTGAACGCATGAGTATATGTTTACATGCGCATTTGCAGGTACCTCTCGTCAGGCATGGCCATACCGGACGTCTCCATGGCGTTCCGGATTGGAATTGAGACGGCAAGGGAGGCTATACACCTCACTTGCCAGGTGCTGTGGGACGTGCTTTCACCTCTGTACATGAAGGTAGGAAATATGTGGTGTAATACATTATTTAGCATGACACAAAATGCGTTAGGCTGTATTCTCCTGTTTTACTGCACATGTAATAGATCACTTACTAAAATATAGGCTAATTAACTTTCTTGAATATCTTTACTACGCCACGAATATTTTTCCTTGTTTGCTGATGCGCCCCGCCGCGGTGGCTCAGTGGTTAGGGCGCTCGACTACTGATCCGGAGTTCCCGGGCTCGAACCCGACCGCGGCGGCTGCGTTTTTATGGAGGAAAAACGCAAAGGCGCCCGTGTGCTGTGCGCTGTCAGTGCACGTTAAAGATCCCCAGGTGGTCGAAATTATTCCGGAGCTATCCACTACGGCACCTCTTCTTCCTTTCTTCTTTCACTCCTTCCTTTATCCCTTCCCTTACGGCGCGGTTCAGGTGTCCAAAGATATATGAGACAGATAGTGCGCCATTTCCTTTCCCCCCAAAACCAATTATTATTATTATTATTGCTGATGCCTTGCAGGTTCCTGTTATACTGTGCATGGATATGGTTAGCATTGCTCCAACATCACTTGGCAGGCACACTATGAACCAAAGGTCCACATCACATACTGCAGTAAATGCACTTGACAGGAGTTGTATGATGAATGTCATCAATCATGATGCACTCTATTATGTACTGTAGCAATACAAAACACGTGTCTTATCTTATTACAGCCTCCAACAGAGAGTGAATGGCGTGACATAGCTGCAGGTTTTTGGCACCAGTGGCAATTTCCGAACTGCTTAGGTGCAGCTGATGGCAAGCATGTGAATATAAAGCGGCCGAAAAAGTCTGGAAGTCTCTACTTCAACTACAAGGTATGGCAGTGTTGGCTTTATTTAAGTTGTTACAGTACTGAAGGATCTAACATCTCTGTGATATCATGTGCAATGTAATGCATGCATTACCCGCAGTTGTATGTCTTTACAGGACACCTACTACATTGTATTAATGGCAGTGGTTGACAGCAGGTACCAGTTCAGGCTCATTGATGTCGGTGCACCTGGACGCCTCAGCGACGGAGGAATATTCAAGGATTCCCCTATTGGGAAACGACTTGAAAAGGGAAAGCTGAACTTGCCGAGGGCAGCCCAACTGCCAGGATCAGCTACAACTTTGCCTCACGTGTTTATCGGCGACGAGGCATTTCAGCTTCGTCCAGATTTTATGCAACCGCTACCTGGGAGCCGGACGAGCAATGAAGAGATGATCTTCAATTACCGCCTGTGCCGTGCAAGGTATATACAGCATGGCACAAATTTGCTGCTTTGAGCCTTTCTATATGAAGTTTTTTTTTAAATGACAGCAGAAAAGTGCTCTTAAGTAGAGCCAAAAGTTTCGGCGAGTTGGTGAACGTTCACCAATTCGCCTCACTTTCGGCTTTACTTAATCTGATTTCTAGTTCAGTGGGCTCTTTTCCATTTAACAACCTCAACTTTAATGACGCTGCAGTCATTACGGCACTCTTCCCTGTGCTTGTAAGGCTGTGATGTTTTCCTGGCATCTTCGCTACTGATTTTTCCCTCCAGAATTGCAGGCTCTCTCGAGTTTTCTCTAATTAATGCTTCTCTGAGTCATCCTGTCCGCCCTTTGCATTTTCTTCGCACCATTTTTTACATCATGAAAAGTCCTCTGTTTGCAACGTATAGAAAACAGAAATGAAAATTAACAAAGAGGTATTGGTGTAAGTCCTGTCATTTTGAGATGTTGATTGCCTTTGTTTGCATCTATGGTGTGCAGTTTGTCTTCTGTAATGACACAAGTTAAATGTCTATCCACTTGTTTGCGCAGTTTGTTACTGCCAGAGAAGAAGTTTTACTGCAGTGCAGAGTGAGTGTACCTGCATGCCTTTCTTGCTGAAGCAGTGCTGTTTTTTTAAACAAGGAAACTGACTTTTTGTTTTCCAGGAGGTATGCAGAGAATGCATTTGGCATTCTGGCTTCACGGTGGAAGATTTATGGCCGTACCATCCACCTGCAGCCAAGCAATGCTGATAGCGTAGTAAAAGCAACATGTATATTACACAACTTTTAAAGCGGAATGAGTGCTTCAGAGTCAGAATACTGCCCTGTCGGCTATGCAGACTATGCAGACGCTGAGGATGTATTTGGCAATATTTTGGAGGGAGCGTGGAGGAGTGAGGCTCCAGGCCGAACAGGGATGTTTGAGCTGCAAGGCACAAGGGTGCGCAAAAGCTCGCAAGCTGCAGCCAGTGTCCGCAGGAATTTCATCCATTTTTTTTCTAACGAGGGCCAGGTGCCATGGCAATGGAACCAGCCTGGAGTGCAGAGGCCAGTGCGGCAGCAGCTGCCATGACTGCTGAAGGGTAGGCTTCGGTGGCAAAAAAAAGACTCAACTCCATCTTGTGCTCAATGTTAAAAAACAGTGCTTATGATTTTCAAATTTCAAAGGAATGTGATGTTTTTTTGTTTTTTAAGGCTTCCAAATTTTCTCTTTCTCCTATTTGAAACAGTTGTGCTGAAGCATTTTTGATCAAGTCTGCGTAAAGTTCAGTATATTCCGAGTAGATGCCTCAGGCCGTTGTTGTCAAATGCTTCGTCTATGAATGCCAATTATAAACTAAAGAAGCTATTGCGTTCATCTGTTTTCCCCTTACCTTTCAATTGCATGTTAGATTTCTGCTATACAGCAATTCCTCGCCTCTCTCCTCTATGGCCCTTTCGTGGTCACTTTTTCCTGTCCTTTTATCCCATGTAGTGTTCGGTGTCCATGTAATTTCGGTCTTTCTGACCTACCGTTATGTTTGCTTTTGTACTTATATATCCCTCATTTCTATAAAGCACTGCCCATGACTTTTCGCTGTCTGCCAGGCGCTGCTGTAAAAGCCCAATGAGGCTTTGGCAGGCCTGAACTTGTAAACTGTTTTTTCTTAGTTCAAAATAAAGTGATTGATTGATATCAGTAATGCCATTACAGTTATTCTCTCTGAACATCCAGCGGATTTCTATTGTGGTGGCATTGTTGCATCCTACCTCCATCAAAATGCAGCCTGCGGGCTCGATAACAAAATGCCTCGTTTCAGGAAAGCAGCGTTGAA
The DNA here is from genome assembly GCF_052857255.1 of Amblyomma americanum. Lineage (NCBI taxonomy): Eukaryota > Metazoa > Arthropoda > Arachnida > Ixodida > Ixodidae > Amblyomma > Amblyomma americanum. Next base: position 99,877,052 of record NC_135507.1, on the reverse strand, counting down.
AACGCCAGAGCAGTTATTGTTTAAAGATGAAAACATTTGGACCATTGCCACTTGTACCATTTTAATATCACAGAACATGATGATACAGCATGGTGGAAAATAAAATCAATTTCATTTTGATATATAACAGAACATGAAGATACAGCATGGTGGAAAAAAAAAATCACTTTCATTTTCATCTGTCACAGAACATGAAGATACAGCACGGTGGAAAAAAATCACTTTCATTTTAATATATCGCAGAACATGAAGATACAGCATGGTGGAAAAAAATCACTTTCATTTTAATATCACAGAGCATGAAGATGCAGCACGGTGGGAAAAAGTCCCTTTCCAGAAACAAATAACCTGCTGCTTTGAGTACAGAAATAAAAAAAAATAAAAACAACTCTTCCTGCCTCATACATGGCAAATTTAATGCAGAAGTAACTTATGCCTGTCCTGAGCAAATAACATGTGAGGGAAACTAAAAGGTACAAATTACCTTAACATCACATAACAGAAATGAAAAATACAAAACTTGCAAGGTTTTCTTGAGTTAACATCACATATGTATTGCATTAAAAACCACAATGCAGAAAGTCTTGAGTAAATATCACACGACGAAGTAAAAATGCACATGTAACTTTGGTTCAACTTGACTAAAAACATTTATACAAGTCCTGAAAAGCTTTCTACTTGCATATTTGTACCTGTAGGTACTTGAAGCCCACTGTTTTTGTTGCACAGTACAGCATAATCATGAATTATAAATAGGAAATAAGCTGCAGCTATACAAACATGTTCAGCACTGAGTGGTTTATAATTAGGACCATTTTGACAGTGCTCATCATTGCTATGAAAGAGTATCAATATAGATTTTATTTGGTTTGTGAGGGTTTAACGTCCTAAATGGACTCAGGTTATGAGGGACGCCGTAGTGGAGGCCTCTGGAGATTAGTACAAGCATGTAATACTTACATAGAAAACATTGTTCTGCCTGTAGAATTCGTTACAAAAAGTATAGCACTGTCATGGACATCAGTTAGTTCCACTCATTTCACATTCCTATATTGCACAGCGCACTCGAAAACTCGCCACGATGTCAGTCTACCTGACTAAAAGCATGAGTTTAAAAATAAGCAGCAGTTGTCAACAACAGCCCACGGTCCACAGTGCTGTACTGCTCTGCTAACCAACCACAGCAGTAAACAAAATCAGCCACAGCCTTTTGTTCCACTTCATTAAGGACAAAATTTCCATAGCCAGGTCTCAGGAGAATGTATACAAGATATGGACAGATGAGATGAAACGTATGCGTAGGGATGGAAGACGGTCTTGTAAAGTAACAATGATGAAACCTTCAGGGAAGATGTATTTTTGTGTGCCAATTCCAAATATGCCATTTGATTTCACATGTAACAAGTCCTTGCGCACTTATGAGGCATGGTATGTAAATTTTTTGTGAACAGCTTATAAGAAATTTTGCTACAGATAACTCTCCAATATTCATGCCATTAGTTTTTGGAACATCAAGGAATGCAATATAAAGGTTTTATTACCACCCTATCTATCATAAAACCTGATTGACAAGGTTTTTAATTTGCTATTTCAGAAATGGGAATAAAAAATATACTTCACGTTTCTGAAGTGACAACTTCAAAGCCCTATAACTATTTCTTTGGTAGGCAGGATGAAAATTTTACCTTTATTGCATTCTTTAACACAGCCGCCGCAGTGGCTAAGTGGTTATGGTGCTCGGCTGCTGGCCCGAAGGATGCGGGTTCGATCCCAACCGCGGCGGTCGAATTTCGATGGAGGCAAATTCTAGACACCCGTGTACTGTGCGATGTCAATGCACGTTAAAGAACCCCAGGCGGTCGAAATTTCCGGAGCCCTTCACTACGGCGTCCCTCATGGCCCGAGTTGCTTTGGGACGTTAAACCGACATAAACCAAACCATTCCTTGAATATATCTTTAAATGCTGTTGACAAATATTTACGTAATATATTGCACAGTGAACAAAATCCTCTTTTACAAGAAATCAAATGGTATATTTGCAGTCATCACACAAAACTGCACCGTGTTTGCTGCAGATTTGAAGTCCACTTCATCAGTAAAAATTCCACCAGCAGTTATGTTTGCATGTACACGGAGAGAGTGATAAAAAAAAGTCAGTCTGAGAACAGCACATACTTTGCTGCTGTCGCACGCACATCGGCATGCATTTGTACACGCAGCCTTTTTGGGCACTGCCTGACATAGGAAGCAATCAGCATTCCAAAATGCTCAGCCTCATCAGCTTCCTTACCTATTATTTTTGAAAGGGCATTAATTTCATCATCATACACCTGTTTTTGCTTTTTTTGTGATGCCGCTAGGGCCAGCAGCACATTCCAATTTCGTAACTAATGGCTGTGGAGTCTGCACCACTGTTGTGGAGCCTGCATCGCTGTCTCCAGCACCAGTGTCCGTGCATGTTGCATCGTCTGCATACATGCTTGCAAAAATCTGCTCTGGTGTTACACTGCCATTTGCACAGTCGTCAGCTGGCAGTGGCTCCAAGTTACCTGAAGTCCTGAAGAGATACGAGGAAGCAAAGGTGCTCAACACTAAAGTAAACAGTGTGCATGCCTTATGCTTCCTGACAGTATGATTTTGTGATGACCAACCGAACAGCTTCTTGATCACAGTAGAGTGATAACTGTCCCAGATCTATAGCTATAGCTGTATCATGCAATATAGATGCCACTTCTTGACGACTGCAGTGAAAAAGGAACAGGTAGGAAAATGTACATAAAGGCTGTGAGTGATAAAAGCAGCTTGCAGATTAATGATGACAAAATGTTTACATCACTGCCCAGCATCTTGTACTTTGAAAAGTAAAACTCAGCGTACTTACGGACGGCCAGTGACTGTGTCTCTTAGAAACAGCAGTTGGTCATAAAAAAACCATTTCGTAGCAGCGTCGTCGCCATCAAAGCAGTCTTCGTCTTCTGCAGGAGCACCACTCCTGGGTGTGGGGTTGCGGGCCTTATACAACCTCCGGAACGTATCCCGTAGGTTCTTCCAGCGGGCCTTCACGTCAGGAACTGCGAAGTGTAGATTATACTTATAACCACGCAAGTGTGCGCTAAACAGAGAATGCTTCAAGCATTAATTAGTTAAGCGATGATTACAGTACAAGTCAGACGTTTCATGTGGTTCGGTGCCGTAATTAACGCGCTTGTCCGGCGTCCACGCGCTGTTCTCAGTCATGTTCACGATCCACAAACTAAACTCCAGGCTGTCAAGTTCAATGCCGTGACCGCGGGCGATAAGCACGCGACTCGCTGAAAAGCACTCACTCGCATACCATTCACATTTAAACGAAATGCCAGCCGCCGAAATATTCCATATCTTCGCGCCGCCGCGGTGGCTGAGTGGTTACGGCGCTCGGCTGCTGGCCCGAAAGACGCGGGTTCGATCCCGGCCGCGGCGGTCGAATTTCGATGGAGGCGAAATTCTAGAGGCTCGTGTACTGTGCGATGTCAGTGCACGTTAAAGAACCCCAGGTGGTCGAAATTTCCGGAGCCCTTCACTACGGCGTCTCTCATAGCCTGAGTCGCTTTGGGACGTTAAACCCCCATAAACCAAACCAAACCAACCATATCTTCGCATTCCACTGAGCATCATGAGCCAAAGACACTGACAACGTTCCAGTTATGAATATAAATATAGACACGTAATTACGCGGCATAAAAAAAACCAGTGCGCGAAGCGCACGTGCAAGAAGCGACAATGACAGCGGAAGGTTTGCGACTCACCAGTGGACCCAAGGGTCGCTGCGATGCGGCGCCAGGCGACATTCCTGCGCTGCTGCGATTTATAGTGCGTGTAGAACATATCCCACAGCACCCTTTCCTCCTGGACTTATTCAATAAGCCTTTCATTAAACTCTTGTATACCTGCCATGGTGAGGGAAGCGTCGGCTGCTGCTCCGCCGAAAGCCCGCCGGAAGAAAAAAAACACTTTCGCGCGCAATTCGGATCGGACGTTACGCACCCGCAAGGCCTACCGTCATTGGCTAGTCTCGCACAGCACTTCCGGGCGATGGGCGAAATTTTCTACAAACCCAGAACCTTGGCGACGCGATGAGCGACAGCGCTTCGGCGGCCCTCGGCCCACCGCGCGATGCCATCGCGCGGCGTGTCGCCGCGAATTTTCGCCTCATGCGGTTACCGCTTGAAACGGACTCGCGGAGCGGCAAAACACGTAGAAGCGCTGCCAGGCGCCTCACCGAAACGCGCGGGACTCAAGTTGCAGGCATAGTTCGTCGGCACATCGTTCTCGACAAACTAGATGCCACGAACGCCAGCATAGATTCGGCGCCGAATGAACGGGCAGCAAGCCGCAAGCTTCGTGGTGAACGCGCTTTGGATGTGCGCTGCGTTCGCCGCTCACCGCGTGATTCCTGCGTGCCCGCACGTCCCCACTGCACCCAAACGAGACGAGCGGGAGACGCTGAAAAAAACAATTATTATTATTATTATTATTATTATTATTATTATTATTATTATTATTATTATTATTATTATTATTATTGAAAGAGGGTTTAATAGCTCAAGCACCACCAGAACCAGGAAGGCAGAACCAGGCGCAGAACGAGGCCTTCTAGGCGTCCGCGGTTATTCTAGAGCACGGCAGCAGCACGCGCTCAGCGATAGCACTGCCGCTACCTCGTTGTCACATCTTCGTCTTTACAATGACCCCCGGGGATGAAAGGAGCCATCCTGGCAACTCAAGGCGTAGTGCAGACCAAGGGGTCATGGTAAGGCTTGAGGCGACTGACATGCACCATTTCACGGCCACGACGGCGAAGGTCAGACGAGGGTGTCAGTGGTTCGACGACATAGTTCACAGGGGAAGGTTGAGAAAGAACACGGTAAGGACCTTGATATTTGGCTTGGAATTTGGACGACACGCCAGGAGAGCCAGCAGGGATCCAGAGCCAGACAAGTGAGCCGGGGGAAAGGGGTACGTGAGTTTGACTGCCGGAATCCCGACGCTCTTTTTGTCGATTCTGGTCAGCGGACGTGAGGGAACGGGCGAGCTGGAGGCATTCCTCGGCATACTTGGCAATTTCAGAAGCAGTTGCGCAGTCATATGCATCAAGATGGTAGGGAAGAATGGTGTCAAGCATGCTTGTAGGTTCGCGGCCGTAAAGAAGAAAGAACGGAGAATAGCCTGTGGTGGATTGGACGGCGGTATTATATGCGTAGGTGACGAACGGAAGAACGAGGTCCCAGTTGGAATGGTCGGGACTGATATACATGGTGAGCATGTCACCGAGTGTCCGGTTAAACCGTTCGGTGAGGCCATTGGTCTGAGGATGGTACGCTGTGCAGGTTCTGTGAACGATGCGGCATTCTGCGAGGAGCGCCTGGACAACCTCGGATAAAAACACACGGCCGCGGTCGCTCAGAAGCTCACGAGGGGCGCCGTGGCGGAGAATGAGCTGGCGGAGAATGAAGAAGGCCATGTCTCGCGCTGTAGCCGCCGGAAGAGCCGCCGTTTCAGCATAGCGCGTGAGATGGTCTATGGCGACTATAACCCAACGGTGACCTGAAGGGGTAGAGGGCAGGGGCCCGTAAAGGTCGATGCCGACGCGATCAAAGGGACGGGCAGGGCAAGGTAATAGATGCGATGGGCCAGAAAGGCGCTGTGACGGAGACTTGCGGCGTTGGCACGCAATGCATGAGTGAATGTACTTGAGTAAAAAGCTCTACATTCCACGCCAGTAGTACCGGTGCCGAAGTCGAGTGTAGGTTTTCAAAACACCAGCATGAGCAGTCTGGGGGTCGGCATGGACAGAGGCGCAGACTTCAGCTCGTAGTTGGCGAGGGATGACGAGGAGCCATTTTCGACCGTCGGGCATGTAATTGCGACGATAGAGACCGTCATGCAGAGTGAAGTGGCGGGCTTGTCGCCGAAGTGAGCGAGAGGAAGCTGCCGTAGCGGGCCCAGACAGATGGTGCACGAGAGATGTAATCCAGGGGTCCTTGCGCTGTTCCACAAGCATGTTTACCGGGCGCAACGAGGACAGCTCGGAGTCAATGCTCGAGATGGTCGCAGTGTCGGAAGGCAACGGAGACCGGGAGAGGGCGTCAGCGTCAGAGTGCTTACGGCCAGAGCGATAGACGACTCGAATGTCGTACTCCTGGAGGCGCAGAGCCCAGCGGCCAAGGCGACCCGATGGATCCTTCAACGATGACAGCCAGCACAAAGCGTGATGATAGGTGACTACGTCGAAGGGGTGGCCGTAGAGGTATGGTCGGAATTTGGTTATCGCCCACAAAATGGCCAAGCATTCCTTTTCTGTGACGGAGTAATTGATCTCGGCCTTGGACAGCGTGCGGCTCGCATAGGCGACAACGTATTCTGGAAATCCAGGTATTCGCTGGGCGAGCACAGCACCAATGCCCACGCCGCTAGCATCCGTGTGTACTTCTGTCGGGACGTTAGGGTCGTAATGGCGAAGGATGGGAGGTGAAGTAAGGAGTCGACGTAGGGTAACAAAAGCTTCATCGCACTCAGAGGACCATGGCGACAAGGAGTTCTGGGCTTGAAGCCGCGTCAAAGGCGAAATGATTGTAGCGAAATTTCGGATGAAGCGCCGAAAGTAGGAAGAGGCCAATGAAACTCCGCAGTTCTTTGAGAGTAGAGGGCTTTGGAAAGTCGGCAACAGCGCGAAGCTTTGCCGGATACGGAAGGATGCCCGCTTTGGATACGACATGGCCGAGTACGGTCAGTTGGCGAGCGCCGAAGTGGCATTTCTTCAAATTTAGTTGCAGGCCGGCGGCGGTGAGGCAAGTCAACACTTGGCGCAGACGCGTCAGATGTGTGGAGAAGTCGGCCGAGAAAACAACGATGTCGTCGAGGTAGCAAAGACACGTCTTCCAGCGCAAGCCGCGCAAGACGTTATCCATCATGCGTTCGAATGTTGCGGGGGCATTGCAAAGACCAAATGGCATGACGTTAAATTCGTATAGTCCGTCGGGCGTGACGAAAGCAGTTTTTTCACGATCGCATTTGGACATGGGGATTTGCCAGTATCCAGAACGCAGATACAGGGACGAAAAGAATTCCGCACCTTGCAGACAATCGAGGGCGTCATCGATGCGTGGTAGAGGATAAACGTCTTTCCTAGTTATTGTGTTTAGGCGGCGATAATCCACACAGAATCTTATGGAGCCATCTTTCTTTCGAACCAGTACGACCGGGGATGACCAAGGGCTGCGCGACGGCTGTATAATCCCACGCTCGAGCATGTCGTCCACTTGCTCGTTGAGGACTCGACGCTCTGTCGCTGACACGCGATATGGGCGCTGTCGCAGAGTTGGATGGGAGCCGGTATCGATGGTATGGTGGACATGTGAAGAACGCCCGAGGGGAGACTGGCACGCGTCAAACGATGAACGAAATTGGTGTAACAGGTGGAACAGCTGGACACGGTAGGGAGAAGTGAGATCTTGATCAATGGCGCTATACAGAATGTCAGAGGGCGGTGGGGGTGACAGGGGAACAGGAGTAAGAGAGTCCAGCGATGGCGGGAGAGCAGTTTCTAGGTCGTCGTCAAGTTGCAGAAGTTCAGCCGGTTCGACGCACCCAAGGCATTCACCATGAATCAGGGTCACTGGAGATGAGAGAGGGTTGCTGACGAGCATGGCTGTCGTTCCGGAAGTCACCGTGAGGACAGCGAAGGGTAGCGGCATGTTCTTGCGGCGAAGAAATAACTCCGAGGGGGTAAAGAGTACAGTTACAGCAGGTTGGTTGCGTGGTGAGGCACACGAGAGGGATACAAGGACAGAGGAATTTGCCGGGAGCTCGACATCGTGAGACAGGTGTACTTTGGCCGGATATTCAGGAGACGGTGCGGCCGGGTAGGCGTTGGGCAGGGCAGAGAAAGTAACTTCGGCGCGGGCACAATCGACGACGGCGGAGTGCTCAGAAAGAAAGTTCCATCCTAGAATTACGTCATGGGAGCAAGAGGAGAGGATCAGGAATTGAATGATGTACAAGGCGTCTTGAATAACGACTCGCGCGGTGCAGGTTGCGAGCGGCTCGACCTGTTCGGCGGTAGCAGTGCGAAGAGAAACTCCCGAAAATGGCGTCATGACTTTCTTCAGTTTCCGACAAAATTTCGCGTCCATAATTGAGACAGCAGCTCCCGTGTCCACGAGAGCACAGGTTGCAGCACCTTCGACAAAAACATCAATAACGTTTGTTGGTGAGAGCAGAGGCCTTGTAGAGTTCTCAGGGGACGCAGCTCTTGCCTCGGGAACTGCGCTCATTAGTTTTCCGCAGCGGAAGGGCTGGCCCGACGGCGCATAGGAGATAGAGAACGGCGCCGCGGAGAAGAGGAACGATGAGAGGTGGCAGCCTGGCGATTGGTAGAGAAGGCAGGAGGAAATGGGTCCGCTTGCACGCGGGGCGGCTGTATGTAAGACCCATACGCAGATGGTGGCAGGACGTCAGCAGGCGAAGAAGGACGTCTGCGGCAGTAGCGGGCTACATGGCCGGCGAAGCCGCAGGCAAAGCAAATAGGCCTATTGTCGCGAGTACGCCACAAACGACCGTAGTGCGAGACTGCCGGCGTGAAGCGAGGTGACGGTTGTGCCACCTGAGCCCGATACGAGAAATCAGGCGGGGGCGTCGAAGGTGGCGGCGCTTGAGTGGCGTCTTGAAAAGGGCTCAAGGGATGGGATGGTGGTCTGGCAAGAACGGCGGAGTACGTAAGAGGGGCAGCCACAGGTTGCTGGGGCAGGGTGCAGGGCCTCCGCGACTTGGGCTCGGATCGTCTGCTGAAGGGTGGGAGACAGCGCTGGCGGGGGGTTCCGAACTCCAGAGATGAGCGCGAGTTGGCGTGCGATCTCCTCTCGAATGAACTTATGAATGTCATGCCTGAGCTGCTGCCCTCCTGCGGTCTCGACATCAGCGGACAGGACGTCGGCAGGCTGTACGGTGCGACGAGTGAGGACGCGTTGCTTGCGGAGCTCCTCGTAGCTCTGGCACAAGCTGATGACGGAGGCCACGGTGGCCGGCTGCTTGGCTAGAAGCATTTGGAACGCATCTTCATCGATACCCTTCATGATGTTTTGGATCTTATCAGCCTCGATCATATCGCTGTTCACGCGCTTGCAAAGATCCACCACGTCCTCAATATAACTAGTAAATGTCTCGCCAGGCTGCTGAGCCCGTTCGCGTAAGCGCTGTTCGGAGCGAAGTTTGCGCACGCCAGGACGGCCTAATACCTCAGTGAAGCTCGTCTTGAACGTGGACCATGTGGCGATATCGGCTTCGTGGTTACGGAATCAGAGGTTGGCGACATCAGCCAGGTAAAAGATGACGTTGTTTAGTTTCATGGCGTCGTCCCAGTGGTTGTGCGTGCTGACCCGCTCGTAGGAAGCCAGCCAGTCCTCGACGTCAGAGTCGCCGAGCCCACTGAAGACAGCCGGGTCCCGTTGTCGAGGTGTGCCGGAGCAGACAAGCGGAGCAGCCGGTGGCTGGGGAGCCAGGGGGGCGTTATTCGGCATTGCTGGCGTTACAGTGCCGCTGCGGAGCTCCAGGACGGGATCAGGAGCAACCTCCACCACTTGAAAGAGGGTTTAATAGCTCAAGCACCACCAGAACCAGGAAGGCAGAACCAGGCGCAGAACGAGGCCTTCTAGGCGTGCCCGGCAGCAGCACGCGCTCAGTGATAGCACTGCCGCTACCTCGTTGTCACATCTTCGTCTTTACATTATTATTATTATTATTATTATTATTATTGTTATTATTATTATTATTATTATTATTATTATTATTATTATTATTATTATGCCTTCAAATGAGCCAGAGGTCAAACCTCTTACGGCGCGGTTCGGGTGTCCACCGATATATGCGAGACAGTTACTATGCCATTTCCTCTAAACTGATTCGGGTGTCCACCTATATATGTGAGACAGTTACTGCGCCATTTCCTGTTTCAATTTTGTTTGCGCAGTGGCGTACGCTGCTAGGACGAGAAGGAGGAATTTTTCGCTCACGGCCGACGAAAACAACACCGGCTTTTCTGTGACACGGGCTCCTTAGCGCTGTAACGTTAAAAACACGTGCCGAGCCTCGGAATCGGACCAGGGCTTTTGGCGTTTAAAGGCGGAGGCGCTGCCACTCCGCCACGACGGCTCAAGCTTTAACCATAAATGCATTCTGCCGATGCACAAGCCGCCGCGCTTTCGCTACAACCAACCAACCAACCAGCCAGCCAGCCAGCCAGCCAGCCAGCCAGCCAGCCAGCCAATTCTGATTTTCATTTATGCCACATTGGACAACATAATCTGAAATTGTTCAACAGAGGGTAGTTATCCCTCTCAACAGAGAACTCGCCGTAACCCGTCAACACTGGGTACAGAACCGCCCACTCCGGGACCCGTTTTTTTCACGGAGTTAGCCGATGGGCGGAGCTTGACGTCACCTCAAAAAGTCACGTGGGCACTCCGCGATAAAAAAAAAAGAAGGAAAAGAAAACGAATTGTGTGCGCGCGCGCGCGGTGTGCGCCTCTAGAGGCGTGCCAGCGGTTGTGGTCACGTGGTTATTTGTTAAAAAAAAATAAAAAGGCTGTTTCTGCGCTTGCGCCTGTGTTGCGCGCGTTGAAAACGGAACTTTGAAACGCGCTCACAGTGGGTCCTGCGCGGCTTCTCGCGCGTTGAAAACGGAACTTTAAACGCGCTCACAGTGTCCTGCGCGGCTCTTCGAGTTTAGTAAAAGTTTGAGATGATGGACCCTGATTCGGCGGACGACCCACAAGACGTGATTATGAAGGAATGCCTCCGAGATCTCAAGAAAACTGGTGACAAGTGGACTGGCTATTTGCAGTCCGATGAAGAGCTGCAAGCGTTCGAGAAGAAGTTAGCAGCCGTTCATGTCCAGTTTTCTACGACGTCGTCAAGGAATCACAACTGTGGGGCATGTGAGTACTCTTCAAGTATGAAGTATATATGCTCTACTAATGTAACGTGACGAACTAGCGATGTTCAGAGTACATATATGTACGCATTTTATATATAGTATAATGCAGCCACCACGGTGGCCTAATGGTTATGAGGCTCGGCTGCTGACCCGAAAGACGCGGGTTCGATCCTGATGCGGCGATCGAATTTCGATGGAGGCGCAATTCTAGAAGCACGTTTGCCTTACGATCTCGGTGCACGTTAAAGAACCCCAGGTGGTCGAAATTTCCGGAGCCCTTCGCTACGATGTCCCTCTCATAGCCTGAGTCGCTTTCGTTAACTGGCCGAATATTATACTCGCTGTGTGTTCGATCAGCCATCTTATTGTCACGGTCTTGTTGTAGTAATTAACGCAGCAAAATATTTACAGCTTGCAAATGGGATTTCAATGATGCACAAGATCTGAACCACTCTTGCTTTTTTTTTTTTCTGGGGTTGAAGAAAGGGGGGGGGGGGGGAGTAGAGATTGTTCTCGTATATAATAGCAGGATATGTATATAGCACAAGCCATCCAAACAAGTTGATCCACGCTTAAAACTTCTCACCAGAAAGAAGTCGCAATTTATAGTTGTAAAACCTTTTTCGTCATGTTGCATAGCACAATTCACTCTGAGTAACAAAACTGCCTAAAACCGCAAGTCACTTAATTCAGAGAAAGATCTTTGGAACCTAAAATTTGCAAGATTCGGAACACTGGTTTGTTTGTTTTTTTGCAAGTGTCAAGCTGGTGTGATTAGCCTGTTTTATGTGCTAGATAGATTCTTGGGTAGATGTAGTTGGGTTTGCGGGCCGTGGGGCAATGGGTTATCCACATTTCGCCCCGGGCGCCGCTGACTTGGTCCTTGTATGCAGATTTTTTTTTTTAAGCAGCTCGCCGCGTGGCCCACAGTCCGGCGACGGTCGCCCGGCCGTTCTAAAACAAACAGAGCAAATGCTGCTGGCAGAGGGCTGCCGAGCTAAAAAATAAAAGCAGTAACGGCAGCGAGGGGTGCCTGAATGGGACCCGCTCCATGCCTGCGCAGTGCCTGCGTGTCTTGCGCCCCGGCGCATTGTTTAGGTCCGTTTTATGGCTTTTCGAGCGCAGTGTCAAAGAAAGCTTTGAGGACGTAGCTTGAAGAATGAAGCTCTCTTGGAAGGCTACTGGCGGGCCATCCTCTGGGTGCACGTGCGACGGTCGTGCAGCTGGATGTCGGTGCTTCTGGCCAGCGGGGCTCAGATGCCACCCTGTATCTGTTTTTAGAGCACCGGCTGGTGGAAGTTGCGCTTGTGTGTATTTTGTTGTCATGTTGATGTTGCTTTTGGAGTTTGTGGAAAAGTTCGATCGACTTCTTGGAATGCTCGCGGTCCTCGCGAGCAAACAAGCTCGAGGGCACCGGTGTGTCATTGGCCCCTTCAATTTAAGAGAAAATGCTCCGATTGGCTTTAAGAAGCTCATTCCTGATTGGTCGCTAAAATGGTCCCCAGGATGCTGGGGAAACGGATTTAAAGAGGCGTTTTGGCACCAAAAGGGGGTGACTTGGGCAGGGGCTCTTGGTGGAGAGTCGGAGTCGTGAGAGTACGGACAGGGCCAAACTTTGCGCTGGCCACGTTCCGAAGAACGAGGAGCCCCTATGTGTAGCACGAGTCAAGTCGGTCAGGCAGGACAGTTTCGTAGGGGCGAGCTTTGGCCTGACGCTCCTGATCGTTCTTGATGGCAGCGACCACACTGGTCGATGTGTAAAATATGTAAATGGTTTAATAGATAAACCAAGCTGTACATTTCTGCCGAGAAGTTTGCCTACGCCTCATCTTCCTCCTGCAACGTGTCGCGCCCAAACGGACCCCTAGGGCCCCTAAGTCTAACTGGTGTCTCTCAGAGTGTACTTTTTCCCTTTACCCAGCTCAACTGATGTTCTCTTCAAACCGGGGTACAGTGCCTGTTTCTCTGGACATGCCGTTTCAAGTCGTCCGACAAGTGGACAAGGACTGTGTGCTTGGAATTGATCACCATAAGGACAAATGTGAAAGCACTAGCACTGTAAGCACCTTGTGATCCAAACAATATTGTAGAGTAATAATGACAATAACAATCATTGGTGCAGTTATTTCTTATTTAATTGTGTACAGGCTGATGACACATTTGGCATATGTTTTCGTTAAGCAAATGATTATATTAAGTATTTATAAAAATGAGTCTCGGTTTAGTAATCAAGTTTAGCTTCAGCACAAGTCCTGCATTCATTGGCTGAATCCCATGTTTCGACAGTAATTCATCTTATATCCATAGTCGCGTTATGAAGCCATTGGAGATTGTATGGAGGACCATCCAGGGTCGAAGGGCAGCCTGGGCAAAGAGCACCAACCCGAAAGATGGGCGAGTTCTACGAATGATGTCAGCAGCTGACGCTGCCCGTCTAATTTCCTTGTTTGCCTACAAACGGGAGTCAGTTAACAGCAGTTTCTGAATTATATAGGGCAGCGCAGGCAGCTGTCTATATTAAAGCATTTCTTAAGCAAAACAGACCATAACGTTTTGCTACTTTCTGGTTACAAATAGGGTAGTGTTTTGGAGGCAGAAAATTTTTAAAATCCTCTAGCTAAACATGGCAGACCCTGTGCATATGAACTACATAAAATCTGCAGTAAGGTACTGATTTCATTGCAATAACGTGCACAGACAGTGGTAATTTTCATGTGTGGCTATGCTTTTAGGCACAAGATCCAACTGACTGGTCCAGCGAAGTCTTTTGCAAAAAAAAGATCAAGCTGCAAGGAACCAAGAAGAAGGGGTGCACTGCAAGCATGCATCTAAAGTGGATCAGCATGTACCCAGAATTCAAGGTTGGCCACTGTTCACGCATTTTATTGAACAATGCAGTGAAGCACAAGTCTTATCTCCGAGTTGGAAAAACAAGAAGAATAAATTTATAATTAGGTACACAGAACATACTGCACAGCATTTTCAGACACATTTCAGACCAATACTTTGACCAATAGACTTTTCAAAATTTCAGTGTACAGCTCGTTTTGGCTGAAACTATGGCCTATGGTTTTACGCTTCTCTTTTACAGCAAGAGCTGTTTATGTGAAGCTCCTCATAGCACCTCACTGAAGCACCAGTTATAATAATTAGATGCGGAAGAAGCAGTAGCTCTCGCTGGATATTGCACCAGGTGTCAGGCCTTAGCCTTTTCTTTTTATGTGTTTAAAAGTTCAGCTATGTGCTTTGCCTTGGATTTTAATTTATAATACTTCCTACATTAAAGCATAAAGCTTCGGCATTGAATATGCATATTTTATCATGACCATTTATGTATCCACATAGTATGATCATGCACCAGATTGTACCGCAAGTTGATTAATACCAAAAAATCAAGTTTATGCTCTGCTTTCACTGCAACACACAATTTGCACATTCTCATCTTTATACTTGCCAGGCCTTTTGTAATAATCATTTGTTTGCTAAGTTTAGGGATCCTGTTGAACAGGAAAACAAATTAAATCAGTTTCTTTTACTTGTAATAATAAAACCTTCTTGTAACCTCGAGTTCATCCTAATCGATTAACAAGAATTGCTATGTGGAAAAAGCAAGCCTAGTTAACGTCATTGGAGGCATGAACAAAGGCATTTAGAAAATTCATGCTAAACCACATTTCTTTCACTTGGCCCCTGATAAATTAATTATTTTGCTGTTTAATTTGTCAGAAAGGATCTTTTCCACATAAAAGAGTGAGCTTCTTTTATTGTGTTGAACTCTTATTGTGATCAGATTTTTATGTGTTCATTGTTCTGCTTGCATTTCAGGTTGACATCCCTCAACACACAGGGATAGGAAAATCTCTGCAAATGAAGGCGGCAAAAATAAGAGAACTTGAGGAGCAAAAGGCCCATATAAACTGCAGAACCGAACAGCGCATCTATGTGGCAATCTCGCCCATGAGTTTCCACCATGCTCACCAATTTGGCGAAATGGCAGGCTTCAGCCAGACTGTAAACAAAGCTGTGTCGGCACGAATTCAGGACCTTGTTTGTGAGGGCGTGACATCGGTACAGGAAGTGAAAAAGTGTCTTGACTATTATGTACAAGACGTTCTGTTTGGAGGGAAAAACAAGCCATCAAGAAGCTGCAGAGCATTCTTCCCAACACAAGAAGACATACACAACCACATACAGGCTGCTCTTCGGAGAGATAGGTTTAGCTCTTTTGATCAAGAAAATGCTAAGCAGTTAATTGATAAATATCAGAGAGAGGAGCCTGATAGCAAATTCTTTTACAGACAGTATCAGAAGAAAACTGAACAAATCAATAGCCTTCCAAGTGATGACATTTTGGAGCAAATGGAGCAGGAATGCGAGGAAACGCTACTGTTTTGTTACCAGTCAAAATTTATGAATGAAATGCTCATAAAATATGGACAATCAGTTTCATGCCTGGATGCAACGAACAAAACGACAGACTATGCTCTGCCACTTTTCTTCATTGTCGTGAAGACAGCACAAGGCTACATGTGTGCCGGTGTTTTCATAACGCAATTTGAAACGAGTGCCTGCGTCGCAGAGGCCCTTGAAGTGTTCAGGCAGTGGTGCCCCGACTTCAATCCGCAGTATTGGATGATTGACTACAGTCAGGTAGAAATCAATGCCCTTCAGAGCAGCTTCCCCCAAAGCCAAATCACAATTTGTGATTTTCATAGAGAGCAGGCATGGGGAAGGTGGCTAAAAAGGTCCGAGAATTGCACTGTTGCAAAAGAAGATGTCCTCTTTCTGCTGCGAAGAATAGCCAATGCAACCTCTGAGGAAGAAATGAATCAATGTATTAATGATCTCAAAGCATCTCGGCATTGGGAAAATGAAAAATTCAGATGTTACATTGACACACATTGGCTGAGAGTGAAAGAAATGTGGGTGCGTGCATATAGGTTAAGCTATGATGTAGTGCTGACGACAAATAATGGCACTGAAGCACAAAACAAAATCTTGAAGCAGTATTACATCAAAAACAGCCATGGCAGAAAGTCTTTGGCAATGCTGATCTCTACACTTGTCAAGCAATTTCTGCCTGACAGACAACATCAGCACCAAAGGAAGGTAATGAGCCTGTCATCATCGTACCGGACATACAAAAACAACATCCCAGAATATTTGCACAACCGGCCACCAGCTTTTATTAAGCATGTAATGCAGAGGATGTTCACTGCATGCGAGTACACGCATGAAGACATCAAGAGAAAATCTGCGGTAGGGCAGTACCTCGTACAGTCGCAGTCGTCATCCAGCTGGCACACGGTGGATTTTGCAGGGCCGAACTGCACGTGCATGGATTTTGCAGCAACAAAGTTTCCGTGCAAGCACTTTTGTGCAGTGTTCAGGCTGACCGAGAGTTCATTTTCTGACCTTCCTGAAAGCTACCTGAATCGGCCTCATGTTGCTGTGACAGCCTGTGCTACTGCTGATGACCAAGAAAACGAACCAGACAGCCAGGAAGGGCATGGAGGAGGAGCAAGTTCGCATGAAGTGACAGCTCTCAGCATACCTCTATGTTCTTCGAATCAGCTGAAGATGAAGCGAAACAACTTTCGAAGCATAATGGAGAAGTGTGGCAGTCTCCTTTTTTACTGCAGCGATTCTTCAGCTCTAGACAAAGCAGCAGAAAAACTGGAGGAAGCCTATTCTCTTCTTGCACAATCAGTTCCGTCTACCAGCGGTCTGTTCATCAGAAACTCCCCAACAAAAGGCTGTTCAGGCCAAGCATCCCACGCTTCACAGAAGGATGCTGTACGAGCAGCACCTAAGATTTTGCAAACAGAAAGGACGAACAAGGAGCACTGGCGCACTAGAGGCCGTGTTGGGAAACAGGCAGATGAGCTGCGCAAGACCATTAATGTTAACCCCTTAGAGTAAGGAATCACTCAGTGGGGCACCATGATGCAAGAGGAAAATTTCACAAACAAGGAGCAATGATATCTGGAGCTTAAAGCACCTGGCCATGACAGATGCCATAGTACAGGGCTCAGGATAAATTTTCATGACCAGAGGGTCTAGAATGCGCTGGCATTGCACAAAATAGAAGAATCGTCGCATCTTGTCCTGGCTGAAATGTTGTCACCTCAACTGGGATTTAATCTGCAATGCCATGCTGAACAGTGGAGTGCCTGAGCCACTACAGTAGGTATTTACCAGTAAAAGTGGTTGCTATGGGACCAGCTGTACCGCATTTCTTAGGTGTGTGGCTTATTAGGAGAACACATTATTCATATAGTGAAGATGGAGGATAGGAGGATGCAATTCAAGATTTCTTATTCATTCTTGGCCCAGTTTAACCACCATCATGAGATACTTTCTCCCTCAAGGCTGAACCTTGTTATGCTTAAGAGTCAACAAATGGGACAATTTTTGACATGGTAATAATCCTATCATCTTGACTATGCCCTCAGTTTTGGTGAACCACCAGAGTGTTCTGCAATAGAACTACAGGAAGCTTGAAAGCTTTGCCTGCATCTCTATTAAGGCTTACTCCCTGCTTGAGCCTTGCTACGTCAAGAAATCAGTCTACTGCATCTGTCCACCTCGGCTTGTGGGCCTCTCCTACTAAACGAGACCATTCTAGCACTGCACCTGGACCTCTCGGCAAGGCTGTAGTGCATAGCCACCTGCTAACGCGATTCAGGCTTCATTGTTATTTAGTCACACTGTGTGTCAGGAAGTGGCAGCTGTACCAATTCAACTTTTCCTCTGTTCACGTGCTCCCCTTATCATGCCATGTAAGCTTGTACAGCGACGACGCCACATGCCTGCGGCTGAGTTGTCACGCTCATCTTTGCTGGAAGCATCCAGGGTTAGTTGGTGGGTGCATTAATGTACTTCTTCAGACTTTGGGTTGCTGCTCCTCTAATTCATATAGCAGTGTCATGGACACATTTAATGAAGCACAGAGGGTGCTTCTCAATTCATCACACACTCTAACCTGCTACTTGGATAATTCCCCACAATGGCCTTTTTCTGCCACTCCCTGCAGTCTTCCCAGGCTGTCACCGTGGAAACACAGTAAAAAAATATCATTCACACCTTGCACAGCATGCTTTGAATATACCTGGGCAGGTCTCCGTATCAGATGTTTAAAAACCGTCCGGTCTTTGCACACTCGAATCATGGTGAAAGTTGCAATGCCTAAAAATGATATTCAACATCGTTTACAACCAGATAAAACGATTTCCAGACATACATGCGGTTTAACACGTCATGACCAACCCAGATGAAACACAAGGCGATTTTGGTACCTCAATACCGGACCAATGCGGACACCAGTTCCTTCCCCCCCCCTCCCCCCATGGACTATTGCAAGTGGAACGGGTTGCCAAATAAGGTGCCTGTCAATGTCCGAATCTATTTTAACAGCCGTTGTTCTTTACTTGTGATTGCTTTGCATTCCTTATTTCAGAAGTGCCAAAATTTGCTAATAAATGTTGATTTTTCGCTGTACAATTTTGTTGTTTTTGTATTTTTCTTGTTATAGTATGACAATGATTTGTAAAAAATATAACTTGAAATGCTATGTAATTGCTACTGTCTTAGCTACCAAAAGGTTGCCGGCAGTGCTGAATAAAATAAAAATAGAATAAAATAAATGCAGCTTTGTATAGCTTCCCCGATGAGCCATGAAATGCAGTGGAATGCTTGTTCAGTTATCGGAGAGAAGAAAGCTGAAGCAGATTTCAGTGCACTGGCATTCATTCTCGGCAGTCTTCAGACAAATCTCCAGGGAAGAAGAGGTCCTGCGTTCACAACTCCAATCTTATTTGTTGACAATGGATCAGGTCCAATGTACTCTATGTAAAGGGATCTGACGACAGCAAACAGGCACTGAACTCGTGTAAACCTCATATCAGTACCTCTTCAATTACTCTGTGTATGCAGCATGTATAGCCGAGTTTTGGCTCATAAGGAATGGCATACAAACTTTATTTTAACCTATTGCTCTCGGGCTGCCTCACGTGAAAGTCGTTCAGTCAAATCCATTTACAGCCAGATTCACTGGTTTTTATCGACGGGTGTTTTCTCGGGAAACAGCAAAGGGAACAAGCACATATTACATTTAATATAGCTGCATAGGCACTGAACTTGCTGCTTTGTAGTTACATGACTGTGAACACTTTTTGACATCCTTTTGTCTTGTCTTGAACCGTGGTTTACTAAGCTTTCTTCCTTCTGATAATGTTTTGGTGTTCCTGGCAGCCAGGAACTAGCTGAAAGGAGTGCCTGCACAAGTGAATTGTCTACAGCCCGTCGCAAGTGCCCGGAGCACAGTAATGCAAGTCCCGCAACCTGAAAGAGTTCTGCAACTAAATGCTGTCACATCACTTACTGTTCCATCATGTATTTCGACGTTTGAAGCTGAGTAAAGGCGCGCCTAGTTAATGCAAGTTCTCTTGGCAACACATCTTCGAGATATGTGCTGGGGCTTTCGAATTTCTGCACGTAAGGAGACTCATGTGCACCCCTTAATTTTTATTACTAAGGCTGAACAGCTCCAGACAGCGCGCTCAGACATACCCTGCCTGGCCTCTCTGCATGGCTCGGCTAGCTGTGGCTAGTTTCCGCAACTCGGTGACTCGGCTCATCTCACATCTGGCCGGTCGTTCTCCGGCCGCGGTAGGTCGCGGCAAGCGCGACAACATTATTTAGATTTTTGTTTTGTGACGTCGGACGACGTCAAGCTCCGCCCATCGGCTAACTCCGTGAAAAAAACGGGTCCCGCCCACTCCTTGGCCCCAACACCTGCACTCTACTCTCCCGAACCATAGAACGCTGACTGGCTTTATGTGTGACTTCTGCAGAAAATTTGTTTTAATATCTCAAGCTTTTTATTTTTTTCTCACTCCCGCATGTCTTTCCTCTTAGCTCACGCGTTTTATATGATTTTTGCAGATCATGCAATCTTACACCCTTGGGGTAAAATTACATTATTGCACTTGAGTGCAAAATCATTTCTCTTTCCTCTCTCCCTCCATTTTCATGCATTAGGAAATTGAAAATTGGTTTTTGGGGAAAGGAACAGACAGACAGACAAAGAACTTTATTGACGGCCCTGAGGAACCGCGTTAGGGTACGTCCCTTTTCAGGGAGTCCCCGTAGCCGTCGCGGGCCGCACCCACGTCGGGGTCGGAAGACTGTGGTCCTCCGCCCTGTCGCAGGCCCTCTGGACAGCCCGTAGTTGCTCTGAGAGGTCGCCGCTCTTAAGGGCTGCCTCCCAGTCGGATTGGGTGGTAAGCGATGAGCTGCGTAACGCAGGTCATTGCCAGAGCATATGAGATAAAGAGCAGTACGCCTCCCCACAGCCTGGACAGTGGGGTTCTACATTAGGCGCGAAGTGACTGAATCGTTCCCTGGAGTAATAATAATTATAATTGGTTTTGGGGGGAAAGGAAATGGCGCAGTATCTAGCCCCGGCATCTGCCATCGATACTGAAGCACCTGAGCTGGGGCAGCGGAAATAAAGGACAGCAGACAGAATGGAGAAATGAAATGAAAGAGGTGAGGGGACAGGAATAGAGGACAGGGGGAGAAGTTATATGTACAAACTATTTACACAATAAGAAATGTGTCCAGGTTGTGCGCGTGATTAGTTCATTTTAGAGGAATTAAATCACACACGCGCACAGCACTGTGTAGGTTACAACTGGAGTGGGGCGTCCAGTTATTAATTGTTCAAGGTAGAACTCGCGGAGCGTTCGGTCACTGCGTGTAACTACCTGACGGAGAACAGACGGGACGTCAAGCCCGTGTGTTCGAGGAATGCACAGAGGCTCACCAAAGTTCGCTCACGAGTGCGCGCACTGCCCTGCGGCCACAATAGCGTCTTGATGGAGTCTGGTAGTATGCCCTGCGCCCTATAGGCCGCGAGCATATCGCGACGAGCATCGGCGAACGCGGAGCAGCGAAGGAGCAGATGCTCTAGTGTTTCCACTGCACCGCATCCGTCACACACATCACTCGTCGCGATTCCGTGACGCACCCGTCGTTGCCCGGGCCACACGCAGCCAATGCGCGCGCGGAGGATCATTGCACGTTGTGACCGTGTAAGTGCGCGACAGCCAGTGACACTGTCGATGCGCTCACCTCCCGTGATGCGTGGGTCGGGGTGCTGCTTTCGGAGATGGTCGTGAATGGCCGCACGCACGTCCTCCAGCGCAAGGGGCAGATCGCTGGCAGGTAGTTGGTGTGCAGCGGTCGCGAGGTCGTCAGCTTCTTCGTTGCCGGCGATGCCGCAGTGACCGGGCACCTACTGTGCACGCACGGCACAACCTCTCTGCGCGAGGCGCTCGATGCGCGAGCGAATTTCCCGCACTAGTGGGGTACCGCGGCCGTTAGATTGCAGGCGGCTGAGGGTGCCGCGGGAGTCGCACAGCAGAGCACTCCTGGGCGGCGGAGGGCCGAGGGTGAGCAGCAGGTCCAGCCCGAGCCGGATCCCCATCAACTCCGCCGTGGTGGAGGAGCCCAGGATGGCTGCCAGTTGCTGGCTGTGCAGTCGCAGGGCGGGGATGGTGGCCGCCGCAGCAAGGGAGCAGCTGTCGCGGGCCACTGAGCCGTCGGTGTACACGAGGAGATGGTCCTGGAGCTCCTCGTGTATGACGGCTCTGGCCAGCTGCTGCACAGCGCAGAGGGGTGTGCTCCGCTTTCCCGCGATGCCGACGATCTCTCGCTGTACCTCCGAGGCAGCAGGCCAGGGCGCGCAGGAGCCGTAGGGGGGGTGGGCCTTGGGTCAATTGCTCATATTCGAGCAGCGCCGCGCCCATTCGTGAGCGCGGGTGCGAGCGCATACGCTGCAGCAGCGAGCCGCCATCCGGTGCGCGGTGAAGCCGGTCGATGTGATTCAGTGCCCTGCGCGCTGCTTGAAGCTCAAGGGGCCACGCTCCTGCCTCGGCCAACGTTGCGGCGCACTGCGAGTTTTTGGGCAGGCCTAGGCACACGCGCAGGGACTTGCGGTGCTGAAGCTCGAGCTTCTTCCAGCACGGCTTGCGCGCCGTGACGAGCGGCAGCGCATAGAGCACCGCCCCCAAAGCTGCGGCATTGTATAGACGCAGCGCGGCTTGCTGGGAGATGCCCTGGCCTCGAGCGGTGAGCTTGTGCACGGCGGCGGTGATCCTCTTCATCTGCAGACAGGCCTTGGTCACCGCGGGGCGGAAGGAAAGGCGCCAGTCGATGTCCAGGCCAAGGTACCGCGCCGATTTACGCCAAGGAATCGGAGTCCCGTCCAGTGACAGTGGCGCAAGGTGCGCGCGCGAGCGCGAAACGCAGGCCATGGCCACCGATTTGCCCGCGCTCAGCGACAGACCAAGGCCGCGCAATCTGGCATCGATTGCGGTCAGGGCTCCCTGAAGGCACCCCCGCACGCGGAACGCCTCGCGCGGTGGTCCCCGGCACCACAGAGCTATGTCGTCTGCATATATGGACATGCCAAAGGCCGACGATTGTGGTCTAGTAAGTGCAGGATGCGGTAGTGGATACGCCCGCCGAGCAAGTTGATAATGTGCCAAGATTTCATGGAATGGCACAGTATCTGTCTCACATATTGGCTGACACCTGAACCGCTCCCGAATGGAAGGGATAAAGGAGGGAGTGAAAATTTGGAGGAGACGTTAAGCTTCGTCTTTAAGAGTGACGCGACAGCGTGTTGAGGCGTTGCCAAGGGGTGCACGGAACGCCATCGCCCGTTCAGCGCGACGCGTGGCCTGTTGGACAATTTAAGGAAATGATGCCTGTCTCACATATCTCGGTGGACACGCGAACCAGGGCGTAAGGGAAGAAAAATGAAAATTGGTTTTAAGGAAAAAAATGACGCCTGTCTCACAATTCTCGCTGCACACACATACCGAGCCGCAAGGGAAGAAAAAGGAGGAGGCGGAGGAGTGCGAGCAGGAGGATTTTTCGCGGACGGCCAACGCCGCCGACGCCGACACCGGCTTTTCTGCGACACGAGCTCGTTAACGCTGTCGCGTTCAAATGAAAGAGAGAGTCCCTGCGAAAAGCCCGGGTTCGAACCCGACCGCGGCGGCTGCGCTTTTATGGAGGAAAAACGCTAAGGCGCCCGTGTGCTGTGCGATGTCAGTGCACGTTAAAGATCCCCAGGTGGTCGAAATTATTCCGGAGCCCTCCACAACGGCACCTCCTTCTTCATTTCTTCTTTCGCTCCCTCCTTTACCCTTCCCTTACGGCGCGGTTCAGGTGTCCAACGATATATGAGACAGATACTGCGCCATTTCCTTTCCCCCCAAAACCAATTATATTATAAAAGTCAGCGTTCGTAAAAGTCAAAGCCTATATCGTGCTATATATAGCTTTCATTGATTACGAGAAAGCATTCGACTCAGTGGAAACCTCGGCAGTCATACAGGCATTGCGTAATCAGGGGTAGAAGAGCCTTATGTCAAAATACTGGAAGATATATATAGCAACTGCACAGCTACTATAGTCCTCCATAAAGTCAGCAATAAAATTCTAATAAGGAAGGGCGTTAGGCAAGGAGACACGATCTCGCCAATGCTGTTCTCCGCATGTTTACAGGAGGTATTTCGAGGCCTGAATTGGGAACAGTTGGGAATAAGAATAAATGGAGAATACCTAAATAATCTGCGATTTGCTGATGACATTGCCTTGCTGAGTCACTCAGGAGGTGAACTGCAAATCATGATCAATGAGTTAGACAGGCAGAGCAGATCGATGGGTATAAAAATTAACATGCAGAAAAGCAAGGTAATGTTCAACAGCCTAGCAAGGGAACAACAGTTCACAATTGGCAGCGAGAGCCTAGAAATTGTGACGGAATACGTCTACTTAGGGCAGGTAGTGACCGCTGATCTGGATCATGAGAGGGAGATAACTAGAACGATAAGAATGGGGTGGAGCGCATATGGCAAATTCTCGCAGATCATGAGTGGCAGTTTACCAATTTCCCTCAAGAGGAAAGTGTACAACAGCATAATCTTACCGGTACTCACCTACGGGGCAGAAACGTGGAGGCTAACGAAAAGAGTTCAGCTTAGGTTAAGGACAACGGAGCGAGCCATGAAAGAAAAATGAGAGGTGTAACGTTAAGAGATCGGAAGCGGGCAGAGTGGGTGAGGGAACAAACACGGGTTAATGACATCCTAGTCGAAATCAAGAGAAAGAAATGGGCTTGGACAGGGCATGTGATGCGAAGGCAAGATAACCGCTGGTCCTTAAGGGTAACAGAGTGGATTCCAAGAGAAAGTAAGCGTAGCAGGGGGCGGCAGAAGGTTAGGTGGGCGGATGAGATTAAGAAGTTTGCAGGCAAAGGGTGGATGCAGCTGGCAAAGGATAGGGTTAATTGGAGAGACATGGGAGAGGCCTTTGCCCTGCAGTGGGTGTAGTAAGGCTGATGATGATGATGATATCGTGCAGAACAGAAGTTCGTAAGAAGCAGAGCAGCGCCTTGGAGGCCTTTACCGTCGACGATCGCCGCGGCCAGTGGCCGAGGATCTTCATTTCTGTCAGTGGGCGTGGATCTAGACGTTCCAGCGCACTGCAGAGCGACTGCCTTTCGGCGCTGTAGGCAAGGCAGTCACAAAGAATGTGGGATATAGTCTCGTCATACCCGCAGATAGAACATGCATGGCTATCAGCCATAACGATTAAGAACGAGTAATGGATGGTGAAAGCTACACCAAGCCACTGCTAAACCGTCGCACTGCTAAACCGCCGTCTGTACTGTTGCAGATTTGATATGAGATCACCTTAAGGGATCAACAGCAGCACTTTGGCAGCAGCGGTGGCCGCGGAAACGCACTGCTAAACCGTCGTCTGTACTGTTGCAGATTTCCTGCTGCACTCGAGCAACGGCCACACGTGGAAAGAAGTCTGCGCAAGCCCCCTTCGCACCGTGAAAGCG
This sequence comes from Amblyomma americanum, assembly GCF_052857255.1. Lineage (NCBI taxonomy): Eukaryota > Metazoa > Arthropoda > Arachnida > Ixodida > Ixodidae > Amblyomma > Amblyomma americanum. Next base: position 99,852,155 of record NC_135507.1, on the reverse strand, counting down.
GCCCCGTCATCTGCTCTGGACTGCACCCTTCTGCCGCAGTGGCGCCAACGTCGTCGCCAGCACTGGATATGAGATCACCTTAAAGGATCAACAGCAGCACTTTGGCAGCAGCAGTCGCCGCGGAAACGCACTGCTAAACCGTCGTCTGTACTGTTGCAGATTTCCTGCTGCACTCGAGCAACGGCCACGCGTGGAAAGAAGTCTGCGCAAGCCCCCTTCGCACCGTGAAAGCGGCCCCGTCATCTGCTCTGGACTGCACCCTTCTGCCGCAGTGGCGCCAACGTCGTCGCCAGCACTGGATATGAGATCACCTTAAAGGATCAACAGCAGCACTTTGGCAGCAGCAGTCGCCGCGGAAACGCACTGCTAAACCGTCGTCTTTACTGTTGCAGATTTCCTGCTGCACTCGAGCAACGGCCACGCGTGGAAAGAAGTCTGCGCAAGCCCCCTTCGCACCGTGAAAGCGGCCCCGTCATCTGCTCTGGACTGCACCCTTCTGCCGCAGTGGCGCCAACGTCGTCGCCAGCACTGGATATGAGATCACCTTAAAGGATCAACAGCAGCACTTTGGCAGCAGAAGTCGCCGCGGAAACGCACTGCTAAACCGTCGTCTGTACTGTTGCAGATTTCCTGCTGCACTCGAGCAACGGCCACGCGTGGAAAGAAGTCTGCGCAAGCCCCCTTCGCACCGTGAAAGCGGCCCCGTCATCTGCTCTGGACTGCACCCTTCTGCCGCAGTGGCGCCAACGTCGTCGCCAGCACTGGATATGAGATCACCTTAAAGGATCAACAGCAGCACTTTGGCAGCAGCAGTCGCCGCGGAAACGCACTGCTAAACCGTCGTCTGTACTGTTGCAGATTTCCTGCTGCACTCGAGCAACGGCCACGCGTGGAAAGAAGTCTGCGCAAGCCCCCTTCGCACCGTGAAAGCGGCCCCGTCATCGGTTCACGACCATCTCCGAAAGCAGCACCCCGACCCACGCATCGCGGGAGGTGAGCGCATCGACAGCGTCACCGGCTGTCGCGCACTTACACGGTCGCAACGTGCAATGATCCTCCGCGCGCGCATTGGCTGCGTGTGGCCCGGGGAACGACGGGTGCGTCACGGAATCGCGACGAGTGATGTGTGTGACGGATGCGGTGCAGTGGAAACACTAGAACATCTGCTCCTTCGCTGCTCCGCGTTCGCCGATGCTCGTCGCGATATGCTCGCGGCCTATAGGGCGCAGGGCATACTACCAGACTCCATCAAGACGCTATTGTGGCCGCAGGGCAGTGCGCGCACTCGTGAGCGAACTTTGGTGAGCCTCTGTGCATTCCTCGAACACACGGGCTTGACGTCCCGTCTGTTCTCCGTCAGGTAGTTACACGCAGTGACCGAACGCTCCGCGAGTTCTACCTTGAACGATTAATAACTGGACGCCCCACTCCAGTTGTAACCTACACAGTGCTGTGCGCGTGTGTGATTTAATTCCTCTAAAATGAACTAATCACGCGCACAACCTGGACACATTACTTATTGTGTAAATAGTTTGTACATATTACTTCTCCCCCTATCCTCTATTCCTGTCCCCTCACCTCTTTTATTTCATTTCTCCATTCTGCCTGCTGTCCTTTATTTCCGCTGCCCCAGCTCAGGTGCTTCAGTATCGATGGCAGATGCCGGGGCTAGCAAAAATCTTTTCCTTCCTTTTTACTATTATTTTTAATAAAACCACTACCACCACCATCTGCTCTGGACTGCACCCTTCTGCCGCAGTTGCGCCAACGTCGTCGCCAGCACTGGATATGACATCACCTTAAGGGATCAACAGCAGCACTTTGGCAGCAGCGGTGGCCGCGGAAACGCACTGCTAAACCGTCGTCTGTACTGTTGCAGATTTCCTGCTGCACTCGAGCAACGGCCACACGTGGAAAGAAGTCTGCGCACGCCCCCTTCGCACCGTGAAAGCGGCCACGTCATCTGCTCTGAACTACGCCCTTCTGCCGCAGTGGCGCCAATGTCGTCGCCAGCACTGGATATGAGATCACCTTAAAGGATCAACAGCAGCACTTTGGCAGCAGCGGTGGCCGCGGAAACGCACTGCTAAACCGTCGTCTGTACTGTTGCAGATTTCCTGCTGCACTCGAGCAACGGCCACACGTGGAAAGAAGTCTGCGCACGCCCCCTTCACACCGTGAAAGCGGCCCCGTCATCTGCTCTGGACTACGCCCTTCTGCCGCAGTGGCGCCAATGTCGTCGCCAGCACTGGATATGAGATCACCTTAAAGGATCAACAGCAGCACTTTGGCAGCAGCGGTGGCCGCGGAAACGCACTGCTAAACCGTCGTCTGTACTGTTGCAGATTTCCTGCTGCACTCGAGCAACGGCCACACGTGGAAAGAAGTCTGCGCACGCCCCCTTCACACCGTGAAAGCGGCCCCGTCATCTGCTCTGGACTACGCCCTTCTGCCGCAGTGGCGCCAATGTCGTCGCCAGCACTGGATATGAGATCACCTTAAAGGATCAACAGCAGCACTTTGGCAGCAGCGGTGGCCGCGGAAACGCACTGCTAAACCGTCGTCTGTACTGTTGCAGATTTCCTGCTGCACTCGAGCAACGGCCACACGTGGAAAGAAGTCTGCGCACGCCCCCTTCACACCGTGAAAGCGGCCCCGTCATCTGCTCTGGACTACGCCCTTCTGCCGCAGTGGCGCCAATGTCGTCGCCAGCACTGGATATGAGATCACCTTAAAGGATCAACAGCAGCACTTTGGCAGCAGCGGTGGCCGCGGAAACGCACTGCTAAACCGTCGTCTGTACTGTTGCAGATTTCCTGCTGCACTCGAGCAACGGCCACACGTGGAAAGAAGTCTGCGCACGCCCCCTTCACACCGTGAAAGCGGCCCCGTCATCTGCTCTGGACTACGCCCTTCTGCCGCAGTGGCGCCAATGTCGTCGCCAGCACTGGATATGAGATCACCTTAAAGGATCAACAGCAGCACTTTGGCAGCAGCGGTGGCCGCGGAAACGCACTGCTAAACCGTCGTCTGTACTGTTGCAGATTTCCTGCTGCACTCGAGCAACGGCCACACGTGGAAAGAAGTCTGCGCACGCCCCCTTCACACCGTGAAAGCGGCCCCGTCATCTGCTCTGGACTACGCCCTTCTGCCGCAGTGGCGCCAATGTCGTCGCCAGCACTGGATATGAGATCACCTTAAAGGATCAACAGCAGCACTTTGGCAGCAGCGGTGGCCGCGGAAACGCACTGCTAAACCGTCGCCTGTACTGTTGCAGATTTCCTGCTGCACTGAGCAACGGCCACACGTGGAAAGAAGTCTGCGCACGCCCCCTTCACACCGTGAAAGCGGCCCCGTCATCTGCTCTGGACTACGCCCTTCTGCCGCAGTGGCGCCAACGTCGTCGCCAGCACTGGATATGAGATCACCTTAAGGGATCAACAGCAGCACTTTGGCAGCAGCGGTGGCCGCGGAAACGCACTGCTAAACCGTCGCCTGTACTGTTGCAGATTGGTGGCCTTTTGTCATCATGAACTAAATCTAATATTGTTATATTGCTGCTGCTGCTGCTGCCGCTGCCGCCGCCGCCGCCAAAATCATCGCAATGTCTAGAATTTCTGTGTGCCCTGCATGTAAAGATAGTGTGTGAGAATCAAATGATGGCGTGTTTTGCACAGTTTGTAGCACTGTGTATCACATTGGTAAGTGCGCTGGAGTGTCTGGGGCTACCCTGAAATCAAAAGGCGACGTATATCGCGAAGCCTGGAGGTGTCAGCATGTAGAGGACCGAAAGGTCGCGCACAGCGAACTGAGAAAGCTGAAACCAACAGCGAAGAACAACAACAGGATATACTGATCATTCTCAGAACAATAAGTCAAAAACTTAATGTCTAAATGCCATTGAAAGTAACAGTCGATGGCATTGAGGATGCCGTGCAGTTCATGTCTGATCAGTTGTCTGACTTGCTTCAGCGCACTGAACAAAATGAACGAGAAATAAAAGAAATCAGGATTAGAGTGGACAAGCTTGAGGCGAAAGAGAAAAGTGTTGAATCACTTTCAAGGTAGATCGACCAACTGGAATGACGACATCGGCGAGAAAACTAAGAATTTCATAGAATTCAGGAAACGGACAGTTAAGATCTTTTCGTAAAACTGAACGCTATCGCCGAACTGCCACTGCTTAGTGACCAAGATGTAGATGGACTCCATCGCTTGCCAGCAAGGCGCGATAAGAGTCCGGGCGTTATCTGCCGGTTCGCTAGGCAAGGCGTCAGGGACATGTGGTGGACGAATCGAAAGAAACTGATCGCTGCTGGCGACGGAGTGCATGTGGTCGAAAACCTGGCTAGAAGAAATCGGGAACTCTTGAAAACTGTCAAGGATTGGGCGAAAGTACACGATCATAAGTACATTTGGCACACAAATGGCAAGGTATTGCTAAGGAAGTCTGATGGTATGTGAGCCATTCACATCACTAAAACGTCTGAACTCGATCGGCTAACCTACGGTTGCATTTCAATCACATGGCTATGCTGTACGTCATTATACCACCCCGTAGATTCTTCCGGGTGAGCTTAGAAGGCATATCGGCTCAACGTTTTCGAAGCACTTAAAATGTATCCATATCAATGCTCGGTCAATAAGAAATAAGGAATCGCAGCTATCAGCTTTACTTGAATGTTGATGATTCATTTGATGTGATTATGATTTTTGAAACCTGTTGTACCAGCGAAATAGACGTCCCTCGGTTAGACAGCTACCGGACTTTCTTTTTAAACCGTGCCTTTGGCCGCGGTGGCGGTGTGTGTGTTTTAAGAAGGCATGGCAACCCGGGTTACTACCCATGTTCACTATTTCTACATGCGATTATGAAATTTTGTCCACTCGTGTCGAAACAGTGATTTTTGTTGTTTGTTATCGGCCCCCTCAAGGTTGTATTTCTAATTTCTTTAGTTTTCTTGAATCATTGCTTTCTTATGCTAATGATAACTGTTTAACGCTGCTGTTTGGTGGTGATATAGATATTAACTTACTATTGCCAGATAGTCATACAAAATATCTAGACCTTTTGTTAAATGTAAACGAATTTTGCAATATAATTAATTCACCAACTCGAATTACACCTTCCTGCTCGTCATTACCAGATGTGTTCATCACAAATTTTTAAACTGACAGTCTCAAAGCTGGGATTTTTATTTCTGATCTCAGTGACCACTTGCCCATATTCCTCTGTACAAAACACAGAAAAAATAAGTTCACGAATTCAGAGCAGTGTTTTCAGGTTATTAACAGCGACAACTTCCTTAAATTCAGAGGCACGTTGACAAATGTCGATTGGACTAGTGTGCTTCACGAGACAGACCCGAACAAAGCGTACGAACATTTTTTAGACATCGTCAAGAGTGTTTACCAAGAAAGCTTTCCTGTAAGAACAACAAAGCGCCGTCATCGCACCCGTAAACCATGGATCACACCTGACCTGAAAAATAAAATTAATAAGAAGCATAAACTCTATCCTAAATTTATCAAATCAAAAGAGATCAGTGAGCTGAAGACTTTCAAAATATACCAAAACCGCCTGAACAAAGAACTTGAGTGAGCAAGAAACACTTACTACGCTAACCAGTTTGGTTCTGCTGATGGTAGGACGGAGATAATGTTTAAAAAATTAAGCAATCTTTTCTCTCTTTGTAATACTCGCAATAAGATTAATGTTATCAAGCAAAATGGGGTTGAGATATCGGGACAACAATTAGTAAACAAGTTCAACCAGCATTTCGTTAATCTTTCAATCCCGCCATATGTGCATAACGACCTTCGCAACATCCCTTTGAGCAGTGAAACAATATTTCTCGACGCTGTTGAGGAACAGGAGGTAATGCATGTTTTCCAGGAGCTTAACAATACCACAAGTATAGACACTGACGGGATGCAATCAAAACCTATTAAGTTTGTCCTTGATGTCCTGCTTCTATGCCTCACACATATTTTTAATTCGTGCATTGCTAATGCTATCTTTCCATCTAAAATGCAGATTGCACGTGTGTATGTCATATACAAAAAAGGCGACAAAAATGGCTTCGGCAATTATAGACCCATCTCTGTGCTACCAGTATTTTCTAAACCACTCGAAAAACTAATTCACAAACGTTTCGCAAAGCTCGAGGAGAAACAAAATATACATATTAAAAAGAGTACATATTAAAACATCTTGATCAAAATAAAATAGCCATCGGCATTTTCATAGACTTTACAAAAGCGTTTGATTTGTTGAGCCATTCACTATTAATCCGCATACTTGACCGCTACGGTTTCAGAGATCACGCAGGATCTCTTGTACAGTCTTACTTGAGTAATCGTGGACAAACGGTCAGTAGTAATGGGTACACAGCGGAAAGAGAATCACTTCACCCCGGTGCTCCCCAGGGCAGCATACGTGTCCTTTTCTTTTTAATATTTTTATTAATGATATTGTGCCCACCGCCGCTGCAAAATACATAATATATGCTGACGATACGAGTATATTTTTTCAGGAACTCATGCAGATACTTTAGTAGATACAGTGAATTCTGTCCTTTCTAATTTATATGAATGGACACAAAAAAATGGTTTACAGGTAAATGTCGCTGTCCACTTCGCGCACTTTTGCATGCGCTCCCAGACACCCTTAGAGCGTGTGGAGATAGCGGTCTCGGTCACAACAGTGATGCCCTCGTCTCAGCGTGGCAAGCTCAGCCGGAGACTAGCTACCAGGTGACAAGGGCGTTGGTCGTTTTGTGCACGGCTTTCGCCGGTCGCAAGCCAGAGAATGGGTCGGAGCCAACGGTTCCCAAAACAAAACAGTTTATTCAACTAATAGACGATAAAGAGGAATTTACAATCACTCGTACTAGCACATACAAAGTGATTTAAAAATACAATGCAACTCGTGCAAAGTAACAATCGAGAGGGATTGCAATTCAAAAAAATCTTTGCAACTATAGTGCACTAACGCAGAGAGACAATCAAACAAAACACAATTTGTTCACCGGGCACTGCGACAGCCCGACGACCTGAGGAGCTCGACGGGGCCGTCCCGCAGGCTGGCGCACGTTGCCTCGCTGGTCCGGGCTGGGCGTGTGGTGTTCTCCCGGGAGTCGAGCGGGCGCGCTTCTCAGAAGTTTGAACGGCGGCTCGGGCTAACAGACAGCGGTTGCAGCCCCTCATTTATAGGCGCAGACCGCGTCTGTTTGTTCTTCGCGCCAAGGCAGGCGCGCACATATACGCCAGTTCTACGGCACAAACTCATCTTCCTTCTCGCGCCGGGCGCGCGACCCCATTGGTCGAGCGCGGAAATCACCGTCCAGAAAAACTAGGTCATTCTCGGCGCAGGAGCGAAGTGGAGAGGGTAACACTTTAGCGCGGACAAGGCAATGCCCTCTCCGTCGACAATGAACAGAAACTACTCCGACATTCTAGAAAAATCGACGCCGCGCGCGGCCATGTCTCCCTCGGCGCCGCGCCGGCGAGCTGAGTTGCAGCAGTACGCGCAAAGCTACGCGCTCTCCGGGGGTCCTTCCGCGCTGTTTTTGTTTTATTTTATCGCGCGGGCGCGATTGTTTAGGCGCAGCGCCGGTTTTTCGAAAATGCGCTGAATTTTGTGACAGTCGCGAAAGCAAAAGCAATTTGTAGTGCAAAAAATAAGAAAGTTACACTTGTAAAAGACATTTGCTTCAATAATGCTTATTTATATATAGTACCTACATTTAAAACACTGGGCGTTGTATTCAATGAAAGAATGACCTGGAATAACCATGCCTATTTTATTGCCAGCAAACTGTCTCAAATTATTGGTTTAATTTGCAGATATCGCCAACTACTGCCGACCAGAGCCCTGCTGGCCATATATCATTCACTCTAGTTCTCGCCTCAATTGCAGCAATTTAGTGTGGGGAAAAACGTCGCAAGAAAATATCAATAAGCTACTCGTATTATAGAAAAATTATCTGAGAATAATTGAAAATGTTTTTGGCACATTTCATACACAAGAACTTTTTTCTAAATATAAAATACTTTCGGTAACTAAATTGTAAACCTTTCGCTTAAGCCACGCTCTTAATAAAAAATTAACAATAACACGTGCTTACTTCATGAACTGTCCAACATTGAAGTAAGCTATAAACTACACAACACAAGAAACGTCGATCAGTGGCATATTAAAACATACAGAAGAACATATGGCTGCCAAACACTTGAAAACATATTACCGCGTCTACTAAATCCTCTTTGTGTCAATAACATCAACCTGGAAACCGCCTCACACAGAAAGGTTGTAGAATATTTTTATTTACAGACACTTCTTTGAATTTGTGACACAAATTGACTGTATTCCTTTGTTCATTGCTTTGTTTGTCATTTTATTTTCCTTACGGGAAGCACCTGTCGCGATTATTTGCAACATTGTATTGTAATTATATTGTATTATAATTTGAAAGTATGCCACTATTTTGTTGCCAAAGTTCGCAGCCGGGTGTTTATGGCCAGGTCAAGTGGTCCAAGAGGCCGCTTTTACTATGGACACCCTATCACCATGTATATTGTGGTGGTAAAAATAAATGAAATAAAAGGATTGGTGATCGGGGTGATGCCTAGTTGACAAAGTAGAGTGCGGCCTGCCGCGGTACTCGACAGGCGAGTCAGCTGTGCTGTTAGGGTGGTTTCTGTCAGCTCCTTAAACGGGTTGTGGGTACCGAGGTTGAGGAGTCGGGCAGTAGAGGTGCTGTGGGGTAGGCGGAGGGCGACCTTCGTGCAGCTCGTGAGGAGCGCGTTGATACGGTCCCGCTCCATCTGCTTTAGGGGGAGGTAGGGGAATGAGTACGCCGTGCCGCTCGCGATGTAGGCTTGGGTGAGGTGGAGAGCGTTCCGCTATCGCAGACCCGCGCGGCGGTTCGCCACACGCCGAATGAGACGGGTGGCTTGCTGGGCTTGGGTCTGGAGAGTTTGGATGGTGTTGCCATGCGCGCCGTGGGAGTGAAGGACGAGGCCCAAGATGCGAATCTTGGAGACCAGGGAAATGGGGTGGTTTCCTAGAGTGAGTAAGATGGGAGGGTTGGCGGGGTCGTGCGGCCTGGGGCGGTGGAAGAAGAGTTCTGATTTAGAAGGGGAGCAGGCTAGGCTTGCGCGCGAGCGTATGAGTGGATGATGTTGAGGGCCGACTGTAGGTTGTGTTCCATGTCGGCATAACTGCCTCGATTAGCCCAGATAGTGATGTCAGCATAGATGCTTAAATGTATGTCGGATATTTGGGCGAGTTGGTGGGGGAGTTGGAGAAGGGCTATATTAAAGAGGATAGTAGACAGTACAGCACCCTGAGGGGTTCCCCGTGCTCCCAGTGAGACTCGGGACAGCCAGTGGTCGCCCATGGTGAGTGTGGCTGTTCGTTCGGACAGGAAATCGCGGACGTAATTATACACCCGCGGGCCTACACCTAGGGCGTGGAGGCCCTCTAGCATGGCTGCGTGGGTAACGTTATCGAAAGCTTTTGTTAGGTCGACGCCTAGGATAGCCTTGGTGTCGCCCGCGGGGGAGTCAAGGATATGGTGCTTGAGCTGTAGAAAGACGTCCTGAGTGGACAAGCCCGGGCGGAAACCAAACATGCACGAAGGCATAAGGTTGTTCTCCAAATACCGGCTAAGCCGGGTCTGGAGAACGCGCTCCATGAGCTTCCCCACACACGACGTAAGAGAGATGGGACGGAGGTTAGCGGGGAGAAGTGGTTTGCCGGATTTGGGAATAAAGACTACTTTAGCGTCTTTTCACTGAGGTGGGAGGGCGCCGCGCAGCCAGCATTCGTTGAAGTAGTCGGTTAGGGCTTTGACGGAGGGGAATCGAGGTTGCGGAGTGCCTTGTGCACTCCGTCGGGGCCAGGAGCTGAGGGCGCGTTGAGGCGCTGAAGTTCTGACCTCACTTTCGCCTCGGTGATCGGTTGGTCGAGAAGGTCGTTGGGGGAGCCTGTGTAGTCAGGGTGGTCTGGGGAGGGATATGCCGGGAAGTAGAGATCACGAAGCTCCTCGAGAAGTTCCTGCGGGGAGGCCTCGGATGTGTGCATGAGCTTTATGAGGTTGTGTTTCTGGTGTGTCTTGGACTGAGTCGAATCAATGAGATGGCGGAATAGGTTCCAGGTCTGGGGCAGGCTCATGTTGCCGTCCAGCTTGTTACAGAGAGATTCCCAATTTTGGCGAGATAGAGCTGCAGCATGCGTCTCAATCTCGTTGTTGAGCCGGGCGAACCGCAGTTTGAATGTTCTATTCCAACACTGGCGCCGCCGCTTCCGTTCGAGACCCGCCTTGGCCTCCCATAGGTGCAGGAGATGGAATTATATCGCTTCTGCAGGGCAGTCGTCTGGAAGTTGGCGAGTCACGGCGCGGACGTCACGCTGGAGTTAATCGCACCAAGTAGCTATGTCTGAGATGATGTGTATTGTGCGGGCTGCTCGGGAGGTGCGGAATGAGTCCCACTTCGTGATGGTAGCATCACGTCTACGTGTTGGGCCTGCTTGTAGGAGAATCTCGATAATGTAGTGATCACTACCCAATTTCTCCTGGGTGTTACACCACGCAGCGTGAGAGAGGCGGTGGGTGAAGGTGAGCGATCAGGAGTAGTGTCTGCGCAGACACTGTTCCCGGTGCGAGTAGGGGTGGTGGGGTCTGTGAGAAGAGAGACGCCGGTCTGCTGAGCTGCGAGACATACCCTGCGTCCCTTGGGGGTGTCGGCTGTGTAGCCCCATGCCGTGTGCGGGGCGTTGAAGTCCCCTACAATCAGGAGGGGGCATTTGTGTGTGGTTCGCTTGGCCAGCGTGAATAGTCAGTTGAAGCCGTGCCGCAGGGACTTCGGGTGGCTGTATACGTTGATGATGAAGGGACTAGTATTCCGAGTTCGATGAGGAGGTGATCTATATCGGGGGCGTCTAAGGTGTGGGAAATAATAGTGAGCGCACGGCGTACAATAATTGCAACCTGAGCGGGTGTAGGAGAAAAGGGGACGATGGGCACGTAGCTGAGTAGGGTGAGGGGATTGGAGGGCTCTTGCAGCGCGAGCACGCGGGGCCGTCTGCCCGAGCTAGGAACTGGTGAAGCAACCCCCGCTTGGAACCAAAGCCTCTTCACTTCCACTGCCAGATGGTGAGGCTAGTGCGTGGTCTCGCCATCACTGAAGCTGTCGTTTAGTTGTAGACGGTGTTTAGCCGGGCTTTCTTTTTAGGCCGCGCGGCAGCACAGGCTGCCGCGTGCCAAGCCTCTTGCTCCTTAAATCGCTCGTCAATTTGGCGAGCAAATTCGTCTAGACGGGTAGTGAAGTTGGCCAATTGATTTGTGAAGGCCTGGATGGCCGTCTGCACCGCGGCCTGAATTCTCGTCTCCATGAGTTGTTCCAAATTGGGAGGCAGGGCTGGCGTTCCCTCGGTCGGGGTTGGTGTGGGCAGGGAGGTAGTGGGTGTTGCGGCCCACTTCTTGGCAGGCGGGTCGCGAGCAGGGATAGGTGGCAGTGGAAGAGTGGGGGTAGGTGCGGCCGGGGCCGCTGGTGCCTGGGTAGGGGTTCGGGTCTGCTGGTGGGCATGCAGCTGTGCCTGGAGGCGGAGGTTGGTGGTTTGGAGGGAGGCGAGCTGCGCGCGGACACGCACCAGCTCTTCGTAGAGGGGTTGGCGGTGTCGTGGGAAACTACTCCTGCCCAGCTCACCTCATTGCTGCAGCGGCCGGGTGCCTGGGCAGGTGGTCTCGGTGGGACTGGAGGTGGTGGTGGCCTGGTTCCAGTCCAGGAGCGGGACAGGGCATTGGGCTTGTTAGAGGTAGACGGCTGTTTTGGTGCGGCAGGCTGCAGCACCGGAAAGGACTTCGATGTGAGCTGCGGGGCCTGGGGCTTGCGGGTTGTGGAGCGGCTGCGGTGTTGGGGTGGAGCCTGACTGTTGGGAGTGTGGCTGGCCTTTGCCTCGGCGGCTCGCTCGGCATCCCAGTACCTCTTTTTGACGAGGTATGGCGTGCGGAAGCGTGCCTTGCACGTTCTGTACGCCGTCCGGTGTGCTTTACCGCAGACCTTGTACTGCGGCGTGCCGGAGTGGTCCTCAGGGGGTTCGACTTAGTCGCAGCCAGGACAGCAGCTTTGCATAGGAGCCGGGCACACGTCCGCACGGTGGCCGAGTGCGCCGCAGTTACGGCAGGGCTCATTCTTTTTGAAGAGGTAGCACCTATAGAGTACAGAGGAGTAGTAGATGTACTTGGGCACCCAGTCTTGTTCGAAGAGGATGATGATAGACTCTGTCGAGCCTATGCGTCTAAAGTCGAGGATGGGAGGGTTCCGCTCGGGACTGAGACGGTCCTTGATGTCTTCGTATAAGTGGTCGAGAGGGACTCCGTGGACCAAGCCGTGGGCGCGGTCCTCCGGTACCGCTTGGTATATGTCGTAGGCGGTACCTTTGAACAGTATGGACTTGATGTCGAGGTAGCGGAGTCTGCGCTGCGGGACGGGAGTGTTGATGATGATGAGATGTTGCAGGGTGTTGATGATGACTGTGTCGGGCTTGGCCTCTTGAGGACCGAGGCGGGCTGCTTACAGAATGGCATCGCGAAGCACAACGCCGTTCCCGGTCGGAAGGTTGAAGCCGCCACGGGGACGGAGGATGATCTTATGGTCTACGATGGGGAGGTTTGGGTGGTGTAGGGAAGACAGTTGGGGCGGCTGGGGCCGGCGCCCGGCCGGGGCTTGAGGCAGATTCGGAGTAACGATGGGAGGGGATTTGCGATTGGAGCTGCGCTTGTCGTGCGCTGATTTCCAGCCGTTAGTAGAGGTAAGTTCCGAGGGATATATGTCTTCTCCCTTTACTACAATGGGTTCCATGCTGCCGTCGAAGTGCCGACGCGCCGGTGGTCCGAGCGCGAAGCTGCGTCTCTAGCGGCGTTCGGTATGGGCGGCTGCTGCGACGCGAGGCTCAGCCTCAGCGCAGCGGGGTGATGAAAAGCTATCGACTTGCCTCTTGATGTGGTGGTCAAACTCGGGAAAGGCGCGTCCGCTCACCCGGCCTCCGAACGCCGTTTTTCCAGTGGTCAGGGCGTTCGACTACTGATTCGAAGTTCCCGGGATCGAACCCGGCCGCGGCGGCTGCGTTTTTATGGAGGCGAAACGCTAAGGCGCCCGATGTGCGCGATGTCAGTGCACATAAAGATCCCGAGGTGGTCGAACTTATTCCGGAGCCCTCCACTATGGCACCTCTTTCTTCCGTTCTTCTTTCACTCCCTCCTTTATCCCTTCCCTTACGGCGCGGTTCAGGTTTCCGACGATATATGAGACAGATACTGCGCCATTTCCTTTCCCCCAAAACCAATTATTATTATTATTATTATCTTTAACGTGCACTGACATCGCGCAGTGCGCGGGCGCCTGTGCGTTTCAATGTTCTTTTCCTTTCTTTTTCTTTTTTTAAATAAATCACTACCACCCACTACCGATTAGTTTACATTCCTACAAATGGTCATGATGCTTGAGTTATGCTGCGACCTAATAATAATTGGTTTTGGGGGAAAGGAAATGGCGCAGTATCTGTCTCATTTATCGTTGGACACCTGAACCACGCCGTAAGGGAAGGGATGAAGGAGGGAGTGAAAGAACAGAGGAAGATGGAGGTGCCGTAGTGGAGGGCTCCGGAATAATTTCGACCACCTGGGGATCTTTAACGTGCACTGACATCGCACAGCACACGGGCGCCTTAGCGTTTTTCCTCCATAAAAACGCAGCCACCGCGGTCGGGTTCGAACCCGGGAACTCCGGATCGAACCCGACCGCGGCGGCTGCGTCCTAATATTCACAATTTATGCGGTTTTCGTTCATTTCAAATCCGTTGCTCCACGTGTGTGTGACGTCACTCTTTTCGACCAATCCAAGTTTTCTCGCACACCGCCAGCGAAACGCTAAGGCGCCCGTGTGTGTGCGATGCCAGTGCACTTAAAGAGTCCCGGCCACCAGGGACTCCAGGGCAATGAGTTAGCCGATCAGGCGGCCCGCGCGCTCTCTCCCCGGGCACTCACATTTGCTCAGGAAGCCTACTACGAGCCTACCCAATATCTAATTACATTCAAAGACATCACTGCATATTATAAGGGCAGTCATCGTCGCTTTCCGGAACCCTGTAAGGGTCTCCGGAGAGCAGACGAACGGCTTCTTTTCAAAATTTTTACAAATACAATGCTCTGACCGGCAGTATTGAAACACTTCAATTCAGAATTTGATGGTGGCTGCAGGCTGTGCGGAGCGACGTTCTCGCACGTTTTCCATATGGTTTGGGCCTGCCCTTCTAATCCCCACCCTTCCCATCCTTCATCTCCCACCCTTCTAGGGAGGCCTGGGAGGCGGCGCTGCTCAGCTGCCATGACCTGCAGTCCCAACGGACCTTGGTCGCCAGGGCGCGAGCGGTGCTAGACGCCATTGGGGCTCCGGAATAGGAGCTCCACCTAGATTTGTGAGGACCTGGGCCATAGGGCCTGGGCCCAAACACCTCCTTGTAAATAATAAATGTTTACCACAACCACCAGCGCCACCGGGTTCTCCGCTGAACGGGAGCCCTAAAGGACTATAAACACCAAATTTTAGTAGGGCGTTTTGTGCTTTAGAATGATGCGTTATACATTAATATGCATGGTTGGCCGAGTGGTATCTGCGTACAGCCGCTGAGTAATTTATAATTGCTTTTCTTCTCTCACGCTCCTTCGGTTTCCGTTCCATCAACCGAATGATGGCTGTGATTTAATAATGATAATAATAATTGGTTTTTGGTGGAATGGAAATGGCGCAGTATCTGTCTCATATACCGTTGGACACCTGAACCGCGCCGTAAGGGAAGGGATAAAGGAGGGAGTGAAAGAAGATAGGAACGAATAGGTCCTCCCGCCACGGTGGCTCAGTGGTTAGGGCGCTCGACTACTGATCCGGAGTTCCCGGGTTCGAACCCGACCGCGGCGGCTGCGTTTTTATGGAGGAAAAACGCCAAGGCGCCCGTGTGCTGTGCGATGTCAGTGCACGTTAAAGATCCCCAGGTGGTCGAAATTATTCCGGAGCCCTCCACTACGGCACCTCTCTTCCTTTCTTCTTTCACTGCCTCCTTTATCCCTTCCCTAACGGCGCGGTTCAGGTGTCCAACGATATATGAGACAGATACTGCGCCATTTCCTTTCCCCCCAAAACCAATTATTAACGAATAGGTCCGTAGTGGAGGGCTCCGGAATAATTTCGACCACCTGGGGATCTTTAACGTGCACTGACATCGCACAGCACACGGGCGCCTTAGCGTTTTTCCTCCATAAAAACGCAGCCGCCGCGGTCGGGTTCGAACCCGGGAACTCCGGATCAGTAGTCGAGCGCCCTAACCACTGAGCCACCGCGGAGGGGGAACGTTTTTTGCTTGCACGTGACCTTTCACGTGGAGCATAAAAAAAGCCTGGAATATAAACGCTGATAACGTATTTTTAAATCGCCGCAAAACCTAAACCAGACTGCTTGAAGAGCTGGAATGCCAACAAACGAGGCATCAGCAGTTGTATTGCAGGTTCTTTTGTTCCTCACGTGACCGAAAGGTCGACTACACGTCACAGTCATCGTACTATTGATGAAACCGGAACAGCGTCAAGAAGAAATTCAATTTTATATTATTTATGGGATTCCTGCGTACTAACGTCTAGCACTTCATTTGAAAGAAAAAAACATGAGCAAAAATTTGGTGTCGGTAGCCATTAACGCTATTACGTTAAAGTTGGCTAAACTGCCCAGTTAAGCGATCGGCATGAGCCAGCGGCTATAGGCAGTGGCGGCGGCTGCTTTGCGCTTTCTTCATACACTCTTGCTCAAGCGCGGCCCTCCTAGAATGAACCTCACCCCTGTGCGGTGTTACAGGGTCCTGTAACTGGGTCCTGTAGACACCCAACCTCACGAGCACGAGCGCGAAGAGCGTCATTTTTCTTCATTTTGTATTGGCTTTGCATCCCATCCGGCAAGCTTCGAAATAAGTCGATAAACCTGAAGGATCGCTTGTCCGACAACATGCACCTAGGAATGATATATAAAATAACATGCGCCGACGGCAACGTTATTTACATAGGCGAAACCGGAAAGTTCTCAAGGCGCCTGCAAGAGCAGATACCTATGTCGAATGGCATTCAAGCAGCCAACGCTGCTTCCGAACACGCTGTAACACAATCATAACAACGACTGGGACACCGCTACCGTCACAGCTAAAGGGAAAAACGCGTCATCAAGGCTGCTACCAGAGTCGTTGACCATTCAGGCAATCGCTAGCACTATGAATAGGACAAGCAGAATATTGTATGCAATCTACTTGCGTCACGTAGCGCATACTTAAAAAACGACAGAATCTTGGCCACCTCAGTGAGAAAGGAATCCGCATTGGTTCCGAAACGTCCCGGATTTTACGTTCACATGGAAAGTAACATTTGTTCAGTATCATGCTTGACGAAACGTACTTTCGTCGAACCCTCTACTATGGCAAAAAAAAAAAAACAACGTTTCCCTAGCTTGTCTTGCCTTTAGTGGCCGTTGGCCGCATTGATTTCCCTACCTTTGTCCGCTCATGTCATATTTTCTGTATGCGATGCGATTACCCGAATGATGAAACACGGCAACGAGCAATTCAAACGCGTACCCGATGACTGGGTGTACCTGATGATAGGCTACCGGATGAAATGTGTCCGATGAAATATGTCAATGTGACTATATAGCATTTCAACCCTCCCAATGACAGCTGCGGGAAAGAGGAATGAAGCGATGGTTACCTGCAGTATTGCCATTGTGGTGCAGTAAAGCGCGAGCTCTGGTTTCAACATTCATGGACTCCGGACTCCCCAGATAGTGGGCGCGTAGCTGGTTCGCTTGTATGTCTCGCCATGGTGGTGTTTGCTGTTAAACCACATTAATGTGACGGCCGGAACATACTGCCATTTGACGGCAAGGGCTACAGTTGTATCTTTCGTATGGGACTAAAAAGTCGTCTGAGCTGCGGAACGCACGCTCTACACACAAACCTTGTTCAGAGGCTTCCAGCCCTTGGTCTAACGAAGTGAGGGCCGCAAGCAAGTAGTCGCTGAGGAAGAAGATACTATTTGAGACCCCGAACATGTACGGAATTTTTGCTGCTCATCACAGCATTCATGACATTTCTGGAACTTTGTGCGGTCTAACTTGCCGCTGTTCCTCACTTGGGCTATATAGCGGGTAGCACTTATATCCTCGGGCGCCGCTGCAGCTTTCCGCTTGTCTGACTGGTGCGCTCGTAGATTTGCCGATTTCTGCAATCTGCTGGCCGGGACAGCTAATGACGCCTAGCTACAGCCGGCCTGCGCTTGTAAGCGACTTCATCGGCATCGAACATTAGTTTCGGTAGCGTTGCAGCTGCATCCCGAGTTATTCCCACTGTGTTTTGTCTGCAGACTCATAGGGATGCTAGAAGAAACGCAGCGGCGAACAGCCTTTTAAAGGCCTGGGTCGAAGATATGTGGGGCTGACAGTAACAAATAACACTGCGCACATTGTTCTCCGCTCTTCATCGCTTTAGCTGCGACCAATATTTGGTGTTTTTCTTTTCTCTCTACACGCCTCATCACTACAGCGTCGGAGGGTCCTTACGTAATTAGATGATTACATTCAGCAGCAGCATCATCATCATCATCAGCCTGACTACGCCCACTGGAGGGCAAAGGTCTCTCCCAAGTCTCTTCAATTAACCCTGTCCTTGGCCCGCTGCGCCCACCCTATGTCTGCAAACTTCCTAATTTCATCCGCCCACCTAACCTTCTGCCGCCCCCTGCATTAGTCGAACTTTTCTCCATGCCTCCTCGCCATCTACGTAACAGCTTCTGCTCCCTATCTTTCTGCTTGCTCTTCACGCCTCTTCACGCCTTGTCGCTACTGCCTTGGTAACGTCTTCTTCACTTTTCACTCTTCAAGCTCCTCCCCTTCCCTGGCCCCTGATGCGATCATGCGCGCGCGCATGTTCGGTTTCCTTGCAATAGCGGCTATCGCATTAAAAAAGAAACAAAGCAAATACGAGGCAGACCATGCTCGAATTTTTACCACCTACTGACCAACTTGAGAGTTAGTACAAAATCCTTCGACCCAGTCCTGGGTAGCCCGTGTATTGAAGCAGTTCACTCGCTAAATGAAAACTACCGGACGCCAACACGCTTCCTGTTGAAGCACAGTACGCGTCCTTTACGAGGTGAATGACTTGCTTATGGGCTAATAAACGTATACTTAGCGTTGGGTTGTGGCGCAAGGGTGCCTGCTGCTGCGCTCAATCGTGTCTCTAAATACTGCCCGCTGCTTTTACACGACTGCCTGCGCCGATGATGACCGGTTCTTCGACTGCCTACTGGACGCCAACACCTATAATTATATCGCCGTGGGCACCATGTTTTTCGATGTCCTCAAGACGAAATGTTTTCACTTCGACCACCCACTCAGATGCAGCGATTACAAAGGGTAAGTGACTACAGCGGCCTACAAATCGGTCACATCAAGCTTACATTTCACATTATTGCACTGTACTTTCTGTGCTTGTTACTCGTGAATTCTGCTGAGTTTTTTCTATATCAGCGCAATATCCTCCTCAGGCGCTTGTTTGAAAATCTTTTGGACGGGACGAAAAATGAAAATGAAAAATGAAAATTGGTTTTTGAGGAAAGGAAATGGCGCAGTTACTGTATCACATATATCGCTGGACACCCGAACCACGCCGTAAGGGAAAGGATAAAGGAGGCAGTGAAAGAAGAAAGAGGTGTCGTAGTGGAGTTCTTCGAAATAATTTCGACCACATGGCCGGTTATTTGCGTCGGGTGACACTTCACAACATTCCATGAAATAATTTCACATTATAAGCTCGGTCGTAAGGCCTATGCAGCAGCAGATAAAAAGTTCAGTAGGAAAGAGGGTATCATGTGGAGGAAATTTCAAACAGAGGTGTTTCCAAATCCTTAACTGTACAGTAAATGGCATCCAGAAGTCTTTAATCCTAGGCGTACGCACTGCAATAGCATTGCAGATCTAGTCCACATGGTCTGGACCTGCCCCTTCTATAACGACCCGAACAGAAATGTGCAATCATGCGAGACCTTATTGCCCAACCACGAATCAGAAGAACAACGCAAAGTCATCGGTCTCGCGCTGACCGCCGCCGAGTCCCAAGGGATTCTGGCCGACGGTTAGGGGAATGAATGGGGGTTTAGGCTATAGCCTTCTCGCCCGTCATTTTTGACGGGTGCAAATTAAAGTTATTTCTCTCTCTCGACCGCCTGGGGATTTTTAACGTGCTCAGACATCGCACAGCAAATGGCCGTCTTATGCGTTTTGCCTCTATCGTAAGGCGGCCGCCGCGGTCGGGTTCGAACCCGGGTACTCCGGTGGTGGTCGTGAAAATATTTTAATTAAATTGTTTAGGAGGTGTCAGCGGCGGTTGGAGCTCTCAGTCCGGAACCCCACTGGCGTAAGCAGCTGTACCAAGTTCCTTCGATGAGTTCTTTTTGACTCGTATCGTCCAATCTGGTCAGAGCTGCCTCCCAAACCTCCTGCGTTGGCCGGTTATTAATAGTGACCGCCTTATTTTGTTGGCAGGCCCATACCATATTATACATGTCCGCCTTCTCGTCCGCCTTCTCCCGCGGAATTTGAATTGTGATTCAAATGACTCCGCATCTCTTGCGTGTAGTCTTCGTGGGTTGTTGTAACGATTGGTCTGTACCTTTCGGAGGTGTAGTTCCTCCCTTTTGTCTAGTGTTTCAGCCGGCGGAGGGTAGACCCGGCGGGATAATCTTAGGTGCTGAACTATGTCGGTGTAAGTTAGTAGTGGGGTAGGAGCTTCCACGACATCCGTGCTGGGTGCCCGGGGGAGGAATGTTCGGGCTGAGGCATGTGCGCTCTCCTTTCCTGGGATGCCCTGGTTACCTGGTACCCATATTAAGTTTGTGTGTGGGTTGGCAACAACGGGTGTAGCTATCTTGAAGGATTTTAGCTGCTAACGGTGTGATCTTGCCCCTGAGGTAACTGCGATACGCTGTCTGTGAATCTGTAAGAATGTATTCCGAGGTAATGTGTCTTGTACCTAGAGCAATCGCCACTTCTTCCGCAGCTAGTATGTCCTAGCTGGCTAGCCAGTACTAGCCCGTCCACTGCTTCATTTTGGTGCACTACCGTGACGGCCATCATTCCCAGCTCGGGACCTGCAGCATCGACGTAGAACACGCCCTCGCACCCGTCGTTGTGCCTTTTCATAGCTTCGGCTCGTGTTTGTCGTCTTGAATGGTGAAAATCGGGGCGCATATTCCTAGGTAGTGGAGCTGCCTTGAATTGTTCTCTCCATGAGGTTGGGATGTCGTTTTTGATGTCTAGCTATCGGGGGAAATTCATGCTTAAATCACTGAGGACTTGTCCAGTCCAAGTAGTGGAGAGCCGAACCACCTGCGCCGTGAGGTGTGCCTATAAATCAGTTCGTCCATCGTATTGTGGACGTCCAGTCGTAAGAGCCGGTTCGTCGACGTCACATGAGGGAGGCCGAGGGCCTTCTTGTAGGCTGTTCTGATTGTGACGCCGAGGTTCTTGTTGTCACGCTTCTGAGGTGGAGGTGGGATGCTGCGTAGACGACGCGGCTTACGACGAAAGCCTGCACCAGTCGCAGAGCATGTTCTCGCATCCCTGATTTCCACTGCATCGTTATCCTGGCGATCATCCTGGCGACTTGCTCGCTCACGAGCTGGAGTTTCTGGAGGGTGATGAGGTTGGTGCCGTTATTTATGTACAGACCCAGTATATTAGTAGCCGAGATTTTGCAAGGAGAATGTCTAGACATGGCAAAAGAAAATTCAGCCCTCTCTGATGATTAATTATGCGACATATGTCTAGTTCACACAAAAACCGACGTCATGAATCTACAGTGTTTATAGGATATAACGTTCAGAACAAAAGTATCTGGACCACGTGCTCCGTAAGTGAAGCTGGCCGCTCTATTATTAGCCAGCGGCCGGAGGCCGCATTTGTGGAGACGAAGTCAAAATTCATGAGACACTTGAACTACACCTTGAGGGTATGACGCGATGGCTTTGTTGATATAGTGGACATCACGATTACGTGATGTAATTAGGAACGAGAGTATTAACCGCACATATGCATGATAGTATATTACTCAGAACAGTGCGAGGCTAGCTAGCACAAATAGTGCGCAGTAAACAAAGGCCGCGACTGAATGCCATGCTGCCAGTAGAGAAAAAAATTAGCCACCGTTTAACTGCTGCACCTGATTAGAGAGCGAAAGCTGTGGTGTATCGGGCAGATAGACGCGGCTTGGCGTCTGTAACTTTGAGTGCGTTCCGCACATTGGTTAGGCGTCGCGCCCACCGTGCCACCCTCGCAGGTGGCAGTTAAATTAATAGTTCATCGCGAGAGGTTGGTCACCCAATGAATGCTGTGGCCTATTCTACCGCCCTCTACTGGCGAATCGAAAGGTCAAATATCAACAGGTGCGACACCATGGGGGACCACAAATGGTAAGGCCTATAGCCACACTTGACCTTTGGCTCACATGAATGTCAACCGGCAACGCACGGCGAAACCTGCTTTACCTAGCGTAGTTAATGAAGCTTCCGCTTCAAAACTGACGCGTTCCGTCATTGTCGCTGCGCGCGCTCGGACCTTGAAATTTCCTCCGTTGCAATTTTCTCTGTGTGCAAGTCTGGAGCCTCGCATTCAAGTTCGTGCAAATTTTAAAGGCTCTGAAGTGTGTTTAACTGCCAGTCTCTCGAGCTGTGCTTTGGATGTCGTCTTCATCAACTCCCATCCGTGCGTAAAGGGTGCGATCACCGAAACGGAAGTGAAAACCGGAGTGCCAGCGCACCTAATTAGCATTGGCCGAATAACGATAGATCTTCTGTCATTTTTTCTAGTTATTTCACTCCAGTGTCCCGAACGTGCGGTCAGTACCAGCCCCAACCGCTTCCAGAGTCTACCTGTCTAGAGCAAAATACTGTTCCCTTCCGAGACTGTTGAACAATATTTTAGTCGTCTGCACAATAATTTTTAGGCCCACCGTCCTGCGTTGCCTGTTTAAGTAATTGATCATGCTTCGCACTTCACTCCTGAGTAACTCAGCAAGGCAACGTCATCAGCGAATCGCAGATTATTTAGGTATTCACTATTAACTCTTATCCCCAACTACTCCCGATTCAGGTCTCGGAATATCTCCTGTAAGCAGGCGGTGAGTAGCATTGGCGAGATTGCGTCTTCTTGCCTGACACCCTTCCTTATTGGAATTTTATTGCTTTGTTCATGCAGGGCCATGGTAGCTGTGCAATTGCTATAGATTTTTTCCAGTATTTTGAAATAAGACTCTTCTACACCCTGATTCCGCAGTGCCTGCATGACTGCTGAGGTTTCGACTAAGTCAAATGCTTTCTTATAATCTATCAAGGCTCTATATATTGGTTGGTTATATTCTGAGCATTTCTCTATCACCTGTTAGTGTGAATATGATCTATTTCGGCATATCCTTTAGGAAAGCCTGCCTGATCGTTTGGTTGATTGGAGTCTCAGGTTGTCCCGACTCTAGTAGCGATTGCCTTAGTAAATACCTTGTAGGAAATGGACAGTAAGTTGATCGGTGTTTCAAGTTCTTGATGTCCTCTTTCTTGCATATTAGGATGATGGTAGCATACTTCCTAGATTCCAGTACGCTCGAGGCCATAAGGCATTGCGTATGCAGGGTGGCTAATTTTTCTAGCACAATCTGCTCATCGTCCTTAAACAGATCTGCTGTTATCCCATCCTCACAATCTGATTTCCTCCTTTGCATTTCTGCTAAGGATTTCTTTATTTACTTCTTCGTGACCGGCGCAATTTTCCACTTTTACGCACTAATGCTTTTCTCATTATCGACCTGATTACTTCGGCTACTGCAGATATCTGTGTAGAAGTCCTCGGCTACATTAACAATGTTAGACATATTTGGTAATGGCATTGTTTTCATTGTTTCTCAATACATACATCTGATTTTTGTGTGTTCCTGGTTTCATCTTGACCGCTTTTAGGCAACATCCGTTCTTTAGAGCAGGCTCTAAACTCTCCATATTATACTTCCTTTTGTCGGTTACCTTACATCTATTAACTTTGATAGCCCTACCAGTTCCATTCTGTCGAGTCATAAGCTTTCAAGCTTTGACGTTTCTTTATCAGATATTTCGTCTCCTGGCAGAGCTTTGGCATTCTGTTTAACTCTCCTACCGCCTACTTGTATTGCGCACTCCGTAATGGCAGTTCTGAGATAGCTGTTCATTGCTTGAATGCAAAAGTCGTCGTCCTCGATTAGAGCCGAATATTTTGTCTGCAGCGAGATCCCGAATTTCTTTCCTTCCCTCCTACCACTAATTCATTGATGGACTTCCTTCTTGGTAGTTTCTTCTGTTCCCTGCTTAAGTTTAGGCTAATTCGAGACCTCGCCATCCTGTGGTCACCAGATCGCATCTTGCCGAGCAACTCTACACGCTGCACGATACAAGGGAGAGCGCACAGCAGGAGGCTGCCTACAACCCAGTTGGCAACCTGCCGAATTGCCCAATGTTTATTTGTTTAGTCTCAATGCCGCCGATTGATTGAATCCACGTTTATTCCACCCTAGAATTCGCCGAAGGCGCTGCGGTTGAAGGGAAGGAGGTGTAAAGGAGAAGGGGAAAGGCTGCCTTCGTTAACTTCCTCAATGCCGCCGTCACACGGCTTTATTGCTTTCTTTGTGATGCAAGACGCGACCACATTTATCTCGCTTGATAGGATCCTGGTGGAGCCGATTCCACGTTGTTCCAGACGGTTGTGGTTACTTTGCACGCCTATCTCGAAGGTTCGTTGTCAGCTTTAAATTGAGCGAGGTCAAGAACTGCGGGCATTCTGTTTGACTACCGACGAGCACGCTTGTTGCCACGTCGCCACCCAGTCATTAAGTTCATTGTTTCGTTTCGTTTGGAAACCTCTCTGTCTTCCTGCTCGCAGGACTGCCGTCACCAGTGCGTGACATCTGGTCGAGGCGCTTGATTTCTTCGACGTAACCGAGTACGGACTCATTCGGGAGCTGGGTCCTGGATTCGAGAAGCCGTTCGGCTCTTTCATTCCTCGGGGCGTTCGTGAATGTTTTCAATAGTTCCTTCTTGAATACGCCTCATGTCGTTAGGGAAGACTCGTGGTTTTCATACCACGTACGTGCTGAACACTCCAGCGAGAAAAAGACGCGTCCGATTTTTGTCGAATCATCCCACTTGTTGAACGATTCGACGCGCTCAAACTGGTCCGACCATTCCTCGGGGTCTTCGCACCTGAGCAGCCGTTGAAAGTCATATAAGCCGATGAATATAGTAAATTAAAAGGTGTTTTTTCAGCCAATGCTGAGGTTCACTTTCCTAAGTATTATCAAATCTATGTACTTGTTACGGTACCTGCAGTTGAATTGCTTGTCTTGCGAAGACACATCCTTTTTTGTTTTGATTTTTTTGTTTTGCTTTCATTCACGCGCCTTCACGCAGCCCACATATCCGTTTATCAGCGGCTATAGAAGAGGAGAGCGCCTCCATGGCTTCTTGTTCTTTTATTAAAAGTTGGAAGTTTCCCTTCTGGCCTGTCGTCTTTCTTGTTTCTTCCTGTGTTCGTCATTTCAGCGCACATCATTTATTTAAAGTATCGCCTGTGTGCTCTTCCGAGGCTTTACACTTGATCCGTAGCATAGTCCCAGCAACAAGCACACTTTCTTAATTCTACTGAAGGGATCAAACGTTTTTAGTATCGCATAATGGCTTCCGGACATTTATTGAACAGCCGAATTTCTGCCATCACCACAGGCGATGTTACTGCGATTATGCAAATGCGCAGGTGAACGGCAATGAGCTCGCGTACCTTCTGCAGTTTCTATATATGTCCTTATCCTTCCTTGAAAGAGGTATGCTCGATCTCTTGACTGTTGTTTTAATTTATCTTAGTTTCCTCATGCGCATTTGTCCCGTCGATTCGGTTCCTTGTATGCCTCTGGCTTCGTTTATTAATCGTACACATGTTTGAAATTTCGGAATTTCCCTCTAACTCTCATTGTCCCGAATTTGCGACGCGCTGTTGACACGCCGCGTACTGATCATCATGGCGTTTGCATACCAAGTTTCATCTCTACATATTCCTAGTAGTAGTCATCTCTTTACGATCTCAATGTTTCGCATTTCTGTGAAGAAGTTGTATGCAGAAAAAGAGGGCACGAATTTGCTTGTTCCAACAGGCGTTCAACAACTTCTCTCCTATTTTCTGATAGCAGTTGCATGAAGAGTACGAAGATATTTTTGGATAGAAAGTGGTCTGCTATTTCGAGGCCTTCGAGGTAGTCTTTCGTAAAACTCGGACTAGCTGTACAGAATGTACCAAATTATTATTGTCACGAACACGTGATGTACCGATTTCTAAAATTTTATCTCTCTTAACAAATTTTTGGTATTGGCTTTTGCCCAAGCAGCACAAGTATTCAGCCCAATATTGCAACAGGATGGCTCCATCCTGGTCCTTTGTAGGGCCGGCCTTTGCCAATACGGTTCCAATTTTGGGCCAATTACCTGTGCTGCTTGGGTGAATGTCAATTAGGCAGAAAAGGTGGAGGTAATCAATTATAACTTTATTACTTCATAATTTGGGGATGAACACTAACTCCTAGCACAAGCTGTACTTCACGAGCCGTTGTTGCAACACTGCCAATGACGAATCACGTACTTCGAGTCCGATAATGGTTTGCTTTCCATGCAGAAGACGTGGGCTCTTCTGTAGGGGTCGACGATGATGAAGACACTGAATTCATTAGCGAGCGTAAATCGCATAAATTTGTTAAATCCGAAACAGACTCCAATGGCTGGTCTGTGGCAGCACAAACACGCGGAACAACCGCCCGTACCTCCTCATTTTCCGTCCTGTTCAGTACCGGGACTGCTACGGAAACCGTCCAACGACAAAAACACTCTAGACTGGTTTCAAGCAGCTTTTATTTATGGAGGGCGGAGGTAGGGTCAGTCAGCTGTGGAAAGCACTTTTCCCAAATTCACCACGCTAAAATGGACATCTAACCGCAGCGGTGGCCGAGTGGTTGAGCATCCGCCTCGCATGTGTGAAGTGCCGGATTCGATCCCCAGTGCCGCCGGGTACCCACCGGGGATACAATGGGTACAAGCTTTCCCCTGGTCTGGTGCTCGGCTTATTTAGGGATGAAATGCTTGGGAAATGGGTCTTTGACCCCACCTTGAGAAATCGAAAATGCCTTGTGTCATAGCGCTCTTTGGCCATAGATGCCCTTGCGCCATAAAAATTCATAATCATCATCATCATCATCATAAAATGGACATCCAGGCTTATCAAGCCTTGACTGCACTAGTCCGGAGCAAGGCCTAGGCAGGCAATATTTTTTTACTGTGCGCGTGTTCAAAGAAATATAAATAAGAGCACTTAGATCTGGTTGCACTAGATCTGTCAAAGGCGTTTTGACAAGTTGCGCCATGTGAAACTAGTATAAAAAATGTACACGTTCGGTATGGATACCATGACCATCAGGTGGGTACAAGCGTACCTGCACAAGAGGGGGCAATTCATTAAGATTTATTGCGAACGCTCATCAACCTTATATGTGTCGTCCGGCGCAAATAAACGACATTGCAGATGATATAAAGTCCCCTTCTTCAAGCTCGATTATTCGCAGACGATTGTGTTATTTTCTCGCGTCAAAAGTGTGCATGACCAGGTCCTGTTAAGCGGACCCTTGAAAAAGATTCATAGTTGGTGCGTTGAGTGGGATATCGGCATTAACCCGGGGAAGGCGCTTTACATGACCGTTTCCTGTATGAAAGATCCTCTAGTTTTTTTTTTATTCCGCAGTTAACAGCACTCAAATCAAACGTGTTACCAAACTGCAGTCTCTTATAGCCTCAACATTACTAACAACCTGAACAGAAGCGAGCACATCCATCGTATTAGCAGTCCGGCGCAGCGCAAGCTTTGTTTGTATAGAAAGGAAACTGCAGAACGCTAAACCACATAATAAAGTGAAAGCTTGTAAAACCATAATCACGCCATTATACGCGAGCATAATCTCGGGTTATCATCAACAGCACCTCAAAACAGTGGCGTATAGGCATAAATATTTTTCAGGGGGTGTTATACTCTGCCGGTAAAAAAAATAAAAATAAAGAGCCTGCGTCCAAAAAGTATCTGTCATTTTCCTGCTTTGTTAAAGCCAAGGGGTTAGTGGTTTCGCTAATATTGTACATAAAAATGCGAGTGCACACAGTACTCCGAGGGCTTGATCCGTAAAGAACTTTTATTTTCTCACAAAAAAAAAGAATTTCGCACGAAAAACCGCGGCTATTTACAATATTTTCATGTAATATACAACTATAAAAAAGCTTCAGTTCTACAACAAAATCAGCAACTGCAAACGAATAGCATTTGTCAAAACTTGTACTCCATGCTTGTGAACCTACGCTGGTCGCAGAGGGCTTTAAAGGGTCCGTGAAAAGAATGTTTGAGGTTGTCTATAAAATGCTCGCATTATGTAGAGTACAGGCCAACGAGCGTTCATGCCGTGTACAAGACTTCAAAAGCGAACCAATAATTTACAATGCAATTTTTGATGATGAATTTTTATGCCGCAAGGGCAGCTTTGGCCAAAGAATGCCATGGCACAAGGTAGTTTTTCATTGCACATGGTGGGGTAAGAGACCAATTTCCCAAGCATTTCACCCTAAGAAGCTGAGCACCAGGCAAGGGAAAGCTTGTACCCATTGTATTACCGGACCCGGCTGCACTGGGGATAGAACCCTGCACCTCCCGCATGCGAGGCGGATGCTCAAACCAATGCAATTTTTAAAACGCCCGCTTCCGCTCATAGCGGCGACCTGCGGTGCTGGGCTTTCGTCCGAATCCGCACTCGTTACTTCAGCAGCGGACTGCTAGCATTGGTTCGCGTGCGTCGGCAGCCAATGGAGGCGGTGAGTGCGAGCGGTCGGCGGAGGAGCGCTGACTTTTCAGCGTGCAAAAAGTGACGAGAAGAGAGGGAACGGCGCGAAGATGCGGAAATTCAAATTTTGTCTACACATAACTCAGCTTCCGCAAAATGCATCTAAAAAATTATTCTGGACGATATTTTTGAAGCGGCGTTCTTTAGCATCCTAGGCACATCGCATGTATGTTTATGTATGTATGTTTATTTGGGTGAACTGTACCTTCAATTAAAAGGAGTGCCATAAGCCGTGCGATGGCGAAGAAGAGTAACTGTTTTCTACATTAACTTCCGCTTTCTATTAGAGACCCGTGACAACGTACGTCAATCTTTTCGAGAATAAACATTAGTGGACTCAAATGTACCAGAACATTCCTGAAAGATTACTGAGTTCAAAAATAAGGGCCACTAATAAATAAGCGCTCAGAAAATTTCGGGAGCGTCCTGACACCGAAACACCCTCCCTGGCTACGCCCCTGCCTGATAGATAAATTCCAGAGTTCAAAGGAATGCAGTTAGATCTATTTTTGTAGCGGTATCTACACTAGGCTACCAGTCGAGCATTTCACGGTACACGCGAGAGGAAATTTGTGCGCATGCGCCAACCAGATAGGAGCAGTGGGTGCGCCGCGCGCTTCCTGGTGCATGGGAGAGACCAGTTGTGCGCATGCGCCGTTACCATGACAACCGGAGAGGAGCAGTGGATGCACCGCACGCTTCGTCGCCGTGGCCGCGCGCCCGCTCCACCGGCGAAGGTGAATGTGACGTCACGCGGATGAGCAGTTGTGCGCATGCGCCGATACTGTCGTAACCAGACAGACCCCCACAGCTGCGACGCGTTCGTCACCACCGCCTCGCCGCATGCCACTCTATCACCCGAACCGCGTGTCGTCGCATGCGCAGCATTGAGTATAAAAGGCGGAGATGTAATCGGCGGCTGTATCGCAACGCTTGATATGGATGCACAGAGGGGAAGTCCAGCGGCTGATAAACGGCGGTATGGACAAAAGAACAATAACTCTTCCGGTCCTGATGTTGTCGCCCGGCAGTTGGCTACTCAACAGAGAATGAGCGCCAGAAGGCGAAGAGAGCAGCGGAGAAGCTCGAACAGAGAGAGGAACGCCTTGCCAAACGGAGACGCCAGACTGCCGAGCGTAACAGACGCCGCATAGCCGCCGAGATGGAGCCTATGGAAGGCGTCAGTCAACGAGAACCAACCGAAGAGGATGTGAAGGCCCGTCGTGTGACTGATCACACCAGTCGAGTTTCCGAAAGTGTATCTGCGACCCGGACATTTGAAGCATACTTTGTGAACAATCCGTTTGGACACATTTGTAGTGTGTACGACCGACTGTGGCACCAAAAGGACTTGACACCAGTGAGTAATCCAATGTATGACACTTTTCGTTTGGCATTACGACAACAACAAGCTCAGCCAGGGAAACATACCTCCCGCTACATATATCCTGGTATAGCGGAGCTAAGCCACTGCCAATTTTTTCCGCCTACCAGCGTCGCCAATCCATAACAGCTCTCCTTTCTCGGGCACAACTTCCAGCACTGGCCACAAGAAGAAAGTTAGCCCGACTAAAGTTTCTTTATCAACGCTATTACAAAAACTAAACCCGGATCCTGGCTTGTACTTGCGACCTCCCGGAAAACTACCACCTCGCATTAATCACCCTCACGCAGTTATGACCTACGCAACAAGAGTTGATGTTTTTAAACATTCTTTCTTCCCAAAAACAATAATAGACTAGAATAAACTGCATTCACAATTATTCGTAGACATCACATAAACTGAGAATTTTGTGAAAACGTTGGAAGCGTATGCTAAGGTGCAATCTCCTTATCGGTGTTTCTGGTAATCCTTGGATTGTTCATTCTACTGCATCCCGCCCTGTATGCTGTGGAACTTGGAAATTGTTCTTTCGTGTTCCTGTTTTCTTTATCCGATTCCAACCCTGTAACAGTCCGAAAGGGCTAACAGTATCGCAAATAAATACTGCGCATTTCAGAAGCGGCGATGCATACACTGACAGAATACTTCTCTTTAAAGCATTTTCTTTGAGCTAGTTTATGTTACTAAAATATATATATTTTTAGAATAAGGCCACATGAGCAAAAATATTAACGAAAAGATCGCGGAGATTTCATACACATTCCCGTAAATTACTTGGTTAATACTATAACATATACGAGTGTACTGAACTTAAACAGGCTTTCTAACCGTCTTCTCAGATGTGTGCAAACACAAAGGTGTGCAGTTTATACACATATATCCTCAAGAGAAACGAACACCGACCACCAGCCATATTGTTAAGTCCACAAATTATTGACATTGTTGACGTACGTAAAATGGTGCCTACTTACTGTGGGACTTGAATTTTCGCTGCAGCTTCCTGTTCATCAGAAGATGCCGTGAGCACGAGATAGACACGGTCGCAGTCTAAGAAGTGGATGGTGCGATACCCCCGGGGTTTCATGGAAGCACGTAGGCAGAGGAGAGAACTGGAGAGCGCCGAGAATTCCCCAATGTCGGACACAGATGAAGTGGAGCGCTGACGCAGCCGGTGGCAGAGGTAGCCTAGCTTATTTTCCATGCGAAAGTGAAATGGTATAACGAAAAACAAACAATAAAATCTTATTCTTGTTTTCGCCTTGAATAAACGCAACAAGCTGAATACAGCAGTCTTTCGCTTCATTGACGTGCAACTGCAATCCCAACTAAGCTCTAAGCTCTTCGCAACTTAGCTCTTAGTGGACAGCTTGGCATCGTCTGTGTGCTCCATACATCGCGCAATCAGTGACGCACCTGGGATAACAATCAAAGCTTACCGGGAGTGTTTAATATTCGTATGCCTTTCAAAAAAACAGAAAGCTGGACGAGCTGGTAGGCATTGTGCGCCTGTGCGAGCTGGGTTTGAAGGCTTTATAACCATATTATAAGTAATTTCTAATAAAAATTCAGCTGATAGTCAGCGCTTAGTCCTCATTTCTTCGCACTGTCCAAAATCCCTTCAAAACTTTAGTCTCTATATTTCGATTAACCAAAGTGTTGGAATATTCAAAAGAAATCGAGTTTTCAGAGGCGTATTAGATTTCTTGTTTGCGCGCAAAAATTGAGGGCAAGTTTCATACACTTCGAAGGTGCTGCGTAATAAGCATGCGTCTGTGGAGCCTTTGACAACTTACCGAAAAGTGAACCAAGACCTTGAACAGTTTACACTTAAATATATAAGCACGCTGCATATTCACAGGTAAGGACGTTTTGTTCAGGAGGTGTAACGGACGTAGCATCTCCTAATGACTCTATTCAGAATTGAGCAGTGACGACTTGGCCGCCAAAATTCGCTCTGCAATTCAGATTGTGTTATTCCATGCTGAGCTTTCACATTAAAGACTAAAATGAGAATTTATGGATCTTTACAAGAAGAAAAGCAGATTTAACAACAGTCAAATGAGAGATTTCTGTTAGACGAATGCTAAAATGTATGAATTGTGGGGGCATGCCCCACGGTCCCCTTTGTTTGCTTTCCCGCGATGCACCCTGCAGCAACAGTACAGGCCACTGTAGCAACAGCATCGCCTCGATAAGGGGCGCGCCACGTGACTCTCCCTGGTTAGTTACCTTAACTGACAAGGGAGGGCGACACGAGCGCCACAGACGGCGTGATTACTGCACGCGCGGGAGAGCGCACCCTCTTGGGCTGGGGAACATCGTTGTGTGCGGACGTGTCGCTCGCGGCGTTCCGCTCTCTGCCAGCAGGTCGAGGCCTCGTGGGGAGGACGTTCTCCCACATCTCGTCCCGTCCGGCCGCGGAGCATCCCCTGCCATAGCGTGGGCAAGGGCGTCCGCAGAATTTTTTTGCGGGGGGGGGGGTGGTTGTTGGCGGCAGAAGGGGAGGGGCAGCGGTATGTTCGCAGCAAAGAGGCACTATTCTCGGAGTAAATTTATTTATTTATTTATTTATTAATAAATAAGTAAATACATGCATGAAAAAATACAAACAGCAAATTAATGTGTGGCTTGGAGAGATATATTGCAGTTTATTACCGAACAAGCAATTAAAATTAATAAAAAAATGCAAAAAGACACTATCACTTGGTAGAGAAGAGTGTTCTGCCTTGCTGCATGCGGGTTCTCGGCTCACCCGAATTGATTACCAGCACACAGCACAATATGTTCACAAACACGCAACTATACAGTCACTGAGTCACGTCTTCCTTGAACAGCAACTGCAGACGCTTCGGATTTTTTTGGGCGAATTGCGTGATGACACGGGTGGTAAAGTCATTTCTGTGCTTCATTACACGCTCTCGGTGCACACTCATCATACAAAGGCCTCCAGCCTGTCGTTGGTCATCAGTGAGCTTAGCCAGGTTTTCACTCTCCTCGTTGCACTCAAGGAGCGTTCGACCGCACAGATAGTAACTGGCAAAGCCAGAGCCACCTCAATGGCTATTGCAACACCGGGGAAAAATGTCTTGGCCTGATGTAGAAGCTCGCAGTAAGTTATTTCTTATGGGTGCCCAGTTTTGTTGCACCACGTCTCGTACCAAGAGGTGGCCTCTTCCTTGAAGTTGTCGATGCCGTAAAAGCATTAGAGTTCAACGGCGAGGGCAGCGAACTCTACACGGATCATGTGCTTCATTTTTGATGGATGCAGCTGGAGAAGTTTGAAGCTCCTCTCATTGCTTTCAGAAAAGCGGCGGGCTAAAGAAGCAGTGAGAGAGTCCAAGTACGGCACATACATTGCCACACGGTAGCACCTCCGGCGACTGAATCCCGTAGTTGTCTCAGTGGGCATCACGCCATACTTGTCTTGGTACAGATATCACATTTAAATGATCGGCTGCCTCCCTTGCTGCATTCATGACGTCAGAGAACTCCTCTACAGCGCTTGTCCGGTGGCCGCGAAAAATACGTTGCAGCTCAGTGATGTGGTCAGGTACAGAATGACAGAATGGAAGCCCATGGATACACCTTGTTAGAACGCTCGTAACTGGTTCTAGCCGAGCGCTGTACTTCGCTACAATGTGCAAGCAGACGATGAAAGATGAGCTTGTTGTTGCGCAGTATAGGATCGGTGTGAGCTCGATGTCTAGCAGCAGCGTTCGAACATGATTCCGTTCACGCGAGCTCCTCGAGTGCTTCGACTATGGCCACGTAAGGCTGAGAGAAGGTCCTAATAGACTTGTATTTTGCAGACCATCTTGTCTCACATAGCATCGGAATGTTGGGCACCAATTTTATACGGAGCACGCTCTCGCGGAAGAAGTTTATGCTTTGTTTGATTATCCAAATTGTGTTTCGAATTTCAGAGACGTCGTTCAAATCGTTGATCTCGAGATTTAATTTGTGACTTGCGCAGTGGAAAAATAGTGCCTTAGGGAACTATTCGTGTATTATTTTGTTCACTCCAGCCATTGTAGAGCATCCATCGTACCCCTGTCCAACGAGGTTCGAAACAATCATCCCGGAATTTGTCGAAAGCTTCAAGACTGCAGCGGCGATGCAAGCGGAGTTTAATTGCTCCAGCTCTACAAATCCCAAAAACTGCTCCCGAATGAACACTTCGGCTCCCGCCTCGTCAATAAAGCGAACGCCTACAGACGTCTGCTCTTTTCCTGAAATATCTGCAGTTTTCTCAGCAAGAACGGAAAAAGCAAACGCTATGTTAGCTTCGGCAACTATCTGCTCTCTCAGGATGTCACCACAGATTGTGATGATCTCGTTCTGGACGCGGACAGAAGTGTACTTAGCATTGCCAGCAGAAGAAGCGAAGTGCTCCTGAAGTCGAGTGTCTCCACCTTCTACCCGAAAGTCAAGGAGATCATTGAAGGCTCCACTATCGGACTGCTTGCCGCGAATTGGCTAGTCACGCGTCGCGCAAAACACAATGGTGGAAAATATTGGAAATAGTTTCTCACGATTCCTTTCAGCTTGCTCGTGCAGTGCTCTGTTCAGCTGCTGTACAACGGGTAGCAGCTTGCCTTTCATTACACCCATAAAGTTCTGTGAGGCCGCCATTTCCTCCTGATGCCATTGGGATTTTACGTGATCCCTGCACGCCTCGTGCATTTTTCTGTAGTTACCGAAAGCGCGCACGACAAAACTACCCTGAGTACCCCGGTGAACACGCGGAGGAAAAGAGACGCAAAAACGACAAAGGGCGCTTTCACTGTCGCTGAGTACGCAAGCCGAGGGGCGTAATCTCCCAGCCATTGGTGGCGAAAAGGCCTCTTTGCAGGTGTTACATCCTTCTTAAAGTCGTAACATTTGGCGACCATGGCTTAGTAAGAAGACGTGAATTCAAAACGTTCGGGATGCCAGTGAGTTTAGCTTTTTCCAGAAACTCTCCTAAGTCATATTCTTGAGGCAAGTTAGTTGTTTTCTTGCTGTTGTCTCCGGACTTCAATCCCAAGCAAGGAAAAGGGAATCGTCTCGGCTTACGGCGTGACTGGAGCTCGCGGTTGGTGGCGTTCCTTCCTTGGAATCGACGACATCAGTTACTGTCCGGTGATGAAAGATTGCATCGCTCTGGTCAAATCCGGACTTCAATCCTAAGAAAGGAAAAAGGGAACCATCTCAGCCTGCTGCGTCATTGGAGCTCACTGTTGGCGGTGTCCCTTCCATGGAGTCGACGGCATCAGCCACTGTCCGGTGATGAAAGCTTGCATCGCTCTGGTCAAATGCTACAGCGTTGTCACATGTCACACCAGAATCTTCTGGGGCGCAGTTATATAACGCTTCGTCAGACAACCGCTGACGCTTGAAGAAGCGTCGGATGTCCATCATTCGGGACCGCGCGAGACAAAGCTGGCTATGGAGCTCCTCGTGGTTGATAGTGTTTGAAAATATATACACATCGATTGGAAAAACAGTTGAACGCGTACGTTGAAAACAAAAATGGCTATATATACAACGAAAACTTATTTACAGGACAAATGCACGCTCGCAGCTTCATACACCTCGCTCGATGTTGCTCGCGCATCCGCACAGTCGAGCAACCGCACACACACTGCTCGCCGCTCGTCGCCCTAACGTCCGCTGCCTTGGCTGTTCTCAGCTCCGTTGACAACCGGCCACTTAAAAACACCGAAGCGCAAGCAAACACAGAGGCGCGCACACGTGCAAGGGCTCACTTGCCGCGATGTCCCCGAGTGAGCACTTTGGGGGTGAAAGGAACGCCGCGGGTCTGCCGAGGGGAAGCTCAGTGGTTAGGGCGCTCGGCTACTGATCCGGAATTCCCGGGCTCGAACCCGACCGTGACGGCCGCGTTTTTATGGAGGTAAAACGCTAAGGCGCCCGTGTGCTGTGCGATGTCAGTGCATGTTAAAGATCCCCACGTGGTCGAAATTATTCCGGAGCCCTCCACTACAGCACCTCTCTTCCTTTCTTCTTTCACTCCATCCTTTATCCCTTCCCTTGCGGCGCGGTCCAGGTGTCCAACGATATATGAGACAGATACTGAGCCTTTCCCCAAGAAACCAACCAACCGAAGGAACACTCGCCACTCCGGTCGTAAAATTTGTTTTGTGTGTTTTTATGAGGTTTAGAGTCCCTAAACGATTTAGGCTATGAGTGACGCAGTAGTAGAGAGCTCCGGATAATGTTGACCACCTGGGCCTCTTTAGCGTGCATCGACATCGCACAGTGCATTGGCGCCTTTGCATTTCGCCTCCATCGAACCGCGGCCGCATCGACCGGAATCGAACCCGCGTACTCGGGCTCAGCAGTCGAGAGCACTACCCGCTGAACCGCCGCACCGAGGCTCCGGTCGCAAAATTTAAAGGGGTCACTCAAAGAAACACAAATATACGCACAGAAAGGACGCCATGTAGAGGGCGCTCGATTACAATAGCGTTCATACGAGGTGGACGGGTCACGGGTCACACCGAACATTAGAATAATGGCAGTAACGTTAAATGCCGCATTGAAATGCTACATTATTGTTAACATTATTAAATAGCATTATGTGTTATAAAGAAAGCGTTAGTTCAGCATTGAGAGTAAGCATTATTTTGATATGGTGAATTTTTAATGTTAATATATTGTTTAAAATTACCATAGAGTGTTTTATGTTGTGACAAAACATTATTTTAATGTTCCAAATTAACATTGTTTTAATATAGTCCTGTAAACTTTATTACAATGTTGGAATCATAAATATCAACAAAAGTGCAATATATTTGTCCCAGACCTTTTAGCACTGTTCCTACTTTATTAGTAAATATAATATTCGACTAGCTGTACGTTGCAACTAAATATCTTATATTGTACCTGCCATGCATTCTATGCACAGCTCCAATATTTTGTTGGGAAGTTTTCTTTATTACCCATTCGTAACTATTACTCACCGGCCACCCGTTGATAACGGGTGTATAGGCTTGACACGATAGGACCCGTTCGGAGGCGAATGTACGATTTGCATGTTGTGCTTTGTATGGAGCTCAAGTGCCGCCCCCGTAGTTCGTCTTTGAAAAGTTTCAACTTGTGTACCGTCACAAATGGTGGACCCGCATGCTCGATGGAGGTTGCTTTAACATTTTCGAGAATATTGCATTTTGTTTTTATTGATTGTTATACAGTGCTATGAAAAGTTAAATATATACCATTGCAAAAACATTAAAAAACTACATCAAGAACTTACCATTAACTCTCGGCTAAAGAAAAAAGTAACATTGTTATAATGTTTCGCTCCTACATGGCATCAATATCAGTGGAAATGGTGCAGAGATGTGGCGGGCAGCAGCTTACGATTTTTTAGTGCGCGGTAGCAATTGCCTCATCTAGCTTGGAATATGTCCTTACTTTCCAAGTTTTCTCCTATCATTTTTCTCGTGTCCTGACTTTGTTGATGACCGTTTATGAATTTTCCAGGTAGCACCAAAACATTAGAGGAATGTTACTTTTTGTTTGTTCGAACATTAATTCAATTTTCTTAACGTAAGGCAGATGCTTGTTTGGGCTACATTTATTTTTATTAGTGTGTGAAGCCTACCCAGCAGAAGATAGAGCGGCGCCACTCTGCCCGAGACGAGCCTGACAAGGATCCAGCCAAAAGGTTTCTCATTGCACAAAGATGCACGTGCTGGGAAACACGTGGCCGTGTCGGCTCCTCTTGAGGGAAGATGCTCGGAATCATTTACTCGCTGCCGCCGCTGTGGCGAGGCCTCTCACGCCGAAGGGGCACTCAGCCAAATGCACATTCACAATGTTTGCCGGTTCGGTGGCCGGCGTACGAACGTATCCTGATTATAGCGAGCGACGAAGGAGAAAACAAGATGCCCTGTGCACTGTCTGCCTCCGTGTCGTTATCTCTCCAGAGATCAAAGAAACAGACACCCATCTCAAGACTGCTCGAAACACATGCTCGCCGGTGTCGCTGTATGTCTGCAACAGTTCGCCCTTCAGCAGGTGTCACGAGTGAGTGCGAGACGCCGCGGCAAGAAGTCAAACCGCCAAAGAAACCACGGCACGCAGCGGACGAAACCGACATAGACACTGGGAGGGAACGGAGCAGACGGTGCAAAGTGCGCGCGTCTGCGCGGAAGCAATAATCGTTTACGTGGAGACGGAGGAAAAGCAGACGGCGTGGGCGCACAGCTCCGGAGACCGCAAGTGCGTGTGAATCCACGGCCGCGAAGATACATGGGCGCAACGCACCCGCGGGAGAGGAGAACGGTATGCAACGGCACCCCCCCCCCCCCCCCCCCCCCCCCGTGCGGTCGCCCCGAGATGAGACAAAGGGACTCGAGCTTTGACTCCGGTGTAGGAAACACGCACCGAGGCTGCCCTCCTGGGCCGACGCAACCCCGGCAACGATCCGGACCGTCGAGACGCTCCTTCGGCTACGCTCCGGAGGCCCCGGCGAGGTCTCCTCTAGCGACATTCCTCACCACAACCACTTTGAGTGCCGATTGAACTGTTTTCATTATTCTACATTGACTCCAAAGACTCTAATTAGAACTATTTGGCGTTATTCTTACCACCACCTGCGCGTGGAAACTCTGACTGATTTGTGCATGCTTATCGATGTGATGTAAACCACCTTTTTATTATTCAGTTTTGCAGTTGATGTGCATTGTTTGATTAAATCTTGTTTTTGGAGACGTACACCTCTCTGGTTCTGACTCACGTTCTCGACAGATAGTGACAAAATTAATGGCGAGCCTTCCAGGTTCCACTTTCGTCATTATGTCTGAACGTTAATGTCAACACGCTTGTGTTCGTGCTAAAACCAGAGAGATGGACCTCCACAAGATTATGTTGAGAGCCGAAAAGCTCGGGTTCACGAAAGAGGAGACGATGTCTCTTTATGAAGAAGAGAAAACGAGATACAAAGAGGAAAGGGAGTCGGCGCAAAAGGAGGCACATGAAGGTGAACAGAGAGCTAAGCGAATGGCAGAATTAGAAGAAAAGAGAATGGCACAGGAGAAAGAAGTGCTCGAGCTCAAGTTGCGTCTTGCTAACGCTAGTGTTGAAGCCGTACCAGAGGCGACAGGATTTGCGTCGGGTGCTACGGCCCCACGACCAACAGCTGTGTGTCCAAGGAAGCTGATGGCTCCTTTTGACGATAAGCGTGACGATTTGGATGCCTATTTGCATCGCTTTGAGAGAATAGCGGTAGGACAAGGATAGGATAAGAGCGAGTGGGCAACAGCTTTAAGCCTTTGTCTGGTGGGCGAGGCCTTAACAGCTTTCGGGAGAATGCTCGCATCAGAGTCGACAGACTACGATAAGGTGAAGAAAACGCTGCTACAAAGGTTCCGCTTAACCGCAGAAGGTTTCCGTGAAAGGTTTCGAGGTGGCAAACCCAATGATGCGGAAACAGCTAATCAGTTCGCATCGAGATTGTCGAACTACTTTGAACGATGGCTGGAAATGGCCGAGGTAGAAAAATCGTACGAAGGGGTGAAAGACCTCATGGTTGGAGAGCAGTTTTTGACCTGCTGTCACCCAAGGTTGGCCGTATTCCTAAAAGAGAGGAAGTTGAAGACAGTGGAAGATTATACAGAGTATGCAGATCAGTTCATGGAGGCTCAAGGCCACATAAACCTAGGCAAGGTTAAAGAAGACGTCGGGAGAAGTTGCGATGCAGACGCGGTAAAACGAGGAGTGCAAAGTGGCACATTTAAGCAGCCCTCGAGTGTGCAACCGTATTGGACACCGCGCCGCAGACTGTAGGGTTGGAGGAAGCAGAGGGCAGGCACAGTTAATCTGCCAAAACTGCAGTAAGAGAGGCCACCGAGCAGAGGAATGCCGATTTCGGACGCAAGAGAAGGCCGCGTGTGTCGTTCATCCCAGAGAAGCTGACATGAGCGCAGAGGATACCCGAAAGACGGACACAAAGGCCGAACGTGAGATGACGGAAGGTCAAACAGCCAGGCACGCAGCTGTCGGCGAGCTGTCGATGCCTGTAGTCGCGGGCGAAATTCATGGCCAGCGCATCACCGTGTTGAGAGACAGTGGCACAAACACGGTCCCAGTTAGAAGGACCCTGGTTGGAGAAAAGGAGCTTACTGGGCGGCTGGCGTCAGTCTTGCTGGTTGACAGCACGGTTCGCTACCTCCCGGAGGCAATGATTTGCATTTCTACCCCGTACTATTCGGGACCAGTCGTGGCAAAATGCCTAGATGAGCCCCTGTATGACTTGGTGCTGGGAAACATCACTGGCGTAAGAAAGGTTGACGATCCCGATGCCGATTGGAAGCCCAGTATGGAACAAGGCGCAGGCCCGGAGGGGAGAAGTGAAGAGGAGACACTTGTAAAGACCCGTGCGAACGTAGTTCCGCGCGAAGGCAAAGGCGGGTTAGAGCCCGCGGAAGGAAAAAGGGACGAAACACTCATGATTTCGTCAGCTGTACAGACCAGAGCAGGAAAAGCAGCGCAGGGAAAGACAACCAAACTGAAAGTACCTGCGGCGGAGCTCCTGAAAGTGACTCCCGAGAGTTTAGCGCAGGAGCAGAGAAACGACTCTTCACTTGCGGATTGTTTCAAGAAGGTAGGGGAAATCCTAAGAAGAAAGAAATGCCGAACTACATTTCAGTTTCTCGTCCAAGACGGCCTGTTGTACAGGAAATGTACCTTCAGCTCAGGAAGGGAAGTCCTGCAGTTGGTGATACCGAAAGAATTGCGACCAGCTGTCATGTGTCTACGCCATGATTCGATAATGGCTGGCCACCAAGGTGCGAAGAACACGGGCAACAGAATAAATGAGGAATTCTACTGGCCAGGCGTCCAAAGCGACGTGAAGCGGTATGTCAGATCATGCGACATATGCCAAAGGACGATACCGAAAGGAAAAGTCGGGAAAGCGCCACTTGGAACTATGCCTACCATTGAAATGCCATTCCAGAGAGTGGCAGTCGATATCATTGGACCTATAACCCCCTCCTCGAAGAAAGGAAATCGCTACGTCATCACACTGGTAGACTTGGCGACAAGGTACCCAGATGCCATTGCGCTCAAAACTATTGACACAATTGAAGTCGCAGAAGCGCTCCTAGAGATGTTCTCGCGCTACGGAGTGCCGAAAGAAATGCTCAGAGCCCGGGGATCAAATTTCACATCAGACCTGATGAAAGAAGTTAGTCGACTCATGTCATTGAAGCAGCTGCTGACAACCCCATACGACCCGATGTGTAATGGCTTGGTTGAACGCTTCAACGGAACAATCAAGCACATGATGAAAAAAATGTGCCAAGAAAGACCCGCTGATTGGGATCGTTACCTCCCAGCACTGCTATTTGCATATGGCGAAGTCCCGCAGTCAAGTCTGGGATTTTCGCCATTTGAAATGCTGTATGGTAGAGCCGTCAGAGGACCACTTACCATCCTTCGAGAGCTTTGGTCAAATAACAAATTGGAAACCGATCAGAATACCAAGAAGACCACGTACACTTACGTGCTGGAACTGAGAGAGAGGTTGGAGGAAACCTGCGAGATTGCACACCGCAACCTTGATGCTTCCAAGGAGAGGTACAAGAAATTTTATAACCGAAAGTCGGTGAATCGATAGCTGAGGCCAGGAGAAAGGGCCTTGATTCTGCGGCCGAGTGACAAGAACAAGCTCACTATGCAGTGGAAGGGTCCATTTCCAGTAACAGGAAAGAAGAATGAAGTAGACTGCGAGCTGCTAGTGAGCGGAAAGAGGAAGATCTTCCACATAAATATGCTCAAGAGATATGAAGAGAGGACTGCTAATGCCGGCCAGATGATCTCCTGCATGGTCATCAGTGAGGAGTCGGATGCAGGGGAAGTGCCCACTTTCAATTCAAGGAAGACAACGGGACCAGAGGACGCGGTGCTTAACCCCACCCTAGATGCAGAACAGACGGCGCAACTCAAGTGTCTCCTCGAGCGGTACGGCACTGTTTTCTCAGACCTGCCTGGGAAGACGAAGATTATAGCGTGCAAGCTGCGCCTGACAACCGAGCAGCCCGTACACGTCAGGCAGTACCCTTTGCCACTGATAGCACATAAATCAGTTGAGAAAGAAGTAGAGGAAATGCTTAGACTGGGCATAATTGAGCGCACGGAGTCCGCCTATAACTCACTCCTCACAGTCGTCAAGTAGACAGATGGCTCCAATCGACTATGTGTCGATTTCAGGCGGCTCAACAGCGTCTTAATCCTTGACAGCGAGCCCATTCCAAGAATCGATGTGGTGTTTGCGAGCGTCGCACAAAAGAAATATTTCTCGAAGTTCGACCTCGCGAAAGGGTATTGGCAGATACCTATGGAGGAAAGTTCCAAAGAAAAAACAGCCTTTTCATGTGCTAACGGCGTATTTCAGTTTCG
The DNA here is from genome assembly GCF_052857255.1 of Amblyomma americanum. Lineage (NCBI taxonomy): Eukaryota > Metazoa > Arthropoda > Arachnida > Ixodida > Ixodidae > Amblyomma > Amblyomma americanum. Next base: position 99,810,273 of record NC_135507.1, on the reverse strand, counting down.
ATTCATGCCATTTGGCCTGAAGACTGCAGCGGCCACGTTCACAAAGCTAATGAGACAGGTACTGGGTGGTCTTCACCAGGTGCACCACTACATAGACGACATTCTGGTTGCCACAGACACTTGGGAGGAACATTTGATGGCACTCGAAACCCTGTTTGAGAGACTTTGTGAGGCAAACCTGACGGTGAAGCCCACAAAGTGCGAGGTCGGATTTGAATCTGTGTCCTTTCTCGGACACGAGATAGGGATGGGGCGGATAGCGACGAAGCCCGATATTGTAGAAAAAATACAGGCGGCACCAAGGCCAACCACCAAGAAAAAGGTGCAGTCCTTTTTGGGGTTGAATGGATTCTACAGGGAATTCATTCCGCATTATGCAGACGTGGCTCTCCCACTGGTAGAGACGACAAAGAAAGGGGCGCCAAATACAGTAAACTGGAGTGACCGGCACCAGGAAGCATTCAACAAACTGAAAGAAAGCATGGCGCAACCGCCCGTCTTGCTGGCCCCTAATGTCAACAAGCAATTTGTTTTACGCACAGACGCATCAGAGACAGCTCTGGGCGCAGTGCTGATGCATGAGGAAGATGGCATAGTTCACCCTGTGGCTTATGCTAGCAAGAACCTTAGCTTATGCGAACAAAACCACTCGACTGTAGAAAGGGAGTGTTTAGCACTTGTGTGGGCAATAAAGAAGTTTCATTTGTACCTGTATGGAACGCATTTTAGAGTGCAAACAGATCACCAGCCCCTACAGTGCCTGACAAAAACCAAATGGTCGAACAAAAGATTGATGAGATGGAGTTTAGCCCTTGTTGCGTTTCGCCTACGACGCGCGGTATAGCCGGCGCGGATGCAACGGACGCCGGGGCTTCGTTCAAAGTGGCGGTCATTTTTGACCCGTTCGTCGCTGCCGCAACGCCTCCCGCCAAGCGCGTCCAGGCAGGTTTCAATGCCACGTGTCGTCGTGTGTGCGTGTGTGTGTGTGTGCATGTTGGTGCCCACGCTTGTCAAAGCGCGGCAGCCGGGGAGAGGAGCTCCCCAACCGGGAGGCGAGGAGGTCTGACCGGCGCCGGCCCGGCGGACGCGCACGTCACGTCTGAACATGTCTGAGCGTCGCCGTATCGGGCGCCTCATCCCAAGCCGTTCCTTCTTGCCCTCGACTCCGAGGGTATAAAAAGCCGCTGCCCCGGACGCCAAGGGGGACTTCGATTTCTTCCTTCGTGTAGCGTGGTCGCCCTGACCGGCTGCTCTTTTGCGATGCCAGAATAAACAAGTTGTTCTGTTGCCAGTCGACTCATCCTTTGCCGGGACCTTCGGATGTTTCCAGCTGTGCCCCAGGCCGCCAGGCCAACGCTACCCTTGGGGCTTGCAACCCTTTTGCAACAACTGGTTGCCAGCGGTGAGATCCCGACAACGGAGGCCAGCAGCGAAGATATGCGGTCAACTGTATGCTGAGCAGCACAACGACCATCCGGGAGCAGTGCAACGAGCCCTGTGTGATGACTGGTTGCCTGCAGCGGAACGACTGCGCTGAATTCTTGGCTGCGAGGTTTGGTGAGTGCGGGACTTTCTTCTTCTGAGTCTTGCCAGGCTTTTGTTAGTGTCAGAAACAGAGCTGGTAATTGTGTTGTCGTTGCTGCCGGGTTAGTTTGCGGCAAGACAATAGTAGGCAGTAGAGAAAGCAGCATTCGGAGCAGCCATGGATTTGAAGTCGTTGCGCAAACCGAAATTGCTGGAGCTTGCAAGAGAGTTGGGTCTGGATGTCTCAGACAAACTCAGAAAACCAGAACTGCTAAGGGCTATTCTTGAGTTGGAGGCTGAGGATGACGAGCTGTCGGAATGCCTTGAGACCACTGAGGAGAGGGAGCAAAAAGAGAAAGACGAGCGCGAACGTAAAGAGCAAAAAGAGAAAGACGAGCGCGAACGTAAAGAGCAAAAAGAGAAAGACGAGCGCGAACGTATTGAGCAAAAAGAGAAAGACGAGCGCGAACGTAAAGAACAAAAAGATAAAGAGAAAGAAGAGCGCGACCGAAATGAAGCGTCTCGAGGTAGAGATGGAACGCGCTCGTAATGGAAGTCAGGCACACGGTGCAGGAGAACGAGTATCGTTCAAAATGACTGACCTGTTGCGGCCGTTTAAGCTTGGAGAGGACATTGGTTTGTTCCTGGTTAACTTTGAGCGAACGTGCGAGAAGCAGGGGTTCTCTCGGGAAACGTGGCCACAGCGCTTGCTCACTTTGTTACCCGGCGAGGCGGCCGACGTAGTCGCTCGCTTGAAGAGAGAGGAGGCAGAGGATTTCGACCAAGTGAAATCGAGTCTGCTAAAAAAGTACAGGCTGTCAGCGGAGGCGTTCCGTCGGAAGTTTCGGGAAAATGAAAAAGACAGAAGTGAGTCATATACAGAGTTTGCCTACAGGCTGATGTCAAACATGCAGGAGTGGCTCAAAGAAGAGAAAGCGTTTGGTGACCACGAGAAAATTCTGCAGTGTTTCGGGCTAGAACAGTATTATAGTCGGTTACCTGAGAACGTGCGGTACTGGGTCTTGGATAGGCCAGACGTTAGTACAGTGGCTAAAGCCGCCGAGCTAGCCGAGGAGTTTGTGACGCGTCGGGCTCGCGGAGCTAAGGACGGTCAAAAGGGTGAATTTGGCTCCAAGTCTGAGAGGCCGAAGTTCACACCCATGAGAGCAAGGGGGGACACACGTAGTGCGGATGCGAGTGAAAGCAGTCCGACCGAACGTAAGGAGACGGCGGCAGCCGAAGCCGAACGCAGAAAGCGGTTCGAGACGAGGCAAGCGCGCGTGTGTTATACGTGCCAGAAGCCGGGTCACTTTTCGGCGCAGTGTCCAGAAACAAAAAGAGAAGTCGTGTGTTTGTCATTATGTAGCACTGACGAGAACATGAAGCTTCTCGAGCCTTACATGCGAGACTTCCTCGTGAACGGGAAAGAGTGCCGAGTGCTTCGTGATTCCGCAGCTACAATGGATGTAGTTCACCCCTCTTACGTAGAACCCGATATGTTCACGGGCGAGTGCGCATGGATCAAGCAAGCCGTGGAAGCTCATAGCGTGTGTCTGCCCGTAGCAAAAGTGCTTATTGAAGGACCTTTCGGAGCACTTGAGACGGAGGCCGTAGTGTCATCTATGGTGCCCCCCCACCCAGTACCCGTACCTATTTTCGAACAGGTCCGATCACCTCCTGCGCGAGAAGGGGCTTTTGTTTGGTGAGGCTAGCGTTCAGGCCTTAACCAGATCTAGAGTTCGGGAGCTCGCTGCAAAGGCGGTAGTTGCGGGGCCGACGTTGTCGAACAATGAGAAAGGGTCGGAGGCGCAGCAAGCTGGTATTCAGAGCACGTCCGAACTAAATAAAATTGAGCCTGTAGCGTTGAAGGCACCAGGTACTGGAGAGGAAATGCCCGACACGGGCAAGTTAGAAGAGCTTCCGGTCGAGCTTCCGGGACTAGGCTCAGTGACGAACAGGGAAGACACTGATCAGGTCATTAGTGACTTAATCATTAAAGCACCGCTGTCGCCTGAGCAGAAAGCCGAACTACACCAACTCTTACAAGAGTTTCAAGGTCAGTTCTCTGAGAGGCCTGGTAGGACTTCTGTCCTTACTCATGATATAGAACTTACCTCCCCAGAGCCAGTACGATCCAAGGCGTACCGGGTGTCACCCCGCCAGCGCGATATTATGGAGGCTGAGGTAAAGAAAATGCTACAGCTCGGTGTTATTGAGGCGGGTGAGAGTGATTATACCTCCCCTTTGATTTTAGTTGAGGTACCGGGCAAGGAACCTCGTCCTTGCGTCGACTACCGCAGGCTTAATTCCATCACTAAGGATCAAATTTATCCGATCCCTAACATCGCGGAGCGCCTTGAGAAAGTTAGTAGCGCTCAGTTTATTTCCACCCTAGATCTTGTCAGGGGTTATTGGCAGGTTCCACTTACAGAAGAGGCTAGTAGGTATGCGGCGTTCATTTCACCAATGGGAACATTCCGTCCTAAAGTTTTGAGTTTTGGTTTGAAGAACGCGCCATACTGCTTTTCAAGCCTCATGGACAAACTGTTGCGGGGACAGGAAGAATTCGCTTTACCGTATTTAGACGACGTAGCGATATTCTCCGCATCCTGGTCTGAGCATATGGCACACTTGCGGGCAGTGCTAACCCGCCTGCGCGAAGCGGGCTTGACAGTCAAGGCTCCCAAGTGCCAATTAGCACAGGCCGAGGTTGTCTACCTCGGTCACGTGATTGGACAGGGTCGTCGCCGCCCCTCTGAAATAAAAGTGGCCGCTGTGCGAGACTTCCCGCAACCGCGCACGAAGACCGATATTCGGTCGTTCTTAGGTGTCGCCGGCTACTATCAGAGGTACATCCCCAGGTACTCCGATATCGCGGCTCCCCTGACGGATGCTCTAAGAAAAACAGAGCCCCAAACAGTCGTCTGGGGCGAGACAAAGGAAAGAGCTTTTAGCGCCCTAAAGAGCGCCCTAACAAGCCAGCCTGTGCTACGATCGCCAGACTACACAAAAGGGTTCGTTGTTCAGTGCGATGCTAGTGAGCGAGGCATGGGCGTTGTACTGTGCCAAAGGGACAATGGAGAAGTGGAACACCCCGTCCTGTATGCTAGTCGTAAGCTGACCTGTCGTGAGCAGGCGTACAGCGCCACCGAGAAAGAGTGTGCGTGTCTAGTGTGGGCCGTTCAGAAATTGTCATGCTACCTAGCCGGCTCGAGGTTTATCATTGAGACGGATCACTGCCCTCTCCAATGGCTGCAGACCATCTCTCCCAAAAATGGCCGCCTCCTGCGCTGGAGCCTCGCTTTGCAACAATATTCCTTTGAGGTGCGTTACAAAAAGGGGAGTCTCAACGGTAACGCCGATGGCTTAAGTCGAAGCCCCTAACGAGGGAATCCGCCTCAAAGTTGTTTGTTACTGATGTTTTCTTCCTGAGGCAGGATTTTTAACATATTGCTTTTGTTAGTGTTTCAAAGTGATGATGTGCTTTCTAGTGCAATTTTCCAATTTGTGGACGCGTTCTGAGTGCTGCTTGACTACTGTAAGGAACTGGGCAGTAGTATAAAAGGGGAAAGAGCCTGGCAGAGCTTTGTGAGGGTTGTCTCGTGCTTGCTGACTGAGCGGTTGCGTTTCGGCGTAGTTCTAACGCTTGCTGGGAACGAGCACAAAAATGGCAACTCTCCCGAAGTCACTTTGCAGTGTCCTGTGTGATCCTGAACCTGAGAACGAGGCCTTCTCTGTGCGCTGCGCTCAAGCAACGTCGAGAGACGACCGGTTTCGATTACGAGCATCATCGAGCGACATCCCTCTGGACAGCGGATGCAGTCCCCTGACCATCGGGATCTCCTTCTCCCGGCGGGGCGGTCTGTTACGTTTCGCCTACGACGCGCGGTATAGCCGGCGCGGATGCAACGGACGCCGGGGCTTCGTTCAAAGTGGCGGTCATTTTTGACCCGTTCGTCGCTGCCGCAACGCCTCCCGCCAAGCGCGTCCAGGCAGGTTTCAATGCCACGTGTCGTCGTGTGTGCGTGTGTGTGTGTGTGCATGTTGGTGCCCACGCTTGTCAAAGCGCGGCAGCCGGGGAGAGGAGCTCCCCAACTGGGAGGCGAGGAGGTCTGACCGGCGCCGGCCCGGCGGACGCGTCACTTCACGTCTCAACATGTCCGCGCGTCGCCGTCTAGTGCGACTCATCCCGAGGCGTTCCTTCTTGCCCTCGACTCCGTGGGTATAAAAGCAGCTGCCCCGGACGCCAGAGGACTCCGGAGTTCAGCTCGAACCTCCTTGGAGAGCAGACGTGTTTTTGGACGCTCTCCCCTCGCGCTGGCGCCTGCCGTGTTCGCGTTGATCGCCCCTCCGTGCGTGCCGCTCGCCCTACTGGGTAACGCCGCGCGGCCCTGCGCGCGCGCTCTGCTGAGTTGGTTCTGATGTTGGAAGCGACGACGTAGCTCTCCCTCGACATCGGACGCGACGTGTCAACGCGCCGCTGCCCCTTCTCGCTCCGCGCGGCGCGGCCGCCGCCGCCGCGAACAATCTCCGAACGGGCCCGCTCGCCGCCCGACTCCGCCTTCCGCGGTGCGTGACGTGCCAGTGACGTGCTCGCGGGCGGGCACTTCCTGGCTTTGCGCCGGCTGTCCGTGCTCCCCGGCGCTGCCCTGACGCTGCGCGCTGCGCCGCTTTCGAGTTCGTTCACGAGTGTACCAGAGTTTTAAAAACGCCGCGCGCCCCCGCCCGCGCGCCCCCGCGCGCGCGTGTGTTCCGGTTGTGTTTGGGGTTGGTGGTTCTGTGTTCCACACGGTGCCACGCATCCCCTGAATCATGGAGGCTGCTACGAGCCAGGACAAAGCTGCTCCTGCGACCATCAGTACCTCCCGCCGCAGCTCCAGTGTGGGTTGTGACCCGCACATGTTCCGGCGACACCTGGAGTTCAGTGTCCAGTCCCTCCTACAGGAACACCAGCAAGGACGTCGGCTGCTGGAAGCAGCCTCTAAGGCGCCCAGACCCCGCAGCCCATCACCTCCTGCATCCACCCAATGGTCCCCAGCGCTGACCAGACTGCGCTCGAAGGCGGCAGCTGCCTTCCTGAAGACCGCGGAGCCGGCCCCGGTTCCGCGGCGCAAGACCAAGAAAGGCAAGAGGGACAAGAGCCCCCCCTCTTCCCCAACAGAGCCACAGGCCGACAGCCAGCTTCCTACTCCTGGGCCTCTTCAGGAGACTGCCACTTCCCTGGAGGAGTCCTCCACCCCCTTGGAGTTACTACCTACTCCTGTGCCCATCGAGTCCCAGGACTCCGGTCCGCCCGATGCCGCGGAGGAAAGCTGTGCGGCCCTGGCACCCCAAAGAGAGGACCACCCAGCTGACAACACCCTGGACCCATCCCCGAGCAGTCCAACATCTGCAGCACCCCCTCCCCCAGCAGAGAGGGACACTGAGGAGGGCTGGATTTTAAAGGTGCCGCGAGGGCGCCGACGTGGGGCACGCCGCCCCCCCTCCCCCCTGAGGCCGTGGACAACCTGGTGGGGACCGTCCTGTTCCGGCCACGGGGAAAGGGTGACACCTTTCAGCACCGCTGCAGGTTCCAGGTTGCAGCAGAGCTGTCCAGCATACCAGGCGTCGCCTCCGTGCGGGTCAACCCCTCACGGAATGTGGCGGCTGCGGACGCAGTCTCAGAGGAGGCCCTGGAAGCACTCCTTGCCATCCAATCCCTTGTCGGGATGGAGGTGCGAGCCCGACCGGCTGCTGACAAGGGCGTCTCCACGGGCTTCATTCATGGAGTACCTGCCGACCTTGGGGACGCAGAGCTGCCTTCAGCACTGGAAGCATCAGTGCCCATCCTTGGAGTTCGGCGCGGCCAGGGCACCACCCTGCACGTCCGCTTTGGGGCGCCCAAACCACCGTCTCATGTAGCCATCTACAAGCTACGGCTACCAGTTCGGCCAGCCCTGCCCCGCCCCATCCAGTGCGGTCGTTGTGGCCGCCTCGACCACGTGACGGCCAGCTGCACCTACCCCAGGCGCTGTCGCCGCTGCGGCCGACAACATGGGACTGGTGCCTGTGATGCCACAGCACCAAGGTGCACGAACTGCGGCGGAGGCCACCCTTCGGACAATCCGGCCTGCCCCCGTTGGCAGGAGGAACGACGTGTGGCTGCTGCGGTTGCTGCCGCTGCGGAACCGGTGGCACGGAGGGCCATCCGGTCGGACCTCCGGACTGGGCCCAAATCGTACGCCCAGGCCGTCAAGACTTCTGCGGCTGACGCACCCAGGCCACATGAGCAGCCCATGGGCCCCCAACACTGCCCAGGAGCTACCCGTACCCAGGCTGGTCCCGTTCCTCTCCTGAGTGGCCAGTTGGACCAGCTGACGCGGACCTTGGCGACCACCCTCCAGGCCCTCACGCTGCTCCTGACAGCAGCCCATCAACCACCCCTGGGCATAGCGCAGGCCCCGCAGAGCCAAAATACGCAACATGGCTAACACACCGCAGCTGGTCCCCAGACCACGGGTCCTCCAGTGGAACTGCCGGGCTCTTCGACCTCGCCTGTCTGAGCTCCATGACCGCCTTCAGCTGGAGGAGTACGATGTCCTGGCCCTCCAGGAGGTGTACCTGCAGCGGGAAAAACTGCACCTGCCAGGGTACATCGGCTATGGCAGCCGGTCCTCCTGCCAGCAGTCCTCCTGTCGGGCTGACCCTTGCTTGGAGGACAGCCATCCACCCGGACCTTCTCGGGCAGCCATCTTCGTCCGCAGGACTCTTGCCCAGGCGGAGATTTTCGTGAGTGATGCGGTTGTGGCCCCCATGGAGTTCGTCTGCGTAAGGGTCAGGCTGGGTCGAGTTGACACAGCTGTGGCAAGTGTATATGTGCGCCCCCAGACCCCCTGGGACGCCGAATCCTTGCCGCAGCTAGTCAGTCTCATTGGCGGCGACTGTTTGCTCTGCGGGGACTTCAACGCGGCTCACCCGCGGTGGGGATCCCGCAGGGCGGATCGTCGCGGCCGGCACCTAGTTGAGGCCCTTCGCGGCACCGGGCTGCATGTTTTGAGCACCGGGGTCCCCACGTTTGTCCGTCGAGGGGGCGTCCGCACATGCATTGATCTATCTATTGGGACCCCCCGATGTGTTTATGGATGGCACCCCTCGGCGGACACCTGGGGTTCGGACCACTACCCTATCACTCTGACTCCTAAACCGGGCAAGAGAGCGGACTGTCGAATGTACAAGGTGGTCCACTGCGACAAGTTCCGGGACCTCCTTCGCAGTTTCTCCCTGCAGGACGACATCCTGTCGCATGTTGCCAGGTGTGCGGAGGCTGCCACGATCTGCTGCGAGGTCCCCTCAGGTCAGCCCATCCCGGACCTACTCCTCCTCCAGCTGCGGGCACAACGGCGCCAGGCAGAGCGGAGGGCTCTCCGCACAGATCGACCCGAGCACTGGACCCTCCACAACCGGCTCGATGCGAAGTGCCGCCGGTCTCACAACCGACGTCGCGGAGAGTCGTGGGAGGGCATCTGTGCTTCCCTGGTGGCCGCCAGGGGGAGTGCCAGGGCGTGGCGTCTGTTCCGTTCGCTGCTGGAGCCTTCCATCCAGAGGGCCCCCTACCTGGCCATCGCAGTGGCAGGGGGACTCACCTACCAGCAGCTGGCGGACAAACTGGCAGAGGCCCTCCTTCCCCGGGAGCCTCCTCCAGCAGGACTCCACCCAAGGCGCCACTGCGTCCAGCCAGCCTGCAGCCATGCGGTGGACATCACGGCCGTCTGCTCCAGGGCCCTCACGAAAGGGGAGCTCTCTTCTGCCCTGCTGCACTCCAAGCGCCGCAGTGCCCCTGGACCAGATGGCGTCACGTACCAGATGCTGCGGAACCTGGACGACGCCATGCAGACGAGCCTGCTCCAGACGTACAACGAGGTCTGGTCCACAGGCCGCCTGCCTGAGGCCTGGCGCACAGCCCTGGTGGTCCCGGTCCTCAAGGCGGGCAAGCCACCTGCTGACCTGCTGTCCTACAGGCCGGTGTCCTTGACCTCGACCCCAGGGAAGCTCATGGAGTCCATGGCCTTGGGGAGGCTGGAGTGGATCGCTGCGGCCACACGCTTCCTGCCCGAGCAGCAGTCTGGGTTCCGGAGGCACCGCTGTACTGCTGACGCCATAGCCGACATCGTGTCCAGCCTCGAGGATGCACGGCACTCCCACCACGTCGTCTGCCTCACACTCCTAGATGTGAAGGGGGGCATTTGACAATGTCTACCATGAGGCGATCCTCGAGGCCGTGGACTGCCTTGGCGTCACCGGCAACCTTCGTGGCTACATCCAGGGCTTCCTTCGGGACCGCACAAGCTGTGTTCGAGCTGGAGGCGCTACCAGCACTCCCCAGGCCCTCACCAGAGGGGTTCCCCAGGGCAGCGTGCTGAGCCCCATGCTGTTCAACTTGGTGATGGCCCAGCTGCCCACCTGCCTCCCAGATGGCCTGAAACTACCCGTCCGCATTGCTATCTACGCGGACGACATTGCCCTATGGTGTCGCGGACCACGGCGCCAGAGGGTTCAGGTCATCAAGAACGTACAGCGGGCCATCACCAGGGTCGGCTCCTACCTGAAACGGGTTGGTCTGCAGCTCTCCCCCACCAAGTCTGAGGCCATGCTGCTCAACATCCGGCCAGGAGCACGCCCAGGGAAGACCTACCTCAGCGTCGCAGGACGGGAGCTCCCATGGCGGCATTCCTGCCGCTACCTGGGCCTCCTGATCGACCGCCACCTCACCTGGCGCCCAGCCGTCAAGGCATTCTGCCGACAGGCAACCAGGGTCCGTGGCGCCATCCGGAGTCTCCTGGCTGGGGGAAACGGTGTCACCCCACAAATGGGGCTCCGGTTCTTCCAGGCCATGGCAGGGGCCCAGTTACTGTACGCCCTCCCTCTGGTCCAGATGACCATACAACAGCAGCTGGCCATCGAGCGATCTCAGAGGGCTGCAGTCCGTCTCTGTCTGGGACTTCCCCGTGGCTCCCATATCTCGGCCACACTTGCAGAGGCTGGCGTGTGGCCCATGATGCTGCAGGCCCAGCGGACTGCGCTCCGCCATGCTGTGCGTCTCCACCTCGCCCTGGACGGGCGTCCCCTCCTGGAGCGCCTCCTCGGCCACCCTCATTCTCGAATGGGGAAGGTTGCCCAGGAGTTCGAACAGCTGGTGGGTGGGCAGCCGGAGCACCTTCCTTCCCCTCCACGACCGGACCTGGGCCATCAGTTCCGGGTGCTCATGCCACCACGGGGCACCAGGCCGAAGCGCCTCACCCCTGCAGTTGGCCTCCGGCAGGAAGCAGCAGCGACCCTGGAGGAGGACCTGGCCGGCTGCACACAGCTCTACACGGACGGGTCGGTCCTCATGGGTGCTTGCCCGTCTGCCGCAGCTGCTTGCACCGCTCCTTCGTTGGGAGAAAGCCGGCAGGCCAGGCTTCCGTTCGTGGCCAGCTCGACCACAGCAGAGCTGGCGGCCCTCCACCGGGCTGCCGACATCCTGGAGTCCCACCCCGCGCTGCAGACTGTGGCCATTCTGAGCGACTCCAGGGTGGCCCTTCAGCTTCTGCAAGAGCCACGGAGCCGGCTGCCCATCGTGCGCAAGCTGGCAGCCAGACTGGACAGAATCTGTTCCCATGGCTGCTCTATCTCCCTGGCCTGGATCCCCAGCCACGTTGGAGTCCCAGGGAATGAGGAGGCAGATGCCCTGGCCAAGGCTGCGCATGGACACCCTACCCCCTGCTCTACTGCTGTGGTGCCCCTGGATGTGGCCAGAGGCATCGCGGAGCGGCAGCTCCTAATGGAGCACCCCGACCCCAGGGTTGCCCAAGGGAAACCCCCACAACCCCTGCCAGACAAGGGGATCACAAGACGTCAGAGGTCCCTCCTGCTCCGGCTCCGCATCGGATGCTCCTGGACCGGGGCTAGGCTCCACCGCAAGGGTTTGGCCCTCACGGCGGACTGCTCCCGCTGTGGCCATTCGGAGGAGACCATCGACCACCTCCTCCTCGATTGCCCTGCCTTGGCCACCCACCAGGCAAAGCTGGCTGCCTGCTACAGGGACCTGAGCCTTCCATCAAACTCGGCCAGTGCCCTCCTCTTCCCCACCGGCCCCAACGCTTCCAAGGCGTTCCGGTCTCTCCTCGCCTTCCTGGAGGAGACGGGTCTGGACGGCTATTGCTAGCCCAAGGCAGCTGACTGACTGTTGACGGCGTCTCCCGCATCTGTATACTCCCCCCTTTTTTCCCTTTTTCCTTCTTCCTCTGAAACCCTACCTATCCTTCTCTCTATCTGCACGCCGGCAGTGGTGGTGGTGCTTTAGCACCAGTCACAGGCCCGTGCACTTTCCTTTCCTCTTCCCCTTTCATCCACTTACTACTACTACGCCAAAGACGGACTTCGATTTCTTCCTTCGTGTAACGTGGTCGCCCTGACCGGCTGCTCTTTTGCGATGCCAGAATAAACAAGTTGTTCTGTTGCCAGTCGACTCATCCTTTGCCGGGACCTTCGGATGTTTCCAGCTGTGCCCCAGGCCGCCAGGCCAACGCTACCCTTGGGGCTTGCAACCCTTTTGCAACACCCTCCAGGAGTACGAGTTTCATGTCGAATACATAAAAGGGAGAGAAAGCTTGGGAGCAGACTTCCTTAGTAGGCTGAACTAGGGTTGGCTTTCAGCGTGCGTGGCATGCTTGTGTACCCGCAGAAAAGAAATATCGATGTGTGTACGTGCTTTGCTATGCTTTGTGTGTATATTGTATGAACACTGCGGTTTCCTGTGACTTTTGTGTGTCCGTGTTTGTGCCTATTACGCGAGTGAGCAGTTTTCCTCGTGGGAAAACTCCTAAATGGGGAGGTACTTGTCACGAGTGAGTGCGAGACGCCGCGGCAAGAAGTCAAACCGCCAAAGAAACCACGGCAAGCAGCGGACGAAACCGACATGGACACTGGGTGGGAACGGAGCAGACGGTGCAAAGTGCGCGCGTCTGCGCGGAAGCAATAATCGTTTACGTGGAGACGGAGGAAAAGCAGACGGCGTGGGCGCACAGCTCCGGAGACCGCAAGTGCGTGTGAATCCACGGCCGCGAAGATACATGGGCGCAACGCACCCGCGGGAGAGGAGAACGGTATGCAACGGCACCCCCCCCCCCCCATGCGGTCGCCCCGAGATGAGACAAAGGGACTCGAGCTTTGACGCCGGTGTAGGAAACACGCACCAAGGCTGCCCTCCTGGGCCGACGCAACCCCGGCAACGATCCGGACCGTCGAGACTCTCCTTTGGCTACGCTCCGGAGGCCCCGGCGAGGTCTCCTCTAGCGACATTCCTCACCACAACCACTTTGAGTACCGATTGAACTGTTTTCATTATTCTACATTGACTCAAAAGACTCTAATTAGAACTATTTGGCGTTATTCTTACCACCACCTGCGCGTGGAAACTCTGACTGATTTGTGCATGCTTATCGATGTGATGTAAACCACCTTTTTATTATTCAGTTTTGCAGTTGATGTGCATTGTTTGATTAAATCTTGTTTTTGGAGACGTACACCTCTCTGGTTCTGACTCACGTTCTCGACAGATAGTGACAGCAGGGCTAACGATGGAGTCGTTTGAAAACGGCGGAACGACGCATGCCCGGACGCGGAACTTCGCTGGTGTGACCCATAGCGTGGAAGCGGGGCTACTTTTTCCCTTTTGACTGAGCGCACCGCCACCCCTGGCGTGCGGCGCTTTCCCCTATGTTTTCACCATTAACGCAGCCATCACTCACGGTTCGAGTGAGGAGGCGCGTCGCAGTAGCACTCGGTTAAATAATTGAGACTGTGACGCCCACCAAATGGCTTCACGGCACAACATTGCGAGCCGCCCACTGTGTCTGAGGGAAGGACGCCTCGGCCGCTTCCAAGAACAGTTGGGAAGCGCCCATTAGTCCCTCCGAGGGAGAGCGGTGTGGATGTGTGAGGGCCGGTTGCGCGGAGGGGACGATCGCGTTGCCAAGGTCAGCAAAGCCAGACGCTCAGCGACCCCGATGAAGCCAGGCTCTCGTTTCGACGTTCTCCGGCCAGTGTTTCTTTTTTTTTTATGTAATTGCAAATAAATCTTAGTTCGTTGTTTTTTACCCTTTCGGCCCTGCCGGTGTCAACTGACACCGCAACACAAATACTCCGCTTGCGCCTCAGTGACGGAAGAAAATACTATTAATTTTTAATACAATAGCTCCTCCGGGATCCCAGTTACAACCGGCATCACTACTCACGCATTTCCATTGAGCTGTGCGGTATAAGGAAGAAGTAGCAACATGGTAGGTATGCAGTGAAGAAGCCGAGGTATAGCAAATTTGTAAGCTTATATCTCGCTAACCATTTGTTCTTTTGCGCTCAGGTTTTTAAATGTCTTGTGAAACGCCTATCCAAGCTCATATCCCCTCGTACACACGTAGACACTGCGCTTGAGCCCATTTTTGACATGTACGATTTTGAAACGACCAGGGCTCAACTGTTGCCAGCGGTGGTCATTGAGTGACTATACGCGATATTTGTAGAAGGGAATCCGCTAGTATTTTTGCGGATGCGCCTTTATTAGTATGTTCGTTGGACTGCTGACATGAACGTTCATGGCAGCAAATGGACGAAATCTTCAGATCAGCTTTCTGATGAACTGGAAAATGGAAATTTTCGCTATCATACAAGGCGAATGTTCAGATGTCGGCGAACAGCAACCGGAGCAGACGAATGCTGAGAACAAATGCACGCCTCACCTTGCGCTTTTTATTACTTTTTTTTTCTCTGCCGCTCTCCTCCTCCTGTGAGCATCGGCAGTGAATGCAAGAACCGAGCGGGGTATTCACACAGAAACTCGCCCACCGCCGCTCGTGCAGCACGTGTGGCGCGCTAGACGCTAGGAGCAATGCAGCGTGTTTGGCGTTTTTTTTTTTTTTGTGAAAGCATATACGGTGTGCTCATGGACACCTTCTGCTCTTTCCCTTACCAAAGGGATATACACGCAGCATAAGCATACGGATGAGAGGAAATTTCTTGGCACCTGTAGAGAAGAGCATTTGATCAAGATACAGACACGACAGATTATCTTCCAGTTTATGAATTCTTTTATAGTAAACAGCTGGTTTGAAAACAGGTGCAAATTAGATGCATTGAGCCTCGCGCAAGCTTAGAACTTAGACGTGCCAAGCTCCGCGCTTGGCGTTACGGAAGCGCTTCATGAAGCTCGATAGACGAGGGCGTTACAGATTTTGGGAAAGCCTTCATCTTATCCACAGGCGCCTTCCAGGAAGGCTATGCAAGTTGCAATATGTGTGTTGTTGACGTGGCATAGACAAGCTGGAACACAAGTCTGTCAGCAACAAGAATGAGGAGGTATGATGCAAAACACAAGGTAAACAAGATAGAGCAGCATCTTTTGTGACAACTGCAAGATCCATCTATCCCTTACAGAGTGAAAAAGGCTTCTTTAGAGTTCTCTACACTGCAAAATAAGAAATTTTTCTGTTCATTTCTTTGTTGTCGATTGCGGTAACCAGAACAGTTCCTTCCGCACTTTCCACCCACTGAGCCCTGAGGTCCAATTTTGACACCATACCTGTAAATAAATTATTAATTGCACCACGAGTTTTTATTTTTTACTCCATAAGGAGCCTTAGGCATTGTAAAAACATGCAAAAAAAATCTACGACCAAATTAAAAAATCTAGGGCCGAGAGGGTTAAAGGCATCGTCCTCCCGTACACATTGACCGCGGCGGCTGCGTATTTATGGAGGAAAAACGCTAAGGCGCCCGTGTGCTGTGCGATGTCAGTGCACGTTAAAGATCCCCAGGTGGTCGAAATTATTCCGGAGCCCTCCACTACGGACCTATTTGTTCCTCTCTTCTTTCGCTCCCTCCTTTATCCCTTCCCTTACGGCGCGGTTCAGGTGTCCAACGATATATGAGACAGATACTGCGCCATTTCCTTTCCACCAAAAACCAACTATTATTATTATTAAACGAACACACTCAATGCGAGGATGACGGCGGCGATGCGCTAGGGGAGTGGGGGGGGGGGGGGGGGGTCGAGAGAGAAGGCTCCCGACAGGAGAGGGCTCGGATACCTTCTCAGAAAAGAGGGATCTTGTATTTGGTCACGGTGTACGAACATACTGCACCGTCTATTTGGTTTTACTTTGTGTTATTGGCCGGGCGCTGGGTTTGATGCTGTAGTGTGTCGGCCGCTTCGAAAGCAGGATCTGCTCGTTGTGTGTCTCCTCGGATCCCTGTTAAGTCGCTGACTCGCTGGTCAGTAAGGGCGTCCTGGCGTTTGCCAGCGCCTGTTCTCGAATAGTGCCGGCATTCTATGGCCGTCATTTCCCCTCTTTTGCCGTTTCATATGCATTTACTCGTTCTCTCCGAAGCCTAGCTGCGGCGTTCCTGTATACCTGTTTTCATTACAGTACGGCCTCCATTTGGTGTGTTTCTCTCGAACACTTTTTACATATGAGAAAAAACGTTGCCTATTCCTTCCCTTTTCTCCGACAAATCATACCGCAGACGCACTGCAGTCGTTTTCACGGCAGTGTGGCTCTCTGGGTGTTTACATTGTAGCAAAGCATAGGCTCCTACGTATTACACTCTTCCATCAATAAAAATGTTTTATTAATTGACTATCCTATTTTGATAGGTAGCCATACACAAAATTTAGTTGGGGTTGCATTTATCTGGGACCAAAATAATTATGTTGTCCTACCTTAATTCGTTGAAATGTATCGCATAATGACACTACTGGCCTCGGCTTTCAGTGTACTACAAGCGTACAAGCTTTTTGAGGGGCGGATTTATTAGACTTGGTTTAGGTGGTGGGGTGGTTGAAATTTCGTCATTTCGGCAAGGAGCGTCTGCAAGCAAATGCGACGCCACGGGAAGGTGTCACTTTTTTTTTACTAAGAGTGGCGGTCTAGACTTTTTCCTAAATGTAGCCGGCAATTTATGAGAAAGCGGAAGTTCTCGCGATAATACTGCGTTGATCTCGAAGTTCAAGATAGAAAACCTCAAGCGTTCCTCTCAGAGTTGTTCGCTATCTTCAGCCTGTCATTCTTTCACTGCCGTGCAATCACCAGCAAGATTACCTCATAGTGTGCAGACTGCAACGTTTGCTCGAAATCCTGAATGGCGCTTCTCCGGATATTAGGAACCTTGGTGTGCTAATCAACTTTTTAGCTCGAGCGCAAAAAAATATTGTCCAAATTTCCAGAGGGATGCAGCCGCCCCCTCTTGCCCCCCCCCCCCCCCCCCCCCACACACACACACAAAAGACACCCATGAGCGTGGGTGAACATTCACTCGCAACCCTGCTGGTGAGTCGGACGACCTCGATATTTTGTTGCTAGCTGGGTTGTTGTTGTTGTAGCATTAAATGCCTTTTTTGTGTCAGCCACAGTGTCGTTCCTTTGTTTCCTGAAAGCAAGGTCCGCTGTGTGGTCTGCGTGCGCTCAGTAGCGTATGCGATCACGGGTTGGGGTCCTGGGGTTTTGAACAGTGTCAGCCCCGGTTAAGAGGAGAAAACGTAATTATCTCCCTAATTAAAACCCCACACAATGTTGTAGTTACTATGAGTCTCTATGAAAGAAACCTTCATCCACCAATCTACGGGAATGCTTGTTGATTAATTTATGAGTTTGATCAATGGGAGATCAATAGTGTATTAGTTCGCTTAAAGATAATTGATAAAGCAGAAGGAAAAATTGGCAGCTGTTTAGCTCTGGTTAACCCTAGTTGAATTGCGAAAGCTTCGTTTTCTCGGCACGTCGTCTACGCAGCGTCTCATTCCGACGCCCTCGAGAACTCAAACCGGTCTCTTCCGCAGTTGGAGTCACTGCGGGACGTGGCACGACTTCTAGCCGCATCTTCGTTACGATGCTTCTCGAATCGTGCGGTGCGTTCTTCTGGCGTCTCTTGAGCGCGTTGTTTCTTCCCCGCTTCGTTCTGTCGCTGTTGCGTGCCTTTCGCGCTCTCCATAACGACTACAATACACTGAGGCGAAGCGCATATATACATACCCCCCCCCCCCCTCCCGCGAGGCGGCACCTCCTCTCCCTTTAACCCAGCTATAGTGAACTAGAATGCTTTCTAGTGGCGCGAACGGAAGGGAAATGGGCGCTCTTGACACGCCGGACGCCACTGACGGCCGCTGGTGGCGCTGCAGGTCTCTTTTCTAGGACCGCGCGCGCGTCGGTCGAAGTCTTTGCGGCTTTGCGTTCGGTACGTTGCGCACGTTTTTCTGCTTGTGGCCTTGAAATTTCACGTGTGTTTCGCGTAGCACCAACGAAGACGTCTTATATCTCTTCGAAAGCACCATGTGAAGTACGCAATGGCAAAGAGAAAGACGGACTCTCACTGTTTTGCTCCGGGATGCCGAAGCGGCTATCCGGGTGCTCCCAAAGCATCTTTGTTTGCTGCTCCGAGGGACGAGGAGCATCGAAAAAAGTGGGAGCGGAGTTTGCGAAGACAGGACAAGCCTCTCACAGAAACCGCTGCGGGAACGCCGCAAGGGTCAGTGATTTCACCCATACTCTTTAACATAGCAATGGTTAAGCTGGCTAGACAGCTAGAAACCATACAAGGCATAACGCATGCAAGGTATGCGGACGACATCACTGTGTGGGTCACAGAGGTCTCACTCAGCGAAAAGGAAGCGAAACTGCAGGCTGCCGCAACGTACGTAGAAAATTATGTTAGAGCCAGGGGCTTGGCTTGCTGGACGGAAACATCAGAACTACTAAGGGTCTGGCGAGGCAAACTCAACCGATCCGCACCGGAAACAAAAGAACTAAAACTAAATGTTTATCTAGAAGGGCAGCTCATACCGGAAGGAACAACCATCAGAATATTAGGGATGTGGATTCAATCCAACCAAAGGTGCACGCAGGCGCTCAGACTAATACAGAACTCGGCAACACAGGTCTCCCGCATAATAACCAGGGTCTCTAGGAAAACACACGGCATGCGGGAGAGCGACACGCTTAAGCTTGTAAAGAGCCTAGTGGTTAGCCGAATTACATGTAGCATACCATACAAAAACTGCAACAAAACAGAAATAAAGCTAGCGGACACAATATTTAGGAGAGCATACAAAACAGCGCTACACCTACAGCAATCAACCTCGACGGAGAAGCTAATGGCTCTAGGTCTGCATAACACCTTTGAAGAGCTAAGGGACACCCAACTCGTAGCTCAGCTCCAGAGGCTAAAAAAAGACCAAAACAGGGACAGAGCTGCTCAAAAGATGCGGCTGCTAGGGTGCACTGTCTGAGATAAAAAGATCAAAACGAATACCCAATGAACTGCGGCAAACATTTAGGGTAGCACCAACTCCCAAAAATACCGATCCGAACCTGCACAAAGAGCGACTGGAGGCTAGGGCACGGTATGGGCAACATAACCTAGCCAACAAAGAAAACATTACGTACACGGACGCGGCTGCATACGGAAGAACTAGACAACATAAGAGAAATAGAGCGGTTGCAACGGCAATTAATCATGAGCTCAAAGAAATAGCCAGCGCAACTCTCAGGGATGACACGATTGAGGAGGCCGAAGAGGCTGCCATTGCCCTAGCGGCGGCAGAGGGCTACCGTGCTCAAAGGTCCCTAATAATTCTACCAGACTCGCAAACAGCGTGCAGAAACTACATGAATGGCAAAATAGGGGGGGGGGGGCAGCGCTTTACATCCTAAAGACAGCCAAATTACCGCCTAAGGAAAAACAATTGCAACACATAATAATGTGGGTACCGGGACACACAGGCATCGCGGGGAATGCCGAGGCGGATAGGAGAGCTCGAGAGCTTACAAACCGAGCCTCCAACCAAACCAGCCTCGAGCAGCCTGACGCGGAACCAGTTTCTTTAGGCTACTCAGAAATTCTGAATTGCTATAAGGGGGTCAGATTAGATATCCCCCACCTCAGAAAAATCTCCACCAGCAGGAAGCGGTCTATTGGAGACAGCTACAAACGGGAACTTTCCCGAATCTAAACATGCTAAGCAAGATCCACCCAGGGCTATATAGCAGCAAATGCCCGTGGTGCGAGGACAAAGCGACGTTATTTCATATAACGTGGTGTGAAAAGAGAACAACTGCGGCTGCAATAAACAGAATCCCGAGTGCGGAGCAGTGGGAGAGGATGCTTTCCAGCTAGGATCCGGCGGTCCAGGCAGGACTGGTCCGGAAAGCCTACCTGGCGGCACGACTCAGTGGGGCCCTGGACTAGGAGCTCCAAACCTACCACAAGAGCCACAGACCACATCAAAAGATTGAAGAGTGCATCTACACTGAGACCCACCCATATATTTCTGTGAATAAAGTTATTACTACTACTCCTGCTGTCCTCATTATTTGATTGTACACCATTCTTCCCTTTAGCATATCTGACCAACTTGCCCAATACGATGCGCTTTTTAACGTATTTTCTACTATATTCTACCACCCCTAACTGGTTATTGAACAGGCATACAAATCTGTGCTTAGTCGTGTAAAGCCTGCATTTACTGCTGGATAGTAGATTTGAATGTACAGCTGGAGTACCATTCCACCAAATAACATCCTCTGTATGCAGGTCTGTAATTACAATCTTACTCTTTTTCAACCATCGAGAACATGTGGATACCAAACTAAATTAGCAACACCACCTAAATAATGCCACCCCATGGAGGTGTATCATTTCAACCTTCTGCATGCGATGTCTTCGGCATATTTCACCTGAATTCTCCGATAGTTTATTGCTTATTCCTTGCATGTCACATGAGTTTGTGGTAGACTCACTCAAAAAAAGAATGTGAGGTAGTAGTAGTAGTAGAAAACATTTATTCCAAAAAGGTAGGATAGAGAGGCGAAAATACAGATTTTGGGTGGAGTCCTTATTTCAGGACACCAATGTCCACCGCAGTTGCTCTTGCTTGGGATATCAGCTTTCGCTGCGTCGCCAAGTCAGAGCTGAGCAGGGCAGACTCCCACTGTTCCTCGGAGTGATGTTTGTCTAGATCGGGGGGCTTGGGACCGGAGCAGCCCCATGTTACATGATATGTTGTTGGAATTCCGCCACACCAGGGGCAGTTGCTGTCATATCTGTCGGGGAAGATGATGTGGTACTTGTGTAGGTTAGGAAAGGTGTTCGTATGTAGTTGTCGCCATTCCTCGCCTCTGCGCCGCACACATCGACAGAAAGTGAGGAGCATTGTCAATCAACACGTCTGATTTGTGAGCAGATGAAAGAAAAGAGTGAAAACTGCCCGATAATTTTATAGAACTGTCGGGATAATAGTATTCATAACTATATATATATATATATATATATATATATATATATATATATATATATATATATATATATATATATATATATATATATATATATATATATATATTGGCAGAAAAGGCGAGTGAAGTGAGGGGCTCGTTTGACAAACAAACTCGTAGGGTCGTAGGTATGTTGAACCGATGTCGCCAAATACTTCCGAGTAACATTAAGAAACCTTTATACAACGCTCTATTTAACTCACAGATATACTATTGCGCCTTAGTGTGGGCAAACACCTGCGGAACTAACACTACCAAACATTTATTACTTCAGAAGAGAGCAATCCGTGCAATAGAAAACAAATCTAGGCTTGAACATACACAATCAATTTTCCAAAAACACGAGGTTGTGGCAGCAAATAATATTTACACACAAACTCCTATGTCCTTACAGAAAAGCAGTGCAAGGAAGATCAGAAACAGTTTTAAATTTAGCACACCTTACAAAAAATCCAAAAACCTACACTTTTCGGTACCAGCCACCATGGTTAGTTCCCTTTTCGCGTACTGGCTGCGGCACCGAAAGAATTAGACATTCATTACCATCCATTTTAAATGATTTCGACTTCCAGAGCGTGGATGTCAGTTCAATCCCGCGTAAACACATCGCCAACCTCTTTGTCGGGTGAACCATGTTGATGTTGTTTTTCAAGTCCGTTTTCCCCTTCTGTTTGCCTTTCAGTGTTATTTCATCATCTCTGTGTTGTGCACATGTATAAAAACGAATCCTTTATTCTCGTTTTCCATTTCGTTTTGCAAGTGCAGTTGTACTGCAAGATAGGCCTTTGAAAAAAAAAGCAAAAAAATAACAATGGTGTTTCAGATGTGCACTGTATGCCTCGCCATTGCTCCTGATGTAAAGGTGGCTGGAGCGCCGTCAAGCTGCCGATAGAGCAGCTTTTTCTCCAGCCACCTATTTTCGCTCCTCTGTATTTCAGTGGCGAAAATAAACATAACTATTATTATTATTGTTATTATTATTAAGGAAGCCAACAGACACCGAAACCAAGGTGCATAGGGGAATGTTTCCACTTTTTTAAACATCTAGTGCCAATCAATTAGTTTTAAAGAGAATTACTTATCAAGCAGCAGAAGAAACAACCATGCCGCCGGTGGGATACGAACCCACGACCTCCGAACATCGCGTCCGGTGCTCTTACCAACTGAGCTACGGCGACGGCTGTCCAATCTGCTGCTTTCGTGGGTATTTATGTTTTGCGTGTAAGCGAACCTTAAGAGTGTTCACCAGCGTTACCCTCGTCCATAGCGGTGGACGTAGCACGTCCTGTAATACCGCAAGTGTGACGTAGAACGTCATCAAACGGCGAGGGCGGAAACTGTACGAGAGCCCTCTTATGCTACATATGACATCAAGACTGCCAGAACCGAGACCCCCCTTAAGCTATTTACAGGCAAGGCAAATGAAGTGAGGGGCTTGTTTGACAAACATATTAAGGAAGCCAACAGTCACCGAAACCAAGATGCATAGGGGAATGTTTCTATTTTTATTAATATCTAGTGGTTTCCAGGAGATTCGCGCGAAGTGATTGCTTCGGGCGGCACACTGCCCGGCCGACCAGATGCGCCGGAGACGAGCCGCGAGGGCTGAGAACGCGGACAGCGGGTCGCGTGGTGCACCGACTGGGAGGTTTGCGTTCCCTGTGCTTCGAATGTCGTTGTGTGTGTTTTTATCTGTGTGCCAAGCGGAAATGCACGCGTCTTCGTGGAATTTACGCGGTGCTCTCGAGTAAACAACCTCGTGGTCACCGGCGTGCTATTGGCTGCTTTCGTTTTAAAGAAATCGTTCTCATTGGCTTCGACAACAGCATTTCCGATTGGTTACTGAAAGTGTCCCCAGGATCCTGGGCAAACGTATTTAAGAGGGTTTTTTTTTTGGCGCGAAGAAGAGAGAGGAACAGCTGCGGTCCTGCTGCTCGGGACCTCTGCTCGGAAGATGTTGCGCGCCCCTTGGTATGACTGACTGCGCTATTATTTACTCTTATACCTTTGTATCAGTTTGTTCAGTTTTAATGATGTTTTGGACCCATTTTAAATAAACCAAGGTAATTCATGCTACCCATCGGCACCTGCTGGTCAACGTCTTCGAGGTGGCGGAGCGACCGTTCCGTCCCGACGTATGCTTCGTTACAAGTGGTGGAGGTTGCGGGGTAGCGACGACCCCGCTCTACTGGAAATGCGCCCGAACCTTAGAAGTGAGCCAAGCCAGACGTCAGCAGACTTTGCTACAATGACGAGCCCACAGTCGCGACCGTCCATCGCCCCGCCGGTATTCAAGGGAGCCCCGGAGGAGTCCGTTGCGGAGTGGCTGACCTGCTACGAACAAGTCGCGTCTTTGAACTCCTGGGGCAGCGACACTAAGGTAAAGTTCCGTTACCTTGCTCTTGATGGGGACGCAAAAAAGTGGTACACAACGCAACTACTTACCGGTGCGCCAAGTTCGTGGAGTGATTGGGCGGCGAAGCTCAAAGCCTACTTCAGCAGCCGCCACGCTGCGGAGATCGCCTATCTCCGGCTACAGAATCGGGTGCCGTTTCCTTCAGAATCCCCAGAGCAGTACTTCTACGATGTGCTGCAGCTGTGCGCTAGGGTCGACCCCAAGATGCCAGAAGAAGACCGATTGCGTCATTTGCTGCGGGGCCTCCAACCAGCGACTATGGAAAAAATGATAATTTCCAACCCGACCCCCTGCGCAGACTTCTTACAAATACTGCAGCGTCTCAGTCAGGCCACGCTGATGGGCCTTGCTTCTCGGCTGCTGCCGACCCCTGCGAGCACCACATACCTGCCAACAGGTGCCTGGAATTCGAACATCCCTGCAGCACCCAGCAGCGCTACCACCGAGCCTGTTTGCGCAGTTCCACCTACTTCCCACCTGCAGTGCTGCATCCTACCGTCAGCAACAAAGGCTCGAAGGTGAGCAAGATTTCAAGGCGATCGCCGCATCCTTTGAGTAATTATCCGGGCGCCTAAAGGCAATTGAAGAAGAAATATTTCGCAACCGTGTGCCATGGCCGCCGAGAACGACGCGTGCCGACGACGGACGACCGCGATGCCACTACTGCAACCGAAACGGCCACATTTCTCGACAGTGTCGCCAGCGATGGAGAGACGAGGACCGCAAGCAAAGAAATGCACGCGACGAGCAAGCTCCCAACTTGGGAACGGGAACGGCAGGGCCTAGGTGGTCAGCCCTGCCGACCTGTGTGCGTGATGAGCGAAACCCAGCTCCTCACAGTGCAAGTCGAGGCAAATAACTCGAAGGCCACCCTTATCATTGACACAGGCGCCTCCGTAAACATAATGTCTTATAAATTCGCTGCTAAAATTTGTTCAGAAGTCAAACCAACTGAGAGCACTGCCTTCGTCAAAGGAATCGGCGGAGACTTGTTGTCACCGGCGGGAGAAACAGAAGTACTACTTCAATTCGGAACAGCCAAATTCAGCGTAAAATTCATTGTTCTTGATCAAGGACTGCCCGTGCGAATTGTATACCGTATACGTATACCGGCTGCAACTCGACGCTGGCGTGCAATCGCAGGCAAACATCGTCACGGCACGAAGTGAGGACCAAGTTCGCATCGAGCCTCGTACGGAAGCCATACTGAGGGTACGCGTACCGAAAAATGGAATTCAACTCGTCGAGCCGAACTCAACCCTTAGGAATGGACTGCAAGTTGCGCGGACCGTCATGAACGCGGTCGGTGGGATTGGAATTGTCCGTGTTGCTAATCCTACCTTGTCGCCGATAGTGGTTCATCGCGAGACGAAAATTGGCTGGGCCACATCCCTACATGAGGCGCAACTCGGACTCGCCGTGTCGCACGACCCTTCCACGACGGAGGACTTCGACGTCGAGACTGGGCCACACCTGACGCCATCTGAGAGGGGTGATCACTTGTCCCTTATTCGTAAATTCGGTCATCTGTTTACCGGCGAGCACAACCGTATTCAACGCACTCACGTAGCGGAGCATACTATCGACACGGGAAATTCGGCACCCATTCGTCAGCACCCGTACCGCCACTCACCCTTCGAGAGAGAAGTGATTAAAACTCAAGTAGAGGAAATGCTTCATGGTGGAGTGATCACAGTCACACAGCCCTTGGTCATCGCCCGTCGTTCTCGTAAAGAAGCCGCAGGGAGGTTGGCGTTTCTGCGTCGATTTCGGAAGAGTTAACGCGGTGACCAAGAAAGATGTGCACCCACTGCCGCGGATCGATGACATCCTGGATCTGCTGCAAGGGTCTCGATATTTCACAACACTCGACCTCACCTCAGGCTATTGGCAGGTAGGAATCCGCGAAGAGGACAAGCCGAAGACAGCATTTGCATGCGTCTCTGCTCTATATGAGTTTAATGTGGTTCCTTTTCCTACTGAAAAAACGTATATAGGTTTGAACGGGTCAGCAAATAGGATTATGGCACATTTGGTTTGGCTTTATAGGATGTACGTCCCAAAGCGGCTCTGTCTATGACGGACGCCGTAGTGGAGGGCTCCGGATAATTTCGACCACCTGGTGTTCTTAACGGGCACTAACAATCCACAGTACACGAAAGTTTCACATTTTTCCTCCATCGAAGTGCTACCGCAGTGGGTGGGTTCGAACCCATGACTTGCATGCACTGTGTGATGTAAGTGGACGGTAATTAACCACAGGTAATGGTAGTTATACGGAGCCCTCCACTAAGGAGTTACTCAAAGGCGGAATCGCTTTGGAAGCTTCATCCTATGTTAAACGAAATTTGCCATAATCATATGTGTCTCCTATTCAAAGCTGTACACATTTTTCAATAGGGTTCGGCCTCTGCAACCCCCCGCGACCTTCCAGAGGATGATAAACAAAGTTTTGAGCGGCCTTCTCTGGAGGGTGTGTCTGGCTTTCTTGGATGACATTGTCATTTTTTCAAAACCATGGAAAAGCACCTAGAGGACTTGGAGAGGGTGCTAAGCGCTCTTGATGAAGCCAACCTGCGCCTGAAACCTGAAAAATGTAGCTTTGTTCATGAAGAAATTAGATACCTCGGGCACGTGCTGACTGGCGACAACATCAGGCCAGGTCCAGAGAAAATAGCCGCGATTGAAAAGCTCCCAGCTCCGAAAAACCAGAAAGGTGGGCAGTTCCTTGAATATTAGTGGCAACTGATTACTCTCTCTGATTATATTAAAATGACGGCTTAGTATGTTACTTACTCTGGGAGCCGTTGAGGAGAATATAAGGATGAAGTTTGTTTTGCTGTCGTCTTTGCCCTTGTTTTCTGCCAGGATGGATGTGCGGTCTAGGTTGCGTGCGCGTTCAATCGCGTCATCGACTATTTCCCCGGGGTATTTCTGTCGTGACAGAGCGGCTTTGAGAGTCCTTGTATGTTTGTCAAATTCCTCTATTGCAGAACATAATCTTCTGTGCATCTGAGAGTATGGAATGCTTGTTTTGCAGTGTTTCGGATGGCTACTCTGGAAATGAAGATATTGCTGCCTATCCGTGGGCTTTGTGTACAGTGTAGTCGAAAGGCAGTTACCGTATACCGATATCTCCACGTCGAGAAAATTAATTCTCGAGTCGGAGATACTGTGGGTGAACCTGATTGAGGGGTACAGGGCATTAAACTGAGCTATGAATTCCAACAGGCTTGCTTCATCATGTTCCCATACAAGAAATATGTCTTCCAGGAAACACTTGTAGAAAAGTGGTTTCTTTTGGCTGTTTATTAAGGAACGGAATTTCTAGTGACGCCATGAAGATTCCGGCGTAGTTAGGTGCCATTTTTTGTGCCCATCGCAGTACCGTTCATCTGGAGGTAGTGCTCACCATGAAACTCAAAATTGTTCGAATTCAGGACCAGTTCAAGAAGGACGAAAAGAGTTCCATTGTCTAAATCTACCGAAGAATTTGAGCTTTCGAAGGCTGCCAGCGTTGCTGCTATGCCGTCGGCGTGCGCGATGTTTGTATACAGGGAGCAAACATCCATAGTCGCTAGAAGGCCTCCTGTGGGGATTGTAAAGTTGGAAATCTCCCGAAGGAAATGACTTGTGTCCTTGATGTAAGAAGGAAAACTCGCAGAGTCTGTCCGCACATTTTAGACACCAAACTGGCAAAATCCAAGTTCGACAACTTTGTGTTTTACATAAGCGAAGACCTCGACTGCGACTCAAGCAATGCGATTTACAAACTTCATTGTGAGGTGTGTGGGCAAGAGTATATTGGTCAGACCAAGACATCATTTCGCTCCCGCTTTAACAACCACAAAGCCTACGTGTCATCATTACCCAGCTTACCCTTTTCAAGCACCTGCGTTTGCCACTCCACAGTTTCGAAAACATCCGCGTCATCCTTCTCCAGTCCGGGTTCTCTAGCACCTATTACAGGGAACAAAGGGAGTCATACCTCATCCATAAGTTTGGCACGTTCTCCCATGGCATGAACGCTACTCCTGACAGGCTCTCCTGCTTGAAGGAGACAACGTAGGAAATTTCACCCAACATAGGCTTTGGACAGCATTATAAATCAAAATACGCCGGATGTTGTTCTTGACAACTTCAACCACGCTCTAAATGGCTGGGAATGTAGCTGTTTATTTTCTCAGTAATCTCCTTTGTCCAACTTACAGCCAGCTTCCATGTTCTATCTGGAATAGATACCTATATTCTAACTCTATCACCTAGCCCACTGGGACCACGCGGCAGCCCCGCGGGCCGCAGACTTTCGCGGTTTCCGAACACATGTATTATTATTATTTTCTTTTTTTAAACTTTTGTTTGATAATTTGCTTGTATTCCGTGTTATGTCTTCGCGCCTTATTAATTCTCATTAACCTTTTGGTATTTGTTTGGCGCCACGTTCTATTCATTTTTTGTGTGTTAATATTTTCTTCTTTCAAAGTTCTTTGTGCTAATAATTTTTCTGCTATTTTTCCCTTTCGTTTTCTCTCCCAAATTCCTCTCTGCCTTCTCATTACGCACTCGGGCTTCGCTCAATATTTTTTGTCTTTTTCCCCCACGGCTGCCGCTTTTTCACGGGAAGCGCACTGCCGGACATGGTTTGAAACGGCCTAGTATATTTATGGGAAGAAGGGCGCCAGGATGTCTGGTAGAAAAGCCCGACAGAAGAGCCTACCGAAGAAGCAAAGATACGCATACGACACGGTTGCAGGTTGCCGTCGCGGCGCGCAACAAGTCTCTCTCGTGGGCGTCCCCAGCAAGCGTCTCAGGATACCTGATACTGGCCGCCCGCGCGGACCCGGCGGCGTCTTGCGGCAGTGTCGTAGAGAGGGAGGAGGGAGTGCGGCCTCCTGGTGCGCCGAGAGCTGTGTTTAACTCTCCTTTCCCTTTTCTATCGCTGTTCAAATTCGTTGTCTTTCATACTCATTTACTACTTGCAACTCCCCGTTTTTCTCTGCGTTTTTCTGTTTTATTCAGCCACTGCCAATGTGAGAGCTGCTGCGCGGTCCAATATACGGCCCCTTGCCCTCACTCTCAAGTTTGCTTTGAGGGCAGAGTTTATACATCCTCGCTCGCTCTGTGTCCTTATACTGACAATACTGTTTCATTGTAAGCCTGTCCTGACGAAGGGAATACCATTCCCGAAACTGTTGGCACAATAAACTTTAAAGCGAACAGTCGCGCTTGTCGTAATACTGTACTTGCATATATATTGTCACGGCTTACTGTACATTATATATATATTGTCACGGCTTGCTTGACGTAGAGGCCGGGGGCGAGCACAGCTGGCGATAGCCGGAGCACAAGAACACCCGAACCAGAACACAGGTCCGCCAGCAGCAGCGTCGTCTTCGGCATGCGCCAATCGCATTTCAACTTTCTCTTTGCTACACTGCCTCCCCCTATAAAGCAGCATCGTCCCGATGCTAACCCGAGAGCAAAAATCACGCGGCGGAAAACCACACAGGGGCCAAGAAATCTTGCTGGCCGATGTAGACGGCAGTGGAAAATGCAGACGATTATCGCGTGTAATACGGCTTAAGCCGGACAACGTGCACAATGTCAGGGCGGGAGGAACGGCGAGACGACGGTCGCAGTCCTTCGGGCAGCACCTCGTAGTTCAGCTCACCGATGCGGCGAAGAACCGTATACCGGCCAAAGTAGCGCTTCATGAGTTTCTCGGAGAGACCTCGACGCTGTACCGGCGTCCACACCCATACCTTGTCACCAGGGTAAAAATGGACATCACGTCGACGGAGATTGCACCGACGAGCGTCTGTATGCTGTTGGTGCTGGAGGCGGAGTCGAGCGAGTTGCCGAGCTTCCTCCGTGCGCTCGCAGACTAGACGGGCATCATCGACTACGTGGACAGACGGCTCGTGTGGCAACATAGCGTCAAGCATTGTGGTGACCTGTCTGCCATGCACCAGCTGGAAAGGGCCATACTTGTCGTCTCCTGGACTGCGGTATTATACGCGAAGGTAACGTAGGGTATGTACCTCGTCCCAACTACGATGGGCGACGTCCACATACATGGCGATCATGTCAGCCATCGTCTTGTTCAGCCTCTCCATCGGCCCATTGGTTTGTGGGTGGTACGCCGTAGTTCGGCGGTGGCTGGTGCAGCTGAGACGAAGGATCTCCTGTGTGAGCTGTGCCAGAAACGCGGCACCCCGGTCAATGATCAAAACGGCAGGGGCGCCATGACGGAGCACAATGCACTCAATAAAAAACTGGGCGGTCTCAGCAGCCGTCGCAGAAGGAAGTGCTCGGGACTCGGCGTATCGGGTTAGGTAGTCGGTGGCTATGATAATGTACTTGTTACCCGACTTCGACGTTGGAAATGGGCCGAGAAAGTCCATTCCGATTGTGTGGAACGGAGCATGCGGTGGTTCTAGCGGCTGGAGAAGACCAGCTGGTCGTGTAGAAGGTCTTTTCCGTCTTTGACACTCTCGACAAGTTTTGACGTAGTGACGGACGTATTTGGGAAGTTGCGGCCTATAATACTTCTCTCGAATACGTGCAAGTGTTCGGCTGTAGCCAAGGTGACCAGCAGTAGGATCATTGTGACAAGCTTCAGCCACCTCGTCGCGCAAGTCTTCTGGCACAACAAGGAGCCATGACCTCGGGCTGCTGTCGAATTTCTGCTTGTACAATACGCCGTGCAGAATCCGGAACGTTGGTAGAATACGCAGGAAAACGCGGGGCACCACGTCTTCGTGGCCTTCCAGGTGTGCAATCAGGTGACTAATCTGAGCATCATTGCGCTGCCGAGAAGCCATACCTGCCGTGTCCGATGCCCCAAGAAAGCCGTCCTCGTCGTCATTATCACCCCCTGGTGCCGGATTCACGGTGGCTCGAGACAAACAGTCAGCATCATGATGTTTACGGCCGGATTTGTAGATGATGGTGACGTCGTATTCCTGTAGCCGCAGGCTCCACCGAGCAAGGCGGCCTGCGGGGTCCTTGAGATTGGCGAGCCAGCACAGGGAATGGTGGTCGGTAACGACGCGAAAAAAGTGACCGTACAGGTAGGGCCGTAATTTGGTGATCGCCAAGATGACAGCGAGACACTCTTTTTCAGTTGTCGAGTAATTGCCCTCCGCCTTCGAAAGAGCTCGGCTGGCATAGGCAATAACCCACTCGGCGCCGTCCTGGATTTACACACGCACTGCCCCTAGTCCTTTGTTGCTGGCGTCCGTGTAAAATTCAGCGTCGGCATCTTGATCGAAATGGCCTAGTATAGGAGGTACTGAAAGGGCGTGCTTTAATTGGCGGAATGCTGATTGCTGCTCCTCGGTCCACTCAAAGGCGACGCTATCCTTTGTAAGACAGTAAAGTGGCGCTGCGATCTTGGCGAAGTTGCGAACGAAACGTCTGAAGTACGCGCAGAGGCCGAGAAAGCTGCGGCCAGTTTTCTTGTCGGATGGTGGAGGTAAAGATTCTACGGCAGCCGCTTTCTCTGGATATGGTTTCACACCCATTTGGCTGACGACATGGCCTATAGAACTTCAACTCACTGTATGCGAAGCGGCCCTTCGAAGGCTTGAGCGTGTGTCCGGCGGTTAGGAGAGCTTGAAGAACCGCTTCAAGGCGCACAAGATGGTCCGCGAACGTGCTGGAGAAGATTACAACGTCATCCAGATACACGAGACCGGTCTGCCACTTCAGTCCGGCGAGCACAGTATCCATGACTCGTTGAAATGTCGCGGGCGCTGTAAACAGGCCAAACGGCATGACCTTAAACTCGTAGAGCCGATCCGGTGTTATAAATGCGGTCTTCTCGCGGTCGCACTCATCCACTTCAATCTGCCAGTATCCGCTCTTCAAGTCGATGGACGAAAAATAGCGGGCATGACGGAGACGGTCGAGAGTGTCGTCGATGCGAGGTAGTGGATACACGTCCTTCTTGGTCATCTTAATGAGTCGCCTGTAGTCGTCGCAAAATCGAAGGGTCCCGTCTTTTTTCTTGACCAGTACTAGAGGGGCGGCCCACGGATTGTTGGATGGCTGGATGACCTCGTCGTTAATCATTTCGCGCACTTGCTCGTGTATGGTTCCCCTCTCATTCAAGGAAACGCGGTATGGCGGTTGGTGAATCGGGGGCGTCGCGGTATCGACAATAATTCTATGCTTGGCGACGGGCGTCCGGCGAACTCGGGATGTCGTCGCGAAACAGTTGTGTTATCGATGCAAAAGCGAGAGCAGTTCGCGTCTGTGGGAAGGCTCAAGCTTGGGATCGATGTCCAGGGGCAACGCTGTAATGTCACATGACCCGGCCTGGGCCTCCTCCTCAGGCAGCGCAGCAGCTTCGCGAACGTCGCTAAGTTCGTCCAGTTGGGCTATAACTACCCCTTTCGTCAGGTGCTGCGGCTCATCCCTGAAGTTGGTCACTAAAATGTTGGCACGCCCACGTTGAACATTGGCTATCCCTCGCGCTACCCCAATGCCCCGCGAAAGTAGCATCTGGACACTTCCTTCCAGAACGCCTTCGCCACATGCGGTGGTATCGGCTCGGGCCAGCAGGAAAACGGTCGACAACGGCGGCAAGTGAACATGGTCGGCATCAACTTTCATGGCAGCGCGGGGGGGAGGGGTGCTCGAGGAGGTATGGGTGACGAAAAACGTGCGCGGAGGGTCAACTTGTTCCGCCCTACGTCGATTACAGCGCCATACGGAGAAAGTCCATGCCAAGAATAACGTCTTTGGAGCAATTCTCCAGGATCATGAATGTGGCTGGGCACGTCTCACCTTGAATCTCAACGCGGGCAGTGCACTTGCCAACAGGGCTTACGAGGTGACCTCCCGCGGTACGTATGGGCGGGCCGTCCCACTGGGTGGTAACCTTGCTAAGACGCCGAGAAAAGTTGCCGCTGAGGACCGAGTAATCTGTACCCGTGTCGACAAGCGCCGTTACTTCACGACCGTCGATTAAAACGTTTAAACTGCTAGAGGCCACAGAACAGTCTTCGCTTCCAAGGGTGCCATTAGTAGAGCGGGGACATTCCAACGTAGGCGGAGGTTCTTTACTGCGTGCAACACCGGCAACGCCACCTCCAGGCGTCGCCGTACTTAGTTTTCCCGACGTGGCGAAAGGCTCTCACGGCGAGATCCGCGAGAAGGGGGTGATGATCGGCGAAGGGGGGCCCCCGGGAGGTACGAGATGAAGCTGACACTGGCGATTGAGAGCGTCGAAGGTAGTCCTGTATATCGCGGGGATGTTCACCGTGGCGGGGGCGCGGATCAGCCCAGTTGAAACCTCGAAGGCCGAGTTCGCGGTACGGGCAGTAGCGGTATAAGTGGTCAGGTTCACCGCAGTGGAAACATAGCGGTCTCCGGTCTGCAGTCCTCCAGATGTCGGTTTTCCTGCGGCCCAGTGGTTCCAGGTCCAGGCGTGCATCAGACGGGGGCACGAACTCGTGGCGTCGAGAGCCGGAATCGGCAGCGGCCTGGTACTGACGATGTACATACGGGAGGTGGACGACGGACGGCGGCGGCGTAGTTCAGAGATTGTTGGTCGGCTGCAGCTACAATGGGTACGTCTTCGGACGCCAGCGCGTGCCGCAGTTCGTCCCGAACAGCCGTCGCGATGGAGACAGATGCAGGCTAGTCAGGAGCTGGGAACAGCCTTTTCAGCTCCTCTCGGACGACGTCGCGGATAACTTTGCGAACATCGGCCAGGCCACCACCGCTCAGGCCGGACGAAGCAAGACTTGAGACAACAGGAAGGGCGCTTAGTCGCCGAAAGTGACTGGTTCTTGTCGCCAATGCGTGCTCGATGTCGGTAGCTTCAGCGACGAATTCGGCTACTGTGGTAGGAGGATTGCGGACGAGGCCTCCAAAGATGTCATTCCGGATACCCCTCATCAAGACCCGCACCTTCTTCTCTTCAGTAGCCCGAGGGTCAGCGCGGGCACTCAGACGCAGTACGCCTTTGACGAAACTTCTCACGCTCTCGGTGGGAGCCTGGATACGAGCGTGGAGCAGATCTTCAGCATGCTGTTGCCGATGCTGGTTTGCAAATGTGCGTACCAGTTCGCTCTTGCATATCTCCCATGATGTTAGCGACGCCTCGTGGTTCTCGAACCAGTATTTCGCTGTGGCATCTAAGGAGAAATACAGGTTCTGCAGATATTGGTGGGGTGTCCACCCATTGTGTCGAGCTACCCGTCCATAGTGCTGGACCCAGTCTTCAACATCATCAAGTCCATCGCCACGGAACGGAGTGACAGATCTTGGGGTGACAGGCACGTAGATGATCCTCGGCGCAATCGCGGGGTCGGTTTGTTGTAACTGGGACGGCATGGTGGCGTCGGTTGTCCTAGATGTCCTCGATCCCGCGGGCAAGAGTCCCAATTCCGGC
Organism: Amblyomma americanum; assembly: GCF_052857255.1. Classification (NCBI taxonomy): domain Eukaryota; kingdom Metazoa; phylum Arthropoda; class Arachnida; order Ixodida; family Ixodidae; genus Amblyomma; species Amblyomma americanum. The sequence continues at coordinate 99,776,588 of NC_135507.1, read as the reverse complement.
GCTTGGCCTTGCTGCCGTCGGCTAGCGCGAGTCTCTGTTTCTCCCGAGGGCTCCAGAAAAACCCGACGGCCGGGACTTAGTACCGGGCTCGAATTGCGAGGCGGGGTGTGTGGCATGAGATGCGCACCCAGCAGCTCGACCAAATGTCGCGGCTTGCTTGACGTAGAGGCCGGCGGCGAGCACAGCTGGCGATAGCCGGAGCACAAGAACACACGAACCAGAACACTGGTCCGCCAGCAGCAGCGTCGTCTTCGGCACGCATCAATCGCACTTCAACTTTCTCTTCGCTACAATATATATATATATATATATATATATATATACACGTCGTGAATTAAATCCTGTTATGTTTCTTCAATTTTTGGTGATTTTATATTACATTTACCAAATCAGCTGCCAGAAATCACTTTTAGTATATATATATATATATATATATATATATATATATATATATATATATATATATATATATATATATATATATATATATATATATATATATATATATATCGAAGTATACGCTTCATTTAAGGAAACATTTTTATTTGACTCGACGTTTCGATCGGAGGACCGATCTTCAAGAGTGACCATACAGTGCATGGGCGCGTGTTCTTATAGCATGGGACTTGACACACAGAAGGCTTAAAAAGAAAAGAAATAAAGAAAAGTAAAGAAAAGAAAAAGAGAGAGGGGGCGGCCGGGAGAACGGAACACAACTGACACCGATGGCATATTAGGGAAGCAAAGGTGGCGCGTCGCGTACCTGTGAACTCACTGCACACGCACACACACACACACGCACACACGAAGCGAAAGAGGGAGGCCGAGCTGGCTGCGCACGCGGCTACTGCGAGAAGAAAAAAGAAAAAAGAAAAAGAGAGAGAGAAGCAAAAGCAGAGAAAAGGGGGAAAGCAAAGAAGAAACGTGGTGAGGCTTAACAAAAGAAGGGATGGGTTTCGGTATGCCTCTGTCCGCGTATGTGCGGCCCCGAGCGGCTCCGAAAGATGGCCCGGATGACGCGGAACAGGTTGAGACAGCCCAAAGTGGCTCCACATGGTGACACGCGAGCCGCTAAAACCAGATGAGCTTCCCATAGGAGGACCAGATGGAAAGGCTTGTTGACAGGAATGCAAAAAAACAAGAGATATAGCACAGAGAAATTTCAAAAAATAAGAAATATATAAAAATATATAATGACAAAAAAAGAAGAAAGAGAAGGGGACATATGGCCCTCGTGGGACCAAAGAATGAGTTGAACGGCAGATGGAAACAAGCCGAAACTGACATGCAACAGGGGTATGACCTCAGACGACTCGGTCAGTGGTGGTACTTTGTCTATTAGGGTTGAAATTTTCTTTGGTTTCTCCCATCGAAAGAGACGATAGAGTGCCATGGTTTTCGTTGATGCCCTTTTGCATTGTGTTAAATTTGAAAATAAAGTATGATTCGCGTTGTTCGCGCTCCCGGGTGTTTTTAAAGTTACTCTGCAATATCGTTACTTTAAGTTTGTCAAACTCGTGGCCTTTTTCGCGGAGGTGTCTCGATAGTGGGAGGCCAGGGAGAGAATGAGTATGTGAGCGGTGGTTATTAAATCTTAATCGGAAGGAATTGTCTGTTTGGCCAATGTACTGCATCTGACATTCGCCACACTCGAGCATGTAAACAACATTACTAGAATCGCAGTTTAAGTCCTCTCAGATAACATGTTTGAAATCTGAATGGGTACTTTTAGTCAGTGCTGTGGTTTGCATGCGTTTGCAAACTTGGCATCTGCTCTTTCCGCAAGGTGTGCAACCAACCGGCCTCGGTTTATTAACCGTTGAGTGCACAAGGTGATTTTGTAAATTTTTTGGCCTTCTGTATGTTACCCGGGGGACCAATGGAAAAAATTTTGAGAGCCGCTCACTTGGTTCTATGATATTGAAGTGTTTTTGAAGGATTTTGTTAATGTTCGGTAGGTTGTCTGTGAATGTCAGTGCTAGATTAGAACGATGCGGTGTTGGCTGGGATTCCGCAGGGATGTGATTACGGTTAGTAACTTCCGCCCTTTGAATGGTATCGTCAATGATTGAAGGCGGGTAGCGCTGTTTCTTTAGAATTTCGCCCATGTGTTAAGCATTTTTTTGAAAATATTCTGCTCGAGAGCAAATGCGTTTGAATCGGATAGCCTGTGAGTACGGAATTGAAGTTTTGCAATGGCGTGGGTGGCAACTGTTGAAATTAAGATACTGTTGTCTGTCTGTGGGTTTTTTATAAACGCTAGTGATTAATGCACCCCTCTCAACACGAACAAGCACATCAAGGAAGTTAATGCTATTTGTTGAGTACGTGTGTGTGAAAGAGATATTTGGATGTATGTTGCTGAATGAGGTGATAAACTGAATTAGTTTTTCCTCTGCCTCTGCCCAAATTATGAATATGTCATCAAGAAAACGTTTGTAAAAAGCTGGTTTGGTTGGATATGAGGAAAGGAAGTCTGATTAAATTTTGTTCATAAATATGTTGGCGTAATTTGGTGCCATTTTTGTGCCCATAGCCGTACCACTCGTTTGAAGATAATATGAGTTATTGAATTCGAAAGTGATAAGTTTAAGAACCAAATTTGCAAGCGTTTCGATGGCACTTGGGCTGGGAGAGTCTAGGATTCTGTGTTCTTTATAGGCTCCGACCATGGCCTGTATTCCGTCGTCATGGGGGATATTAGTGTAAAGTGACACCACGTCCATGGTAACTAGGAAAGCGCCATGAGGGAAGGTGACATAGGATAATTCTCTCAGGAAGTGGCTAGTATCTCGTATGTAAGATGGATGTTTCAGAGGTATATGTTTGATGAGGGAGCGATGTAATCGGAGATCGGTTCTGTCAGTGTGCCGACACCAGAAACAATAGGTCACCCCGGATGGTTCTCTTTGTGTATTTTCGGAAGCATATTGTGACGACCCCCCATAATGCGCATGTCCACACGGGACGGAGAGGCAAAGAGACACCGTATGGCTCAGTTTAAACACACAGATATATTCAATAATTATACATGATTATTGATTATACATCAGAGGCTGGGGCGTCCGAGCTTACGTGCCGACGACTTCATGGGGACGATGGAGGGGCTCCGGGGTTGAGCTCGAACGGTTGCTGGCAGAAGCTGCACGCCGTCGGGCTTCGGCGCTAAAGGCCCCCTTGGCGAACGATGTCGTCCTGAGCGTTCTCTTCCGTACTCCTTGTCGATTTTTATATCCTCTTATCCCCACATTCCCTAGGTTGAGGACGCCCACGCCGGAGTGGGAGGGGCCTAGGGCTTTCACTTGGGCGCACAAACACACCACCGCACTTATGGTCTCGCCCCCGTCACGTGTTGAGTCCGAGGGAAAGACGGTTGTCGTCGAGGTAGCGTCGGCTGTGGTAGATGGTCTCTGGCCCGCTGACGGTTCCCGCGGGTCACCGACCTCCGTTCTCCATCAAATGACACTCGCCACTCAAGGCCGGAACGCGAGGTCATTAAAAGGACGGGAAAGAGGTCCCTTCTCCTGGGATGTGCTCGGGAGGGCTGATTGATGATGCCCGCCGTCTTGCCACGGGGCCAGGCCCGCAGAAACGAGGCGCTTTGTCCCTGGCACGGCCACGGCAATTGGGGAAGATAACGCCCGTCTCCCCGCGGCGGCGGCGGCGTTCGACACGTGCCGACACTATGGAAAGAGGGTCCGGTTGTGCTTAAACCCCTTCGTTTTGGTCGTTCCCTCTCAACGAGTATGGCTAGGTAATTGATGATGCCCGCCGTCTTGTCACGGGGCCAGGCCCGCCGAAACGAGGCCCTTCGTAGCACACACAAGGAACGTCACACTCGCTCACCCTCCAGAAGAATGTTCTCCGAACATTTGAGTCCATGCAGCTCCCCTTCGCTTTCTGAATCGCCTCGCACAGTGCGTCCGACAAAACACTTTTCGCTGCACTCAACACCACTGCACAACACCATATGCCTCAGCTGTCATAACTGGCGTCTCCAGGGGCAGCACTGATCTTCTTTTACAGATAAACATGAAACTCAGCACCCAAGCCTCTCCTTTCTAGTCCAAACTGGACAAAATAAATTTACCACAGTTACAAAGGAGCTCCCACTTCTAGCACGATCACGGCACAGACAAAAATATAGATAACGAAAGGAAGTACGGCAGGTTCTGCATGCGCTCCGCATGCTCTCCTGTGAAGGTGTTACTTAATGACAGAAAGGTTTAACTACCAACTCCGATATCTTAACACATAAGCACATAGCAATGTTATTAACTGCGGCATTACACAATTCTAACCAGTTCACAACTCCGCTCTGTTTACGCCATTAGTCCGACTTAGCTTTCCGAATTCGCAGCGGATATCGGCCTTCATGAGTCATACAAGTCTGTGACCCTTTGCTTTGAGACTCGCGAGGGCTCGTGGCAGGAGCCTCTCCTGGCGTTATCTGCGCGGCAAACTCGCGCGCTTCTTCTTCTTCTAGCAATGCATGAAGTAAATCCGGTGGCATTTCGGCCGTCACCTCTGGCGCCTGCCGAACAAATGCAGGAGAGGGCGTTTCTTGCGAACTATCTGGGCGCTCCGCTTCACTTCTGTCCCCATAAAAATCCGCGCTTTCCCTTTCCTCATTTCGTGAATACTGAACCGGTGCCGACTTGAGGCGATTTGCGTGTATCCTTATCAAGCGCCGGTTACGTCTCGGACTCTGAAGTTTACCGGAGAAAGCTTCTCGACAACCTCGCACGGTCCTCTCCACTTCGTCTGGAACTTACGAGCTAGCCCAATCTGCCTTTGGCAGTTTTCAATGTACACGCTGTCCCCCACATCAAACGGCGCGTCTCTAGCACTGCGATCGTGCACCTCCTTCCTGCGCTTCGCCGCTTTCTTTAAGGCCTCCTTTGCGATGTCCCTGGCCACTTGCAAGCGCGATTCTAGCTCAACCTTATAGTCGTCCAGTGAAGCGTATGGGACACGACGGGGGCCCTCTGGCACTTCACTAGGCTGGTCCGGGTCTCGGCCGTAGAGAAGAAAGAATGGCGATTCGCCAGTGCTCTCGTGTGCTGCGGAATTGTAGGCAAACATTGCATACGGGAGCCACAAGTCCCAGTCCCGCTGGTCGCGCGAAACAAAATGCGACAGGAACCCGGCCACGGTTTGGTTCAGTCGCTCCACTGCGCCGTTGCAAGCCGGATGGTACGGTGTTGTCTGCTTCTTAGCGATCTTAAGCAGCTCGAAAACTCTCCTCATTAGCTGCGACACGAAGTTCGTTCCCCGATCTGTCAAGAGTTGCCTCGGGGGTCCATGTCGGAGCACGATCTGTTCGACAAATGCTCTTGCAACCGTGTCTGCCTTCTGATCTGGGAGTGCTACCGCTTCCGCGTATTTTGAAAGGTGATCGACAAATACTAAAACCTCATCAACCCGCACTCGTACCCGACCCCTCAATGCCCGGCATGCCCGGCCAGAGGCACGGCCGAACACCTTTTGTGGCGCTGCCCTGCTTTTGACGTGGTGCGGGAGCGAGCACTTCAGTCCCTGGGCGGGCACAGACCTGGCACCTTGCAGGAATGGGTCGATCCACCATCACACATCGGATCATCGGACGCACTCCGGCTCTGGCGGGCTTTTCTCCTATACTTCAAGGAAGAAGAAGGGCCTGGTCGTTTCTTCGCAGAGCCGACCACAGGACCACCCCACTTGGAAGAAGTGGAGACCGGCCCTCCTCCCCCTCCCCCACCTCCACCCCCATGAAGCCCCTCATTTCTGCCGCAAGGCTAGGCCTAGTTTATGCAGAAATAAAAACGTATCAAAAATGTACCTGTCTCCGGAAGTGGTCGTGGGCAATGGGCCCATTATGTCCATACCTGTCCGCTCGAAGGGAGCCGAAACCTCGGGGAACGGCTGAATTGGAGCTGGTCTTCGTCCCTTGGGTGTTTTTCTTTCGAGACAGGAATGACACTTCGCACAGTAGTCTCTAACATCCTGTCGCATGCCACTCCAAAAGTACAAACGCTCCACACGCCTGCGTGTCTTCGCTACGCCAAAATGACCGGCGCATGGCGCATCGTGAAACGCGCGAAGAACCCTTTCTGTCGACGACCGAGGTATGACGACTCTCTCTCAAGCGGTTTTCTCTGGTCTCCCTTTCCTGGTTGGCCTCGTGCGCCGACACAGGGTGCCGTCTTTGCCAATGAAATAACCTAGCTGTTCGAGGTGAGACGGTGCGCCCTCTAAGCTTTCGATTATTCGCTTCAGGTCAGCATCTTCTATCATCTATGGCTCATCTATGGCTGCCACGGCAGCTGTGCGGCTGAGTGCATCAGCATTCAGATGTGTCTTTCCTGACTTATGCTCCACTTCAAAGTAGTATTCCTGCAGGTGTAGATTCCATCTAGCGAGTCGCGAGCTAGGGTCCCTGACACTCATCACCCATTTCAGAGGATGGCAGTCTGTGACTCGCTTGAATTTGCGGCCGTAAAGGTAGCATCTGAAGTGCTTTACTGCCCAGACAACGGCGAGGCACTTCCTTTCCGTAGCTCCGTACTTTTGCTCTGTGGGGCTCAGCTGTCGGCTAGCAAAAGCAACGGGATGTTCTTTGCCCTCGATAACCTGAGATAGCACGGCACCAACTGCGAACTTTGACGCATCTGTGGCCATAACGAAGGGCAAATTAAAATCCGGGTGGCGCAACAGCGGTGCACTCATTAGCTTCCTTTTCAGGGCCCCAAAGGCATCCTCCGCGTTTTCGTCCCAGCGAAAGGCGACATTTTTGGCTGTTAAGGCGGTGAGCGGCTTAGCGAGCTTGGCGAACTCCTCCACGTGCCTTCGGTAGTAACCGATCAGGCCGAGAAACTGCCGGACCTGGCGGACGCTAGTCGAGGAGGGAATATCCGAGACACACCTTAGTTTCTCAGGGTCCGGTCGCACGCCGTCAGCTGAAACAACGTGCCCGAGGTATTTCACCTCGTTTTTGAGGAATTGGCACTTAGAGGGCTTCAGCTTGAGACCCGCTCCTCTTAGTCGCACCAAAACCTGCTCAATATCGCGCAAATGGTTCTCAAAACTGTCACTGTATATGATAATGTCATCCATATACACGAAGCACAGCCTCCCCAGAAGACCTGCCAGGATAACATCAGCGGTTCTCTGCCAGACAGCAGGGCTGTTGGCCAGACCCATCGGCATTCTTTTCCATTCATAGTGCCCTGAGGGCGTGTTGAATGCCGTTTTCTCGGCATCTGCAGGATCCATTGCTATCTGCCAGAATCCCGCCGCCATGTCCGCTACCGTGAAGTACCTGGCAGAGCCCAGCTGAGAAAGCGTCTCCTGTATATTGGGGATGGGGTATGGATCGAGGCGAGTTACGGCATTTAGTTTGCGGTAGTCCACTACCAATCGATACGAGCCATCTGGCTTTTCCACCAATAGTGCTGGTGCTCCCCAGGGTGACTTTGAGTGTTCGACAATGCCGCGATCAATCAGGTCCTGCACCTGCCGCTCCATCTCCTCACGTTGGGAGTAAGGAATCCTGTACGCACGCTGGTAAACGGGTGATGAAATGCCGGTTTCTATCCTGTGCTTTATAACCCCACAGCAGCCCAAATCCAGGTTGGACGCGGCGAATACCTCCGAGTAGTCGTTCAGCAAACCAGCCAGAGCCTCCCTTTCCCTGGATTTTACGTGAGAAAGATCGAACGACGCCTTTGGAGCAGCCGAAGGACTAGCATGCTCTACAGTTGCGAGTACCGTATCGGTGGGCTCACGTTTCTCTATCGCAGAGGTGAAGAAAGCCAATGTTTTGTTCTTGGGAAGGCTCAGTGGCTGCTGGCTACAGTTAACCACCCGTAGGGGCACTCTGTGGGCGTCATTAACTGTCACGAGGCACGCGGCTGCCTTCAGGCCATCGCTGAGAGAGTCGACCGGCTCAAGCACTCCCACGGCGCCGCTCTCTACATCTGAAGGCACACACGCGTACAAAATGTGCTCCGACCAAGGAAGGACGACCGCCTCATCGACCAGCCTGACGGCAACCCGCGAATATACCTTCTCCAATGATCCCACTGTTTGACGGATGTCAATATCGGTAATGCGAATCTCAGCCCCTCTCCTGTTCAAAAACGGAACATTTGAGCCGCCCGCATTAACCTCTTCCTCAGAGAATGAGACTACTACCTTCCCTTTTCTCAAAAAATTCTGCCCTAATATACCTGACACTCCGTTTGGCAGAGATACCGTGTCCGGGCATGCGTAGCAGGGGTGCTCCAATGCAATTCCGCCGAGAGAGAAGTGTAACCGGTAGAGTCCACTTATGCCAAGAGGATCGATCCCCCGTTATGCCTACAAATTTGGTTGCCATACCATCAGACGCTTCCAACACCTCGCGGTCCCCCTTCCTTCGAAGCGTGTTAAAACTGCCCTCCTTAAGCAATATCACCTTTGACCCCGTATCTATCAACAATTCCATGCAGCAACCATTTAGCTTGCAACGCACAACAGGGCATGCCTCGTCGGCCACGCAAACCACCACCACCTCATCATCCACTGCTCCCTCCCCACGCTCCTCAGGATGGGGAGGACTATCTAGTTTTTTGTCTCGGTATCTGGAGCCCCGCTGTAGGCTTGCTTAGGGCGTGTCTCGCCTGCTGCTCTTTGTGGCTCCCCACGGCGCACGCTTTGGCAGAACCTGGCGATGTGTCCGCGACCCTGGCAAGCGAAGCATACGATTTCTTCAAAATCTCGCATACCGCGCCTGTAGATTTGTGGCGGTCTCCGGTTTCCAGCGAATGGGCGCTGTTGAACGCGCGCTTCAACCTGGCGTTCCACCTGCTGAGATAGAAGCTGTTCTAAGCGATCTAACCGCTCTGTCAAGAGAGCAACCTAAGGGTTGAGCACCGCTCTCTCTATGACGCGTACTCTCGCTGCGGCTGTCGTTAACGCCTCATTTCGTTCCTCATCCAATGCGGCCGCCACGGCTTGGTCGAAATTGCTCGGCTTGCGCGAGAGCACGAACCGGCGCACGGGGTCTTGCAGACCAGCCGCGAACAAAGCGGTCATTTCCTCTTTAAGTAGATCCTCCGCGTATTTCTTCTTTAGCTGGTCTCCTTCCTCCTCCCTGCTTAACGTACCGCGTGCTAGGCGCTGAAGCCGCGACGCAAACGTTCGCACGTCCTCTCCTACCATCTGTCCGGCGTCACGGAACCTCTGTACCCGGACGTGACGTGGTTCAGTGTCGAAATGCTCAAATGCGAGCTTCTTAAATTCCGCAAATGATTTTGTGGATTTTACTTTTTCGTCTCGCCATGCAAAATCATGAGCAGCTCCTACCATCTTACACCTCGCCATTCCCAGCATTTGAGCATCGGACCATCCCCCCATTTTCCCAATCTCTTCTAGCATGGAAAAGAAATCTCAGATTGGAACCCCTGTCTTATCTCCCGTAAACGTCGGAATGACGCTTCCTAATGCCAGCATGCTTGCTCCGAGCGACGGCTGTGGAGTGGGAGCTCCCTCAGACACAGACACTTTTTTTTTGCTCAAGCCCTCCGGTGCCTCAAGCCTCTCAAATGGGGGTAAAAGTCCCACAATCAGTCCCGTGATTCCCTTTTGACTACAATTTTGAAGTCATGAATGTCGCAGCATTCAGAGGACATTTGCTTTTGAGACCCCACTT